>NW_004524822.1:381097-399299 GCF_000260255.1 Octodon degus | reverse complement strand
AAAGAAAGAAAGAAAGAAAGAAAGAAAGAAAGAAAGAAAGAAATCCTTAAGTGAAATAAATCCGATACATATGTTTAATTACTTCATTTTTTTCTGGTGTGAGAAATAACTGTAAATAAGGACCAAAATGTATTATAGATATTGGGGAATGGGAACAGAATGTTGAGATGGGAAGGGGAACAAGGGAGGAGGGAAGGCGAAGAAAGGAACAGGGAAAGAAAGAGCAGAAGTAAAACTGGAAACCAAGCTTTCGTAAACAAGGAAGGAAAGGGGTTGAAGGGAGGGAAGGAGGGTAGGTGAAAAGAGACAGCAAGATAGACCACGTGCAGGCACAAATTTCCTATGAGGAATGTTGTCATTATGTATACCTGAAATGTACCACTAAAATTTTAAAAATATAAAGTATCTCGAACAGTAAAAATTCCTAAATTAACAAAAAGAAAGAAAAAAGAGAGAAATTGAAGCGTGCCTGCTCGCTCGTCTCTCACTCCACAAGTCCCTGAACAGGGCTCATAGGACGCAAAGTGCTAGAAGATAGGAAAGAGGTCTAGACGTCAGGTGGCCTTCCCCGTGAGTCCCGGCAGAACAGACTTGCACAGGGAGCAAGTGAGCAGCCAGCGCAGATGCA
Source organism: Octodon degus (assembly GCF_000260255.1). NCBI lineage: Eukaryota > Metazoa > Chordata > Mammalia > Rodentia > Octodontidae > Octodon > Octodon degus. The sequence continues at coordinate 398,671 of NW_004524822.1, read as the reverse complement.
GATGTCGTCCGAGCGCCGTCTGCGGTCTCCAGGGCAGGCTCCTGCCTACACCTTCACCATGATCTCACCCAGAGTCTTCCGTCTGAGGTCAGGCACCGTGGCCTCTTTGCTGGGGTATCCCACGGGCAGCAGCATCAGCAGCTTTTCATGTGGGGGGCGGCCCAGGAGCTCCCGCAGACGAGGGCCACAGTTGAGAGGAGTGGTAGTAACCGTCACGAGCCCTGCATTCTGAAATGGGGAAGCGAAAGGGGAATTTTAAGGTTAGAGGCGAATCCCAGCTCTGCAGTGGCCTGGATGTTCGCCCTCTGTGCTGTGACACTGTCCTGCTCGGCCCGCTATTTCCCCGAGGGTGGGCAGGGAAGAGGCTGCAGTTCCCGTCATGAGTGGGCATCCCGGAGCTCATCTGCATTCCTTAACCTCCCTAGTCCCTGCCTTCTTCTAACCAAGCAATTGGAAGCTTCTGGAAAAAGAAAAATGCTCGTCTTGTTTTTCAATGATGCCTAAAAAGTGGGAATAGTTTCTTTATGAAAAGGAGTTTGAGGGATCTGTCCACAGCAAAGGAAACAAAACAACTGAGGGTTCCTTTTTCCCAAGAGATAAGGCTATACCTGGAATATAATCGAAATGATAATGAAGGGCTTGAAAAGGGTCCTAACCCTCATTTACTACAGTTTTCCTGCTAGATACCCTTTTCCTGGATTTCAGTATCCGACTATAGTTTGTTATCAATGTCTGTAATATGAACATTTATAAAGGTTGAAGGTGCTGGCATGACTTAACATGGCCTCTTCTAAAGGCCTCCCGCGTACTCTGATTCTCCAGGAGTCCGTGCTGCCTGAGGGCCGTTCTCAAGGATCCACGAGCTTGGGATAAGCTATCACTTGCTCTTCCATCCTGAGCTTACACCGTCTCTATCACGTTAGGGCACTTCTTTCCTTTATCGTATCTTCACGTAGTACTTGCATTGAGAATGGCTGAATCTCAAGAAAGTACGTAATTTGATGTCATGTCATATATTAGGCATCTTTTAAAGCATAGCTTTTACTCCACACTGAATTTTGTGTATCTTTGGCAGTAGAGATATGTGACGATCTAGAACATACTAAACAATTCTGCTTGCTAATATAAAACTGATTTGTGTTAGTATTTTACCTTCCATTTTCTCTTGATGAGTACTTTGGTCTGGTCAAAAGTCAAGTGGTTTTTTTTTTTTTTAAACCTTGAATCCTCTGAGCCCCAAAGGGCTAAGGATTAAATTCAGCAAGTCTCTGAACTTGAAAACATGAAGGCAGCTTTATATTCACTAACTGCTAACTGAAATTTAGCATTTTCTCCAAGTATAAATGTAGACAACAAGTCACATAGTGTTAACAATGACTATGACTTGTTGCCAATAAAATTCACAGATATTTTCATGTATTAGTTTACAACTATTATAGACTTTTATTTATTTTTCAATTTGGAAGCAGATACTTTATTAACTGACCAAATCATGAAAACACTGTGGTAGATACCTTAGTTCATCCTTCTAATAAGCCTGTTGAGCTGGTCTTCCCTATTTCCTGCATCTCCACCTTCCACAAAATAAGTGGTCTTTTTCTTCATTCCACCTCGAGGAGATGATAACTTGACCGGCCACAGGAAGTTATTTGCCTCTTTGAAGCGTTTTCCAACAGTATAGATCTCGTGAATCAGATCCTCCATGCAGATGATTCCGTATTTACCAAGAGATGGAGCAATCAGTGAACTATCTGTCAAGGCAATTTGCTTCTTACTGATTTCGCCATCGCCACGCCTATATATCAGTTCGTTCACTGACTTCAGGTTTGGGTACCCCCATGCAACGTTTGGCTCCACAATTCTCAGCATGTTAATCGAAGCCTTGTTGAGCTTAACGAAGGTACCACTGAAGATTTGGCGAAGGCGGAGAAGCTACAGCAGCTCGCAGACCTTTGGGCTCACACCATTGATACCCCTGATCCGGATGACACCTGCCAGTTTGGGCTCCGCAGGGACATAGAAGTTGCCAGCTTTTCTCACCATGCCAGCCATTCAGATCTCAGTTCTGTACATCTGCCCGTACTCCTGAAGAGCTTTTTTATGATGAGCTTCCCCCTCACCTTGAAAAGCATCTTCTGGGCAAACTTCTTTCTCAGGCACTTTATCTTCAGCTCTGCGAAATGTCTTCACTTTTTCTTAAGGTTTCTGGCACAGCGGGAACCTTCTTTTTCTTCTCTTGTACACCCTCCATGGTTCCAGCTAGAAAAGACTGCTATAGACTGCTTAAAAAATCATTATACTCATTACTTTAAAGTTGTAGACTGACTAGCAGGCCTTGAAATTTAGTGTATTAATAAAGATTTCTATATTTTACTCTAAACCACAACAAGCACATGTGAACTACTCCTGGGCAATCACTAGGTCCAAGGACAGGGTACCCAGGGCCAAAGGGGACACTGGGGGTAGAGAAAATACCTCTCTGATCTTGTCCCCAAGTCTCCATATAATAAACATCTAAGGAAAAAATAATGTGTAACCTTCATGAACTGCTCCAGTTGCCTCCTGTGCCGCCCATGCTGTCCCAGTGAGAAGCCACCCGCAGCCAGGCTTCGGAGGTCAGGGAGCTGCTCCTGTGTGCTGTCCTGTGTGGCAGAGCTCCTGCTGGGGGCCTCCTGATGTTCTCTCTCCCACTAAGGCTGAGACCTGCTGAGTTATGCCAAGAAGGCCTGGAGTCGTGGGGCACACCTGTAATCCCAGCATTTGGGAGGGATTTCCCTTAGTGCCAGGCCAGCTTGGGTTACATAGTGAGTTCAAGGCCAGGCTGAACCACACATCAAGACCCTGTCTCAAAACAACAGGATAGGACGGGACTGGACTGGACTGGACAGGAGAGAACAGGACAGAACAGAAGAGGAAAGGAGAGGGGAGGGGAGGGGAGGGGAGGGAAGGGGAAAGAAGAGGAGAGGACGGAACAACCAAATGACCACTAGAGGGCAGCACACTCCACAGTACGGTATCACAGAAGCAGCACGCTGCTCAGACCCAGAGCAAGGCAAACTAAGCTGCTGGCCCAGCTTCTCCTGGTCTGAAGGCTGCACGGGGATTTTTTTAATTTGTCTGCTCACAGATTCGGGAAGAAAGACGAACTCCAGCTTCTTCAAGATAATTTCTCAAGTGATCTAAAAATGCGGTTTTCTTTTTGTGCAACAATGACCAATTTTTTACATTGAGATAGTGTGAAAGTGTGTGTGTGTGTGTGTGTGTGTGTGTGTGTGATACATTGTTCTTTGAAAGTAGATCATCCACTTGTACAATCTGCTGTCACACAGCATCCATTCGCCATTTCTCTTCTCCCTATACCTGAATCCCAGGCCCCACCAGAACGTATGTTCATGGGACAGTCACCCTCAGCTCCTTCCAGGAGCGCCACTTGCCAGGGGCTCAGGGAGTGCTTGCGGAGCGAGTGACCCGAATGGCTTGGAAGCCAGTCCTGTCCCACTTCCTGTCGGCATCACCCGGCTGCTGTGGAGATGGCAGCCATGTGAACCCAGCTTCTCAGGAAAGGTGCTCCCGGACAGAGTCCTCCTCCAGCTTTGAAGTGTTTGCCTCAGCTCCCGTAGCAAAAGTGCATACATTTGTGGAGTTAGTCTCTGTGACGTTCCGGTGCCGTCGGTCTGCGTGTGCCTCTGCCAGACCCCTTAAACCGTGACGGCAGCTAAAGCAGGAGCAATCTTTTGATCCTGAAATGAGTTTCAAGTGCGCTTCCAGAAGATTCCCAGCTCGCTGAACCGTCACCCTCACCACCCCAGGTCTCCAGGGCCCGTTGGTCTCCACACTGATTACCTCACTTAGGAATTCCATCTTAGATAAACATTTCTACAAGACCTGCATGGGAAACTCAGGTTTCTAATAAGCCCACCCTAGGCCCCTAAGACTCCCTGGTATCCTTTGGGCCTCTGAGGGGGCAACGTACCTGCAGCGCCGCGAGCAGGATGCCGCACGCGATGGCCACACTGATCTCATGGTAGTAATGGGTCTTTTTCTTGCCATTTGCAGCAAAACCATGTACTTGCTTGAAAATGAGAATCAAAACAGGGGCCTTGTCCAAGTACTCTTTAATCCAATTGGTTCTGGGAAGGGGGTGAGATTCAGAAAGATATTTGCCCAATATTTGTGTTTTCTCTTACTACTTTAGCTTAAACACAAATGAAAACATGTTAACTTGTCTTTTATGCTTATGTTGGAAAAGGATGTGTGTGTATCTTATTCATCTTTTTTTGCCCAACTGAATCCAATAAACATACATTTGTGAGTTACTGAAAGATACAAAGACACACCCAGGACCCAGAGAGCACTAAATCAGCATCTACAAAAGAAAGCCTGGGTAAGTAGTGCTAGTAAAGAAAGAGAAACTAGAGGCATTGGGAACACTCTAAAATTTTAAATAATGATAGGGAGGAAAGTCTCCAGAAGCAGCCACAAGCTGGGCTCTGAAGATGGGGTGGAGTAGGTGGGTGGGGAGGGCATCCCATGAAGAGCAGAGGTGAGCCAAGGCAGGGTCAGGAGGAAGGCCCAGTGGGCCAGGCATCTCCAGCAGCACGATGGTCAGAGGGTGGGGTGCTTGGCAGGACATGATGGGCTAGTGAGTTCCGCACAGATGGGCCTGGCCTGCTGAGAAGCTAATGGAGAGATATCCCAGCCTCTGAGCAGAAGAATCACAGAATCAGGTCTGTTTCAGAGAGTGGATTGGTGTGTCCACTGATGCCTACAGAGTTATCCCAAAGGAAAAGCTGAAGGGAGACCACAGCAATGGTCCAGGCAGGAAGGAGGATGAGAAGAGATAACTGGGGGTGCTGGGGTGGGTGTAGGGCTGGAGAGACAAAATCAGAGTCCAGTACAGGAGCAGGAGAGGAGACAGAGAGGATGGGAAAGGATTTCAGTGAAGCAATATTAGTCTAGCTATGCAAAAAGAGGGGAATGTTTGAGGTGCGGAGAAATCCTTCTTAGGAAGTATAAATGTGGAGCTGAATATCTCCGTCTTGGTTCCACGGCTGTGCTACATACATTTTGGCAGAAATTTCATTCTCAAACATTCAGAGGAGAGAAACAACCCAATATAGTCCTGTACTCCAGTATTCTGGAACTGTTCCTTAGGAGATGTTGTGTCCTTAATTAGCAAGAGATGTTAGCTGTTCATTTCATTCTTAGCCTGGCTGTGGTTCACTGTTCTAAAACACAGTACACTCACTTGTGCATTTTTGTTGGTTCTTATGCTATGAAAGCATCCACGTTCCACCCTCAGAGCCACTTTGCCATACTCCCATGAACTCGGGCCCTCTTGACTGCTACTGATTATTTTTGCCTCACAGAGAAGAAGGACATTCAGAGCTTAGAAGACCAACTCTGGAGCTGGATGATGTTGGCCACTTGGACGAGATACTTCACCTCTTGTGGCTCCTTATATGTCAGGTTTACTACTGTGCACCCACCTCACGAGCTCTTCCTGAGGGTGAAATAAGTTCAAATATATAAAGGGACTTTTAGACACAAAATCAGATATTGACTGAGTGTAGCCTTGAGGATTGAACTGAATGCCTTTATACTCAACTATGTCACCAGTACTTTTTCATTTCCTGAGGCAGGATCTCACTAAGTTGATAAGTTGACCCAGTTGGGCTCAAGCTCTTGCCTCAGCCTCTGAGTTGTGGGATTATAGTCATGTGCCACCACTCCTGGCTCCAAACTTTAAATCATGGAAATATCAGTACAAAAGAGCTATTTTTAATCCACTTTCTTTTTCCTCGCTCTATTTCTAGCACTTTCCAATTCTTCCATAACATGTACTGCTGGTGGCTTCATGTGCTGGGCAGACCAGGCAGCAGCTCTCCGCAGTTCCTTCCCACCCGTGCTGTCCCTGGTGCGCCAACTGTGCCCAGGAGACCCCTGTGTGCATCTCCACAGTGGGTTCTGACAGATACACTTGAATTCTCTGTGGATATTGTCATGATTTAAATTCTGATTTTATATTATTGAAATTTTTAAAAGCATATAAAATATAGAAAGAGTAAGTGACAAATTTTAAAATATTAGATGAAGGCTAAGCAGTTTATATTCTAAGGCAGGCCAATCACTTAAAAAACCTTTGCACAATAGTACATACAACGTACAATAAAACTGCATATTGGGGCTGGGGATATAGCTAAGCAGCATAAGCACCTGCCTGGCAAGTGCAAGGTCCTGAATTCAATCCCTGATACCGCAAAACAAAACAAAACAAAAACAAAAAAACTTCATACGACCAATAGACTTTTCTATTATTAATAATTATACTATTAAATGTGTGTGTCTTTTTGCCAATAGGTATGCTTGGATTTATGTAAATGTTTTGCCAATCCCATCCAGTCTAGTGTAAGGTCCACAAGGGCAGAGTTCTTTATTTATAAATAAATGCCCAGAGCCCAGAACAGTCATAGAATACAATAAGTATTCAATGCAGATTTATTCAATGGGTGAAAAATGAAATAAAATACCTTTGCAACACTGGTAAACATTGGTATTATTTTGATTTGTGAAATTTTATACAAATTCGCTATAATATCATATGAAAGCTGTTAAAAAGACAGCAGCAAACAGGGCTATTAAAAGAAGGACAATCGGTGCCTTCTCCTCTGGCTCTCCTGCCAGAGGAGATGAGGTTTGCAAGGTGAGTTGGCTCTGTGCTGTGTATCAAGAATTAATAACAGCTATGCGTTTCAGAATCAGCTGAAACAGGACCACAGGCAGATGCTTGCCTGTTATTCAGTTTAACAAATGGGTATTCAGGAGCCTACTGGAATCAGAATGGGTCTGGGTGGTACACTGTGAGGCTTTCTAAACCCAGGTTAGGTTGAGAGAGAGAAAGAGAGAGAGAGAGAGAGAGAGAGAGAGAGAGAGAGAGAGAGAGAGAGAGAGAGATTACTGGTTGGCATAGCCTATAACTGTATTCTTAGAGTGCAGATTTTTTTTTGTTTGTTTGTTTTTTGTTCTTTTTTTGCAGTACCGGCAATTGAACTCAGGACCTTGTGCTTGCCAGGCAAGTGCTTATTCTATGAGTGCAGATATCTTAAAAATGGCCTGTAACATCAGAAGAAAAATAAACCAGTAATTAAAATTCTGGCTGGTAGTGGCTATTCTAGATCTGTGGAAGGTGTATGAGAGATCCACTGGGTACCCAGGTAGACAGCAATTCACCCTGCCTTGGTCAAGAGACACATGAAGAGTGACAGTACTCTGTTGGTAGTGCGCACACCAAGAGACCCACATCGCTCCAGGCATGGAAACTCAACTTAATCTTTACTTATATCATTTCTTCTCATAAACACACAATCTGATTTATAAGTTCATTATTAATAGCCTCTACTTGTTCCAGAGCACAGTAGTAGGTTAGGAATCCACAAGGCATCACTTCTGCTAAATACCTTAGGAGAAAATTGATTTCTGGGGACAATATTTGAAACAGAAGCAGAGCCAAGAGACCCTGCTGCCCCTCTAGTGCTAACTCCTGGGCAAGAAGTCCACTGTACCCCCAAGAGTGAGGCGCCATCATCCTTCATTAGGCTACTGTCTCTGTGGAACTGTGGACAGCAGGAGCCACAGGTAAGGCCCGCAGTAGAGAGGCAGAGTGCTGGACCCCTGCATACTCTAAACGTTCTCCCAGCGTGGCCTTCTGAGAATTGAGAATCAGAGTCATCACCCACATCCCTGTAGTTAAACTAAGTCCCACTTGGCTTCTTTCTTGAAGCCCATAGTTATTAATGCCCAAGAGACTTACTTGAATTAACTTGTCCTCAGACTGCTCAGTAAAGTTGATTTGTAAGAACTGCCCGGCCACCGTAAGCAAAACATGATCTGCTTCATCAAGATTTTGAAAATTATTTCACAAGTTTATGCTCCAGATGGATGAAAACTGAAGTGATTCTTCAGAGCTGTATTTTGAAAGTTATTATCTGGGTCTGACTTAATTTTCACAATTTATTCCAGAGATAGACTCTAACTTTCTGGCACTTGAAACCAGGAGCAGATCTGATTAGTGCATGTTGCGTGCATGTGTTGAAAAGCCTCACTGAACCACATTCTGATGCACCATAAATACATGTTAATTGAATATAAAAGAGCATTGAGAACCCACTAGCCCAGCAATCATCTCCTTCTGGGAAGTCAAACTGAACATCCCAGTCCCACACCTTTATACCTCAGTTTCTTCACGTCCGTAACCCAGCGGGGTCCCATTCTCCTCATGTAGTTTATTTCCTCCTCCTCCTCGATGATCTCCCGGATCTGGTGCTTCCTGTCTGGGTCCTTCACCACCACAAAGGTCCAGGGCTCTGTGTGGGCCCCGCTGGGGGCTGTTCCTGTCATCCATTAAGTTAAAGTCAGACTTTGAAGAGTAGGGCAGCGTGAGCTTGTGACCCAGCATCAGCGCAGTGCTTCTTCCATGCTCACAACAAAGGCAGATGACCTGAGAAGCAAGGCTCCTCCTGGGGGCTCCGGCCGGCCAGCAGCAGCTACTCTTCCTGCCTTTTCACCCTAGCTGTCTCAGAACTGGGGAAACTCATACCTGCTTCTCAGTTCACGGCACAAAATCATCCCTAAGTAACCACAACATGACCACTGAGGAATGTCAGTGAGTGGGATGTGACAGCTCAAATTCACCAAAAATGCCAAGTGCTTTGTTTTGGGGTTTTTTTGTGTGGTACTGGGGATTGAACTCAGGACCTTTGCACTTGCCAGGCAGGCACTCATGCCACTGAGTAATCTCCCCACCCCAAATTTAGTTTTTTTAAAAAATATTTTTTTCTTTTTATTTATTTATTTGATAGAGTCTCACTACACAGCTCAGACTCATAGGGCTGGCACAGCATGTGGTACCGTGGATTGAACTTGGGCCTTTGCTCTTGCCAGGCAGGCACTTAGATCACTGGGTTATCTCCCCAGCCAACCATGTGCTTTGATATGCTTGAAGAAAAGATACTGCCATGAAGTTTACTGGAGATGGAAAAATATCAATGATAAAATGATTGCTAAAACATTCCTCAAAAGGCAAGCAAACCATACACTGCCAAAGCTCTGAGTCTGCCACTGCAGGATTTAGCACTTTCTTTGGGAGATTCCAGGATGCAGCAGAGCAGGGTAACTTTCTGCTCCTGCAGGGCTTGGGAAGCTCAGCTGTATCAGCTCCAGGGCCCTGGGGTAGATCCATGGAGTACTCCTTCATCCAAGGAGCTTGAATTCCCCATGAACATCCGGGGGTGGGGATGGGGTTTAGGGTCAGCTGCTGACCTGTGGGCCACCTCTTAGTCATGGAGATGGCCCACTATACCCCAGGGAGGGCTACAGTGACCTGCAGGTAGGATATTGCAGAAGCAATGATTTCTTCTTTCTTGGCCAGTAGTTAGGTGGAATAAACTTTACCTGTGGAGGGGGTGAGGCCTGTGGACTCTTATGAGGGTCATTGGCTACTTACTGCCCGACACTCCCAACAGCAGGGTTGGAAAATGAAAGTCAAAAGCTAAGCAGGAGACCTTTATTTCTACAGTGATTTCTACTAATTTTATACCCATTTTACTTGTTGACTAAATATTTATGACTATCAATATAATGAAAGAAAAATTTCTCCCTAAAAAATTAGGCAAAATTTACCTTAACATTGTATGTTCACACACAAATATACAGGTATAGTTACATAAGAAATTTAGTGACTGTTGCTTGTTAAAGCATTCAACAATGGCTGAGGATGTAGCTTTGTGGTAGAGTGCTTGCTTAGTATGCACAAGGCCCTGAGCTCAATCACCAGTGCCACACACACAGACACACACACAGACACACACACACACACCCACACACACACACACACACACCCCAATCAATAGAATTGTATTCTTTTTTTTTTTTGAAGTATTGAATTTTTAGTATTTGAGTGTATAGAAAACATAAAAAATTTCAACATCAACTTTTTGGTGCAGTATAGTTGTACTCTTAACTGAAGCAGAATATCTTATATTTGCTTCCTTATAAGTTAGACAATAGAGTCACGATGACCATACAACAATTTCTACAAATGAATCTAAATTTAGATTTAGAGAAGAGTAAGACTGATCAGAGGGAACACTCAGGAGACAAGCTTACAACTTCTCTCCTTTCTCTGAGCCTCCCAACTCCTGTCCCTAGAGAGATATTAATTTACATTGGAAATGAATCAGTCTTGCTTTGGTTTACATTGGAAATTCACACAGGTCAACTTTGCTAGTTCATTACCATTCTGTAGCAAAGTAGACTTACAGCATAGCAGACTGTATTGATATTGTCACTGTCACTGCACTCACATGCTTGAATTTCAGTCTTGCTCCAGTAGCATCACTCTAGTAAGGCAGCTGCCATTCTCCAAGACCCAACATGCAGTCACTAACCTGCTGTTTTGATGACAATGTCAATGACTTCCATTGGGACAGGCTCACTACTGATGGACCTGACCGACCGTCTCTTACTGAGAAGTTCATAAAATTCCTGCGCTCTCTTAACCATTTCCTCCTCGGGATAGCGGGTGTGGGAGAACGGGATGTGCTCAACATGTTCCTCTGACTCCTGCTGCTCCTCAGCATCTGCAAAGGAGAACCAGAAGAGTTGCGAGTTCAGGGATCCATAGTTCTAAGGTGGCCACTGGAGAAAGAGAGCTCCGGAAAACGTCTGTAAGGTTAGGGAAGCTCAAAACAGCAACAGCAAAAAAAGAAAAAGAGAAAGAGGGAAAGGGGAGAGGACAGAGACAAAGACAGAAAAGAAGAGGATGAAGAGGAGAGAAGGAAGGGAAGAAGAAAATACAAAGAGAGTAAATCTACAGAATCCCACCCACTGATCTGGACTATCCTTTAAACTACACTTTTTATAAACCTTGAAAAAAATAAATTTTAGTAACAAAAAGACAAGATTTTCGCATTTCTATAAATGGTGGAGTAGGTTATTTAAAATAATCCTCTACTTGTTGAAAATCACTCAGATCACCCAACAAGGTGTTGTTTGGATTTTTTTTTTAAAGCATTGCACTGACAAACTAGTAAGAAATTAACACTCAGCTCTCTGGGTTTGGGTCTCCTCGCATTGACATGGCTAAGCACACCAAGAAGGTCAGCATTGTCGGTAAATATGGGACTTGCTATGGTGCCTCTCTCCGGAAAATGGTGAAACAGGTTGAAATCAGCCAGCACGCCAAGTACACCTGCTCCTTCTGTGGTAAGACCAAGATGAAGAGGCGGGCCGTGGGGATCTGGCACTGTGGCTCCTGCATGAAGACCGTGGCTGGTGGCGCCTGGACCTACAATACCACTTCGGCAGTCACAGTCAAGTCAGCCATTAGAAGACTGAAGGAATTGAAAGACCAGTAGAAGCTCTTACTATTTGAGACATCTCTAGCCTATAATAAATGGGTTAATTTATGTAATGAAAAAAAAAAAGAAATTAACAGACCCAAACAGAAGGGAAAATATAAACCTACATAGGTAAACAGAATAGTTACAGTTTCCCTGATTATATTTGCTAATCCGTATAATTCGAATTCCCATTTTTATATTTTCAGGCATCAAGGACAACCAAAATCAAAGCTCAGGCTTACACACAATGGAAAGGGTAGTAACCTGGAGCTCAAGCCTGTGTCTTTAGAAAAAGTGAGAATTATTAAAATACCAGCCCTCAATGACTCATGACATTTTGGTATGTCCTGCTTCAAACTTGAATTTACAGTAAAGTGGTCCTGAATGAAAACACTGCAATTGTCTAGCAAAAGGAAAGGACAATAAGTACAATAACTAGCACCAAATACCATCAGACACATAAAGCAGCAAAACATCTCAAGCAAGAGGTAGCAGAATCAATAAATCAGATGCCTAAAGATTCCAAATACTAGAACTGTGAAGTTCAGAAGACAAAGTAATTAATTACTATACGGGGGTGAGCAAAGACAAATCTACAGAGTACAGGGAAGAATAAAATGCAGTGTGGAAAGAAATGAAAAATAGAATGCTTAGAGCTGACAGATAACAGGATTGAGAATTGAATAGGTAGATTTACTATCAGTAAAAGAAAAATTATTTAATGAGGAGATAAGTCAGAAGAAAATACCACAAATGAGTCAAAGATGCAATAGAAAGTAGATGGGGAAAAGAAGTGTCATAAGAATATCTAATATAATTTTTTCATAATCACAAGATAAAAAGGAGAATGTAGCAGAGACAATATTTGAGATCAAAACAGACACAACCAAAATACAAGTCATTAGTAACTACTATGAAAAATTGCACCCCAGCAAACTAGACAACCTTGAAGTAGTGGGCAAATTCCTAAACACATATGAATTAACAAAATTGAACCAAGAAGACAAAAAAATCTGAGCACTATAATATCAGAGATGAAATTGAAGCAGAAAAAGAACCGCTACCAACTAAGGAAAGTCCAGGTCCTGGTGGATTCATTGCTGAATGCTACAAGACGTTCAGAGTCAGTGTAACACCAATATTCTTCAAACTCCTCAGTGAAATTGAAAGAAAAAATATTTACAAACCCATCCACAGAACCTAGAGTTACTGTAATTCTGAATTAATGTGGATGCACCTGAAAAAGAAAACTACAGAAGAATATATTTATTTATGAATTTAGGGCAGGGTCTACAGGGTGTATAGGGTCTCATTATGTAGATCAGACTTGTAGTGATTTTCCTGTTTTCAGCCTCCCAAGAGCTGGGATTATAGGCATACACCACCACGCCCAATCTCAGTCTCCATCTCAGCACACCCTAGGCGTAGAGCCAGCACAGCAGGCTGGGGATTGAACCTCTGACCTCTGCATCTGCCTAAGCAGGTGCTTTAATCTGCTGAGCTATCTGGCTGGCCCCAAAATAATATCTTTAATAAAAATAGATACTAAAGATCCTTATCAGGATACTGGCAAGTGGAATGCATCAAATCATGAAAAAGTCCATATGGCATGACCAAATACATTTCATCACAAGGATGAAAAGATGGTCCAACATTCACAAATCAGTAAAAGTAACACAGCATATAAATAGAAACAAGGCCAAAAATCATATGACCATATCAATAGAAGCATAAAAAGCTTTTGTTGAAATCCAACATCCACTCATGATAAAAACACTAAAGAAAATAAGCATTAAAGGACCATATTTCAACTTAATGAAAGTCACTTATGACAACCCAATGGTCAATATCATATTAGATCAAGAAAGGACAAAAGCTTTCTTTCTATAATTAGATATAAGACAAAGCTTTCCACTACCACTACTCCTGTTCAGTAGAGAATTCAAACCATTAGTTACAGAAATCAGGCAAGAAAGAAACAGAATAGATATGTAAAACAAAGGAAGAATTCAATTTATCATTTTTTATAGATGCCATGATTTTTTTTACAAAGAAGATCCAAAAATTCCCACCAAAAAATCTCGTTGAGCTAATAATGATATTCAGCAGTATAACAAGATACAGAAGCAATACACAAAAATCAATAGCTTTTCTGTATAGCAATAAAGAATCAACTGATGAATTAGGAAAACCATACAATCTGTAATAACACTAATAAAAATTAAATTCTTAGAAATTAGTTTGACCAAGGATGTGAAAAACCTCTACAATGAAAACTGTAGCATTCAAAAAGGAGATTGAACAGGATACTAGAAATGGAAAGACATTCTCTGACCCTGAATAGACAGAATTAGAACTGTCAGAATGGCCATATTTCCAAACCTAGTCTACAGACTTGATGCAATCCCAACCATATTCTTCACAAAACTAGAGAAAACAATCTAAAAATTTATGGGGCACCACAAGAGAACCAGAACGGTAAAAGAAATCTTGGGCAACAAGAACAAAGCAGGAAGCATCACAATCCCAAACTTCAAGTTATATTACAAACCTACAAAGACAAGAAACAGTATGGTACCAGCGCAGAGACAGACATGTAAATCAACAGGCAAGAACACAGGGCAGAAAAAATCCCAGACACATTCAGCTATCTGATGTTTGATAAAGAGGACAAAAATGTGTACTGCTTTAGCAAGTGGTACTCGGAAAACTGGCTCTCATATATAGAAGCTATTTCTCACTATGTACTTAGCTAAAATTGAAATGATTCAAAGGTGGACATGTTAGGGCTAGCCAGATAGCTTAGTGGACTAAAGCCCTGCCGAGGCAGAGTGCAGCAGCCAAGGTTCAATCCCTGCTGTGCTGGACCAGCCACATCCCTGGGGCACGCTGAGACTGCAATTGAGACTAGGTGTGGCAGCTGACACCTGTAATCCCAGCACTTGGGAGGCTGAAAACAGGAGAATCACTACAAATCTGATCTATGGGCTGGGAAGATGGCTCCGTGGAACAAGCGCTTCCCTGGCAAGTGCAAAGGCATGAGTTCAATCCCTGGGTCCGCTAAATCTGATCTACGTAGTGAGACCCTGTACACCCTGAAGACCCTATCCTAAATTCATTTAAAAAAAAAAAAAAAGGTAGACATGTTAAAATACATACATTTAACTTGCCAGAAGATAAATGAAAGTCTTGAAGTCATAGGCTCAGGCAAGGACTTTCTGGACAAAACCCCAATCAAAGAAGAAATAATATCAAGAATCAACAAATGAAAAAGGATCTGTAAATAGGATTATATCAAATTTTAAAATTTCTGCACAGCAAAGGAAACAACAGAGAAAAGAGACAGCCTATATAGTAAGGAAAAAGTTTTGTCAGCTATACCATGGACAGAGGATTAATAAAAATATACAAAGAACTTAAAAAACTACCCCCCAAATAAAATATCCAATCAAAAAATGAATTGCTGTGATAGACATTTCTCAAAAGAAATTACTCAAAACTAAAATCAGCAATTCCATTCAACCCAGCCATTCCCCTCCAATGTATCTTTCCAAAAGACATCAATTAGTGATATATGCATAGCCATGTTTATAAGAGCACAATTCATAATAACTAAATCTTGGAACCAGCCTCTAGATCCATCAACATATAAATGAATAGTGAAAAATGTGATGTTTAAGCCTCAGTGGAGTACAGTGCTGCTCAGCTATCAAGAAGTATAAATCTGAGTCTTTTGTATTAAAACAAAGGCATCTTGAATCCATTATGTTATGTGAACTCAACCAGATACACACACTTACATATTGGATGGTTTCTCTTACATGAGAAATTGAAAGTACAAATGAATTAAACAGCAAAATAAGCTATACAATAGTAAACAGAGAGACACATCCTTTGCAAATGGAAAGGGTACCAGGCGATGAAAGGAGAGAGGAGGAAAGGGGAGGCAGGAGGGAAAGAGGGTGTAAGAGAGATTAAGATGTGTTATGTGCACATCCCAATGGGCCACAGTGGAAATACTCATTATATACTGCAAAGATGTCCTTAGAAAAAAGAAAAAAGGAAATGATATTATCTGGGATTTTCCAAGAATCTACAGATTTAAGAAGCAATAAACTCTAAGCAGTATTTTAAAAAATGAAATGTACCTTTTGCAGTTAAGTATCAAATATTAAACAACCAGTAAACAATTTCACTCTGGAAGAACAAAAATAACTGAATTCTTAACAGCAAACAAGAATAATTATAGTGAATACAAATGGACCAAATGTTCCTGTTGTTTATGAGCTACATCTAAAAAATTACAAAGACTAAACTTTATTCCATGCACCACATAAATATGTTACGATCAGATGAAAGAGAAATTAGGGTATTGTTCATAATAAAAGTCATTTTATAACAAGAAAAATGTATTCAGAATACTGAAAGTTCACTTGTAATAAAGGACTTCAAGATAGACTTTCAAGAAGAAACCTACAGTCACAGGAGATGATTTTAGCACATCTTGCTCAGTAATGATAGAATAACTGGAAGAAAAAAATCCATCAGAATGCAAAGATTATGGTATACATTAAGATGTTCCCCCCCCCCCCCGCCCAAGGCACCATGGATTCATAGGGGAGGCTTTGGGGAGAAGAATGGATTACTGGGTGTGATAGCAATGGATTAACAATCAATGAGTTTATAGCTGAGTGTGTTCAGGAGGGGAAACCCGGAAGGAGGTGCATCCTGGAGGCGGGTCTCTCTCCTTCCTGTGATCCCTTCCTACATCCTCTCTGCCAGCCATGGACTGCATCTTCTCTGCCATTCCCCTGTGCTATGCCACCCTGCTTTGGCACCAGCAGACTGTGGACTGAAACCTGCACAAACTGCAAGCCCAAACAGACAATAAACAAAAACAAAACCCTCTCCCTACACCTGTGGGTGCGGGGTATTGTGTCTCAGTAAGGACAAAGTGACTAAAAACATCAGTAATCTGAACATGATTAACTAAAGTTACAAGGGCTGGGGAGATAGCTTGGAGGTCTAACTGCCTGTCTGAAAAGCATAAGGACTGGGGTTTGGTCCCCAGTACTACATGCAATGCCAGCCCTGGAACCCCAGATACACTGAGTGGGCCACTGAACCTGGGCATGGTGATGTCTCTATAATCCCAGCACTGGGAGGATAGGACAATTGCTATGAGTCTGAGCTGCATAGCAAGACCCTGTACCAAATAAATAAATAAATAAATAAATAAATAAATTTTAAAAATCACAAAACAGGCATATATAGAAATGGTTCACCAAATAAATACATTCTTTTAAAGTGGACTCAAAGTATTTCTAAAAATTGAACTAGAAAATAACTTTCAATATATTTGGAAGTTATAATTAATAATCTCTGACCATATTCCAATTCAGCAAAAAGTCAATACAACAGACAATTTAAATCAAACAAGGTGTCTCAGTGGAAGTTGGAAAACTTTTCAAAGTATGAAATAATTATATATCAAAAAAAATCTAAGTAATGACCCCAAAATATTATAGTTAAGGGGGTATTGACAGTCTTCAACACACACATTAGAGAAGAAGAAACCCTAAAAACCCATAAGCTAAAAACATATCAGGACATTAGAAAAAAGAATAGCCAAATAAAACCAAAAATAGTACAAAGAAGTATATACTAAATATGACAAATGAAGAGAAAGGACAACAAATATCCAAAAGGGAGAAATTAGAAGATTAAAGTTGCTTCTCTATAAAGGCTGATTAAATTACCAACCCCTGAAAAAAAAATAATCAATATTAAAAAGTATGTATAAAATATAAGAACTGATAAAGAAAGCATTACTATAGATACCAGTGTCAATTAATCAATACTATGGGAATATTCTTACATTAACATGTTAGAAAATTTATACAAAAAGCATTTCTAGAAAAGTATTTCTATATTTCTAGAAAAAATATAATCTGCCAAAACTAACTTTAAAATAGAAAAATTGAAATGTCTTCTAACCTTAAATAAGTTGAATTGGTAGTTAAAAATTTTCCTAAAAGAAAATCTCTAGGCCCATGTAACTTTATAAAAGACTTCCATCAATCGCTCAGAGAAAATACTGCTTACTTTCTCAAACTCTTCAGAGAGAGAGAGAGAAAGAGAGAGAGAGAGAGAGAGAGAGAGAGAGAGAGAGAGA
>NW_004524822.1:364410-379789 GCF_000260255.1 Octodon degus | reverse complement strand
AACTTATTAATCTGAAAAGGCCTCATTGTGGTAGAGAACAACAGCAGCAAACAAACTCAGTGACAGCTATACGATTAGTGGTGAAAGTCTGAAACCTTTCCATTAGAGATTTGAGAACAAAAGGAGGTTGAGTGGCCTCAATCTGAAATATAGACGTCTAAATTTAAAAACTTTTAGGAAAGAATATAGAACATCTCTGTGACCTGGGAATGGAGAAGTGTCAATGCTGTCTTAAACAAGACACACTAACATAAATCATAAGAAAAGGACAGCTAACTACGTAAAATTACACTTGCCTACCTCTGTCAGGTCTGCTAGTTCTCCCTCTTATTTCCCATTCAGAAAATCCCAGGAAGCCATTTTGAGTACCTCAGGATCTTCCAGAAAATGAAGATACAATTAAAGAATTAATAGTTGAAGCTACCACTGGTTAAAATGAGGAGGCAGAAAGTGAGCCCACAGACACTGCAAAAGATAAGGAGGAATGCCCGCATGGCACGCTCATTAAGGACCAGCTCAGTTATCTCACAGGCGGAGATGTTCCAACAAATAGCATTGTGAACGTCCTATGAGGCTTTACCGACAAACTCAGAAGGTCTTACTGTTGAATCCCCAGATACCTCTTTCCAGTATTGTCAGAATTGTTGGCTATGCATCCAAACTCAAAACGCTTCCTCTGACAATGTTTCTTCATGTTTTTCAAATCCATGAATAGACATACTTTTGGACAGCATTACAGAGATCTCAACAGAAATGTATTCCATGATACTGACTCCAGTCAATTACAATTATTGAAAAGGAAAAATATTTGTGTGGAGTAACACACACACACACACACACACACACATACACACACACATCTTGCTTCATCTGATCTTGGGTTTCTTTTTGTTGTTGAACTTTGTTAACTCCTAGAGTCTATAAGGCAAAAGATACCAAAAGGAGAACATTGCAAAAAACAGATCTTAAATCAAAATGAACTGCTATGACTTGTATTTTTTTTTTCAGGGAAACTTGAGTAAGATAAAGAAGAAAGCTGTACTGAGAAGGCTTCTCAGGAAGTACAGACTGAAAATATCATCAGGTGTCAATGAGTAGATGATCATTTTACATTAGCTCAGCTCTACCAAATCTGCTCTAATTTTCAATTTTTTTTTGGCGTGACGGAAATTGGTTCATAGGACCAAGTCACCATAGATAGCAATGCCTGCTTAGGTAGATTAGAGCAGATTTTCTGACTCTGTCTGATAGTATTGCTGAAAATACTCACCACCATAAAGAAACAAATAGAGAACGTTCAAGCCACTACGTTTTGTGGGCATGAGTTGATATGCACTGGCAGAATCATTATTATACTACACAAGAGGTTTCTTTGGAAAAATGCATACAACATTGTCTTCTCTGTTCCTTATTGACAACTTTCCCTAATCCCAATGCATGGCTGCCTGGAGCAATGTCCGTATCTCCCTCACCCTGATCTGTGTGTTAACAAGACAATGACTTGCCACTGTCTTCTTTGGGTGATGGTGCTGTGGTTGTGGTTGTGGCCGCATCATCTACTGAAGGATTTCCCCCTTCAGAAAAGCTTAGTTAGGGAATTTGTGACATCCTTCGCAGCTGAGGAAACTAAAACTCCCTGAGAGAAATACAGTGCAATATATTCTTCTGGTCATTAAAGAGCTAACTTCGGATTGTGGGAAGATAACTGCTAAAATTTAGGTGAAGGTTGACACTCCTAGATATAGACAAGCACCCAAGCATCCACTGTTCTGTGAGGCTGAGCTGGCACAAAGGATGGTGACAAAAGTCAGACCTGCAATTCACCCTGCGCTGGGAGCTTGGTGCTTCACACCCTCTACATGGGGCCGTGAAGGTCTGTATTCCACAGGAACAGTTAATTTTGAGTAAAGCAGCCTTGGTATACACTTGCAGCCTAAGGCAATATCCGCTGAGTGATCTGGGGAACCACAGGCCTTGACTCTAGGTTCAAGTCATTTCAGAGTGTTAGTGTCCACTTCTGATAGTATAGTACAAAAGTGATTTCCTTGACAATAATGTTCTCATCATCTGTGGGTGAGATTTTCCTGATTAGGTCTGCAAAGCCTACAGGACAGGGCCACCATTCCCACAGCCTCTCACAGAGCAGAAGGTCCCCCTATTCCTGAGGGATGGAGGAACACAGACAGCAGGCTGGAAGGCCTGTGAACTCTGGTGGAGACAAGATCCATTGAACTGCAGGAAACAAAAAACTGCAGGGCACTGAGCAAAACCAAAAGCTAGCACTTCTCTCTGCTGGCCCCAGTCACTGCTCCCAAGACTGCCACTCAGGAGTGGAAAGAAAAAACTGTCACCTTCTGGTTTTTTTTTTTTTTTTTTTTTTTCATCCTCCCTGGGGGTAGTCAGAGCTCCAAGGAGAGATTTATTCTAGCTCTAAGACCTGCAGGTTCCAAAGCAAATGGATGCCATCATGACCTGCTTTTCAGTGGAAACGCTTTGCTGACACACTTGAGGCTTGTTATTGCCACCAATAGCAACTGGTCTTGGACCATTGCCCTAATGCCAAGGGGCCTCTAATAGGCTCTCTAATTAGGGTTAGCTGGCTGAGAGATTCTAGGTCACTTCTACCTTTCATAATTAATGTGGAGGTGCTTTTCCTGCTGAAATTCTAGATAAATCACATTTGTATTTTTACAAATCTTTGCAAAGAGACCAAATATTTTCTAATAATGAAACCTAAGGCTGTTTGGGTCACACCACTCCTGTTCCCTCCCTCCAGTTATCTGGAAGCCTTGAGGTAGCAGGTGATGCAGCTGTCTCCACACCCAGAACTCAGAGGTGGCGGGGAGCAGCCAGCAGCAGGGCTCACTCAGCCCTAGGGGGCTGCGTTGCCAGCTACCTCAGCACAGCACTGCTTCCGACTTGGCCTCTTGTGTTCAAAGCCTGGCTGGGCATTGGTGGATTATTTTACTAACAGCACTGAGGTGGGTGGGCCTGGGGAGGCTGGGGTTGCCCAGATGATCAGATCTAGAATAGAGCAAGGCTGCTCTAAAGCTGGTGGGCTTTATCTTGGCACGACAGAGAATGGCAGGAGCAGGAGCAGTTCTCTGACTTTTCCTGCTCCCCTTGCTCCATGGAGCAAGTCATAAGACTTATAAATAATTTTCTGATCTTCCCCCAAAGCAGATCATCAGAGCCTCACCCAAGGGATGGCCTCCTGATGCCCAGAGAAAGGACACCCTCCCCTCAGCAAACAGGCCTTGCGAAGTCTCCTCTGGTTCATTACACTAAATCACACTCTTGGTTTTTGATCATGTATCCCCACAGCTGTGCACTCTTTGACAAATCTAGCAGGAAAATACACAAGTATAACCATTCCTCAGGGCACTCACTGACTTAC
Source organism: Octodon degus (assembly GCF_000260255.1). Classification (NCBI taxonomy): domain Eukaryota; kingdom Metazoa; phylum Chordata; class Mammalia; order Rodentia; family Octodontidae; genus Octodon; species Octodon degus. The sequence goes on along the minus strand of NW_004524822.1, from coordinate 376,392 downwards.
AAAAGCTGCTGTCCCATGAAACACTGACATTAAATCATTGTGTACTTTTCTTTTATCAATCTGCCCTTGTTAGAGGGCCACAGCCACAAACCTAGGTTGGGTAGAGAAAGATATTTATCTGTCCCTCCAAACAACGAGGTGAAGCTGACAAGGTTTCCTTTGTCTTCCCTGTGCTCATTTCAGTCCCCCTTCCCAGGACCCAATGCAGGCTTGATCTCAAGAACAATGTCTTCCTTCAGGTCCTTTTCTTTTCCTAATGTCTCAGCTACATTTACTTTGTCCTGAAGCCTCAAGGTTTCTGGGGAGTCTGGGCTCCCCAAGTTCTTAACTCAGCCATGCACAAGCACTAATGGGTGGGAATGTCAAAGGATGAAGAAACGCTAAGACAGAACTGAATATATTGCTCCTGACAACAAAGAACTGTGCTGGTCAGGCCCAGTGTCTCTGAGCAGAGTAGAACCTGGCCTTGAATAAATGTTCTGGCAGTGGTGGGCTGGTAAATCAGCTGCTTGGGGGAAGAAGAGCACTTGCCAGTACCCAGGATGTAAATATTCAATCCCATCACAGCCTGACTTCAATTTACTGCAGATTTAACACATGGCCCAATACCTGCTGAATATTTAATGAGTATTTCTTGCTGGTTCCCACAGCCCAGCTCTCATACCCCATTTTGTTCTACACCCTGAAGCTTACGGGTCGGGTGGATTTTCAGGGGTGTAAGTAATTAACATCATCTCTAAGAGCAGGGTCACTTAGCTGAGACAGCTGTGGATTGCTTGGTGATGACAGAAACAAGTTTTAGAGCGAGTCTATCCCTGATTGGCTGATATCTAGAGGAAAGAGGCTGACATTGATTACTTGTTAAGCTCCCACTGAGGTGAGTTGTCAATAATCCATTGAGTAGGGTTATAAGTAGTTTTGACAGCATTTGTTAGCAAGGTACATACATGGAAATTTTTCCTTTCCCAGGCTTTCAGGAATATTTTTATTCTCAGGTATTACATTAGATAAAAATTTTAAATAGGTCTTAGCAAAGACTGGACAGTATAGGACACTTAATCAGAATTCCAATTATAATTATAGCATTTGAATGGCTGATGAAAAAAATTCCCCCAACATTAAAATGAACACATCTTGATAAGCTGTTTCCCATATCTCTTTAAGTAGGGAATTTGTGCATAGGATTCTCCATTCTTTTTATTTTTATTTTTATTTTTTTGGCAGAACCGGGGATTGAACTCAGATCCTTGCGTTTGCCGGTCAAGCGCTTATCCTACTGAGCCATCTCCCCGGCCCCTCTCCATTCTTTTTAGAGAGACAGTCTGAGGTTTTTCCTTTGAGATAAACATCAGCTACTTCTTACACTTCTGTTCCAGATAAATAGGGAACTGATAATCTTCATAAGACACTGGCTTGGTTTATCACCAAAGGAGTCCTTATGCTTTATCTTACAAGCTTGTCCACACCAGGCCCCCATACATTCTTTCCTGCCCGTGCTCTATACACAAGCTGATCCCTTATCTATGATCATAGAGTGAGAATTCCTTGTGAAGCAGAGCTGGGGAAGTTGGGATTGATACCCATATCCTCCTTAACTTGTACTAGGATGTCCTAGAATTCTTACTTTACTGTTTCTAGCTCGTTGGTAGTATGCAAAAACGGTTTGTCACTGCTCTTTGTAGTCATCAAAGCCATCTTCCTGCTTCCTCAGCAATGAATCCTTTTCCTTCCCTAAATATCCCTGTGCTCAAAGCCCTGTGAACCTGGACTTATGACTGTGTCCACCAAAGCTGTGGCCAACAATGTGGACACAGGTGGCAGAGAGCCTGGCTTTAAGACTGGTTCTCATTGAGCTGTATGGCTTTAGCATTTACTGCTTATGCAAATAATAAAAATTTAGAGTCCTGTGAACACTACATTCAGGCCAGATTTTCATTAGCTGCTAAAAAGGCCCCTAATGTGGTTAACATGGTCAACTTCATTCTCCTGAAAGATGAAAGATGGAAAGAAACAGAGAATGATGAGGCAGAGGATTTTTGCAAAATGGAGCCATCAGGTAGAAAACCAGTCTACAGTTACACCATATTTCAACCTTCAGGCTCTGGCCCAGCCCCCAACTCCTTTCCAGCCTCACCAAGCCCTCCCGTATCCTCCCCACTCCAGGATCTGCTGACCCAGTGTCCCTCCATGCGCACCACCTCTGATTTCCTAGAGAGTTGGACATCTCCTGTCTCTTCCACCTGGGTCACTGTCCTGTGGGACAGGCTGTTTTGCATACAAGCATGTGCCTGGAACCTGGAGCCAGACTGCTGGATTTCTGCTTATCCCCTTTTGGTCAGGTGACTTACCCTATTTGAGTTTCAGTTTTCCTGTCTTTAAAATAGGGACAATAATGGGGCTGGAGAGATAGCTCAGTAGAATAAGCACTTGCCTGGCAAGCGCAGGGTCCTGAGTTCAATCGCCAGTACTGCATTAAAAAAAAAAAAAATAGGGATAACAGTAATGCTAACCTCATTGTATTGTTATGAAATTTAAATGGTATTGCACAAAATGTGAGCCTGACTGGCTTCAGTCAGTGTTATATAAAGGCTTGTTTTTAGTATCCCTATACAAGGTCTCCTCTGCTCCTCCCTTTTCAGTCAGTGTCTAGGGCCAGGAACTTTCACCTTCTGTTGCTGTCCTGTCAAATGTAACACACCCTTGATGAAGCTCCACTTCCCCTCTGGAAGGACCTTCTTTTTTTTTTTTGCGGAACCGGGGATTGTACTCAGGCCCTTGCGCTTGCCAGGGAAGCACTTATTCCACTGAGCCATCTCCCTGGCCCCTGGAAGGATCTTCTTGCCCTCGCCTGTCTGACTCCAGCCGCCACGTCCTCAGTCTCCCAATCCCTCCCACCCACTTTTCCCAACATTCTTGTGCTTTGTTCAACCTCACTCTGATTTACCCATCCTCGCCTTCCCAGACCACCACTATCCAGGCCAATCCTGCTAGGCTCAACCACCCAGCTTCATGACAGACGTCCCTTTGCTCTGCAACATGCTTCTCAAAAGGCACAGTCTCCACCTTGGCATCGTTCAACTTTATGTTTTCAACTTTGCAGTGGGACAGAAGTGAATGCAGAGAATCATTCTGCTTTTCTCTTTCAGCATAATGTTTAATAAATTCGATGAGATCATTGATGTGTTATTGCAAACCAGGTTCCCTTTTGGATGCTTTGCAGCAAGTAGGCTGTGGAAGTGTTCTGAGCATGTTTAAGGCAGGCTAGCTGAACTATGACGTTGGCTAAGGTAGGGATAGTCAATGTATTTTCAGCCTATGATGTTTTCAGCTTACCAAGGGCTTATCAAAAGTCAAAGGTGTCTGTATGAGAATGAGAGGTGGCCCTGTGAAGAGGTGCCCAGGCTTGGCTCCTGGGCGGTACATGCAGCATCCTGTTAGCTTCCAGCACAGAGAGACACCCCACCCCAGCAGGACCACTGCCCCACACATTTCCAAACAAACTCTACTTGAGCCTCCTCCAAATCAAATACCACCTCCACACACAGATTCTCAAATGCAGATCACTAAATCTTCTGCCAGAAGCCCTCTCCGCTCCTTCCTCCCTCCCTCCTTCCTTCTCTCTGTCTCTCCCTCCCTGCCTGCCTCCCTTACTGTGCCTCCTTTCCTTTCTCACCGGGCCTGGCTTCTCAGACTCTTCCAGCCATCCCATCCCTGGCCTAGGCTCTCAGGGTCCCTCCTAATCTACACGCCCTGCCCTGCCATGCATCCTCCAGGCCTGCTTTGGACTTCTCCACTCCCCATCCTGTTCCAAGTCTGCCCTAATACCCAGCAACACCTGAATTGAACCCTTGGCTTGTTGAGGACAGCAGCTGCTCTAGTCGCTGACCCACAGGGCTTGGAACAATAAAAAGCAGCAACCCCCCTAGGAAAATACCACTTTGTCCATTTCAAAGTTCTTCACTAGAACCTCCCCACTTGCCTCACACTCACTGCCATCCTTTGATGAGGCCGCTTTGAAAGACAGTCACAGGCAGAACATGACTACAGCCTGGGAAAACGTCCACCTCCAGCAGCTTTTGATTAATAAGCATAAAAGTAGGTACAGGTAAAGTAGAGCAGAAGCTGGTCACCTGAGAGGTGATCCTCATCTTTGTCACACTGAATTGTTGGCGTACTACAGCTTGTGATGAAGCTGACATGCCTACGTCCCCATGCATGAGCCCTGCTGTCAACTCGCACTCATCACAGAAGCACCTTTCTGTGGTAGAGCCAGGAGGCACTGGCAGTGCCTTTACCTTCTTCCACTGGGTGGAGGTCAGTGCTATCTTTCAAGTCTTCATCCTCCCAGGGCTGAGTTTGGGGCTCCCTTTTCTTGGTCTCTGAGCTTCTATCAGCAGCTTTAAATATCCATAGAATCAAAATGCAGACAACTGCTACCAGGACTGGAGTCAGGGCAAGCATGGTTGAGAAAGAGTCTGATCCTTACCCAGAGTCACCCCGCTTCCCATGCTGGCATTTAAGCAGAGACAGGAGCAGGGAATGCTGGGAGGGGAGGGGAAGAACAGGGAGGTGTGCAGGGAAGGAGCAAAGTTCAGAGCGCTCAGACTCCATGACGAGTTTGCAAAGGAGCAAAGATTACAGTCACGTGTGTGCCTGATGTGTGTGTGGCTCTAGTCATGCACCAGCACACCTGCTTTTTAAAACTGCGCACTCAGCCAACATAATCTTAGGCAGCAATCAGCAGGCATTGTGTGAAGCCTGTAATGTTCTAGCTCTTGGGAGAAATGGTAAAAGGTACTTCATCTTCCTGTAGAACTTTTCTCTGAGAGCATCTTCAACTTAGGAATTGTCTGAAGAATCTAATTTTACAAGACAATGGGAGATAGTCCGGGGGAAACCAATTCAGATCTTGTGAAAGAAAACTTCCTAGATGGAGGCCTGGCAATCTGCATTTTAAATGATATGTAAGAGACCTTGCGCTTTAAGTTGTGATTTTTTTTTTAAAGCAATGCCCTTGCCAATATATAGAGCAAGGAAGGGTCATGTTTTACATTAGAGAAAAACTTGAACCTAGAAAAATGTGATAAGACTAATTATAATGATTATTTATATACCTTTTTTTGTTTTTTCTTTTTTGTTTGAGTCAGGGTCTCTCTATGCAGTCTGGTTGGTTCCCCAGTGATCCTGCCTCAATAGCCAGAGTGCTGGGATTATAGGTGTGCATTACCACACCCAACATACCTTTCACTTAAGTAAGTTTTTTTTTTTGTTTTTTTTTTTTTTAATTTGTTTTGTTTTGCTTTATTGTACTAGCAAATATCTTAGTTTGGGCCATTGTAACCAAATTTGCATAGGCTGAGTCAGTTAAACAACAAAGCTGTGTTTCTTACAGTTGTAGAAGTTGGGAAATTCATAATCAAGGTGCCAGAAGATTCAGTGCTTCCTGGCTCGTATTTGGTGCCCTCTTCCTGTGGCCTCATGTGGGTGAGAGGATAGGAGGACATCCTGTCTGTGCTCATTCATGGCTCACAACAAGCCCATGCAGTAGATTCAATCATTATCCCCGTTTTTCACATGAAGAAAGTTAAGGTGCAAGTAGGTAGAACAATATGCCTACAGCCAGCATTAAATAGCCCAGAAGTAGTCCTGTGTAGCCACCTAAAGAGTCCGTGTTGTTTCCTCCTGCAGAGCAAACTAGAGCCCTTAGCCCACAGCCAGCAAGGAGATGGAAATTAGACTCAGGTTTCCTGTATAGATAAAGAAGGTCTTGGTACCTGCCTCGCAGGCCTCATGTTCCACTTAGGAGGGGAGCAGAAAAGAGGTTTAAAAATATGAACAGCACAAAGAAGGACTTGACAGTTGTCACCCACAAAAGTAGTGGGAGCAGGAAGTGTAGAGGAGCTGAAGTGTTTAACAGTAAGTACCACGGGGAGAGGCCCATGCTCCTTCTGTCCCAGAACACCTGTGGGTTTTAGTGAAGAGAAGTCTTCCACTTGTTCTTGGGTTCCCCCTGTTTTCTGTGAATCCCTGTGCAAGGCTTCATGAGTGTTCACAGCTCCATACCCAACACCATCCCCACAGCCAGGCCACCCACCTGGGATCACATCAGGACCCCAAGATCCTTCATAGCACCCTTGAGAGTTGCAGTAAACAGAGCTATGCATGAGGTCGAAAAGGTACCATCTCATCTCCGTACTTCAAGTAGTTCTTAAGCATCCTGGTCTCCTTGTTCTCCCAATGCTTCTTCCTCATGAAGTTAGGAAAAGGAAATGAGTCCCCAGGACAGATGAGCAGAGAAGGTACGAGACGGTTTTGTACTCCACCACTATTTCTCCTTGCTCATTTCAGGTCCATTTCATTCTAATAATTTGGGACATGTCGCCAAGCTGCAGGTCATGTTGTAGACAGCACCGTCTTAGAAGACACATTTCTCCAAACACATGCACAAGTAGTTTTAACAGCATCTCAGTATCCATTTTCCTTCCTGCTTTCTAACATGTAGATGTGGATTTGTAGAAGACAAAGGAATCTGAAAGAGGATTTCCTAGGACAGAGACTTATTGGGGCATCAGATGAACTTACTCAGTTCTAAGGGCTCACACCAGCGTTTACCATGCTTATTTGTTATGTGTTGATACCAAGGCCCCACCAGCAAGAGCTACAGCAAGCATCTAAACAAAAGGTTTGAAATAGATCCACGCTATACTCTGAGGTCTTTGTTGAGTTGTGAAGTTGGAAAAATCACAAGGAATTCACGAGTGATTTTTAAAATTTACTTGGCCTCAAACATACTCAACCTACTACATTCACTAATGTCAACTCATCCAAAAGTTATTATTGTTTGCCCAGTGGATTGTATTACCACATCTGTCATATGTCCCTGGGTGCTAGTGACATAGGAGCCCCAAATGGTACAGGGAAATATTATAACTCCCAACCTGACAGATGTCAGATGCACCGAGTTGGTGTCCCCTGAAGTGGAAGAATGAATTGTAAGGAACAGCAGTGGTTAAGAATAGGAAAATTTGTCAGCAAAAAGCAATGGGGCAGAGGAATAGCTCCTGAGAGGCAGCCGAGATCCCAAAAGGGTTGCAAATGAGCCCATTTCTCTGAGAAAGTTTTATAGTGTAAAACCATGAGGGATGGGTACAAAGTGGGTCCAATTACAGTCAACCAATAAAATTACAAGTTTAACCACTTAGACAATACTGATCCAATAGCAGCAAGGCAATATGGATGACATCATTAATCTTGGTTGATGATCTTTGTCTTAGCCTTAGTGGATGGGAGAGTGTGGACCATCCCTAAGGAGGCAATGGTTTATTTATACAAGAAGTCTCCAAAATGTGGAACCAGGAATCTCAGTCTTCTGTTTATCCCTTAAGGAGGTATGTAAATCTGGTCACGGTGACTTTATTTTTTTTCTTTGTTTTATCTCTGCTTTTTTATTTTATAAAGAGAGTAAAAAATACTATTAAAACAGAAAAATTACAAGTGATACAAAATTTCACTTAACAAAGTGATATGAATTTCACAGTGTTTGTTGTAACACATAGCGTTGTCTTCCAATCAACTATTTATATTACCAGGTATATGTATGCAAAATAAGAAGAAGAAAGAAAAAAGAAATATACAAGAAATTAAGAGGAAAAATAGAAGAAACAGTTGAAAAGAGGAGACAAAACAAATTAAGCATTATCTGCTCCTTTCCATAGACCAGCATAAATCTATAGTACAATTGTCCAAACCATCCTGTTTACATACATAAATATATCTCTTTCTCTAACTCCCTCTCTTGTCCTTCTCAACTTAGTCATCTCTGCTTAAATTCCATGTAACCAGGATGGAAGGCTGCGGTCGTTGACTCCAGGCTTCTTCTCCTTTGTAATTAGTTCTGTTCTCCTCTTATCACTTTTACGTTTACAACATCTTAATAACAGTGGGGAAGGAGTGAAGGAGTGAGATATCTCAGGCAGGATCTTGTAGAACTGCCTTTGCCTTAGTATCTCTTATCTTTAAGGCAGATTAAAGGCTAAACTAGAACTTCTTTTTTAAATAATTTTATTGAGAAACAAATAGCAATGAGAAAGTTTCAAAACCAATCAGCAGGACAGTTTCAGTAATTAATACATTGCATATTGTTGTCTTAGTGGATGTCTATCCTAACTATTTTGAATATACAGATACAAAATGGTCATCCATTTGTATCCCCCTTTTTTGTTTAGTTTTGTCAGAGAAGGGTATTCATTGTCATTTAAATATTGTAGGTACATGAATTCAGCAAAATATTCCAATGTAGTCCAGTGGTCTATAATAGTAGTGGGTTTTCTGTAAAACTGGCAATGTTAGAAGTTGATAACTTAAGCCTTTTATAGCTCAGCATATTAATATGGCTTTACTTTTTATACTTCATTTTTATACTTTTCTGCTGGATTGTTAAAACCAAGATAAAGCAAGACCTATATAACAAGAAATGCAACTTTTGTATCTGACAAAGTCAGTCAAATCCCCTCAGGATTTATCTTGAAACCCTGTACCGCAATTTGTAGGACCATTGTCAGTGTCAGCCATGTGGATGAGTCATGGCCATTGCTTGACCAATTTGTTCCCTGTGAAAGCCTGAGAGAATGTTTTCTCTCCATGTGACTCTCCTTAGACACACTCTACACCATTGATCACTTTCCTCTGTGGCCCCATAATCCCCTTGATCAGAAAATTTGGGACTCAACTAGGTTACATGGTGTTACAGTACAGGTTATCCTATGTCCTGAGTCTTGACTGACCTTGAAAGGCTAGGGCTAAAATGTTGGCTGTACTTTCAGCCCTTCTTTTTCTCTAATTTCTCATCTGCAAACATAGGTTGTTAACCCTCCATAAGAGAAGCTTGTTATTGTTACCTGAAAATATAGGCAGTTGAGCTTAACCTCAATATCTGTCTGAATATCAAACATTTTAGGCATAACATGGAACAGATATTTTCAATCAAGTACTGATATGTTAAACTTTAAGTCCCTGCATAATATGAAGAAAAGAAATTAAAAATTGGAATACACAGTTACATATTTTTACACGGAAATTTAGAAATCTAACCAGATACAGCATTGTAGCAGGACAGTACTGTGATATTTCTTTTTCTTGTCTCTTGTTTTCATTTATTACCCTTTTTTAAAAACCCAAACATTTACTTGAGAGACAGTATGCCAGTAACTGGTATGTCATGACAAGCAGTAGTATTTAGAAGATCAGAATGACAGGCATTCCAAGCATGACCATGGTGACTTTAATCTTCAGCCATAGTCCTTAAGTGCTCTCATCTTCTGCACTGACTTCCTGGAGGCCCAGCCCTGTCCAACTGTCTACATTTCTACCTAACTTAGCTATTTATAATAAAATAACCTGTGCTAGAGTGGACTGTAGTGATATTAGTCACAAATTGACTAAAATAGAAAAGCGTCATGCTCCTAAACGACATGTAGCACTTATCAATCCTGCATTTGTTTCCTGCAGAGATTCAGTATTGGCTTTCTACAAATAAAAATTATCAGTAGAACTAGTGATTATCCGATTTGTTAGAATAAAATTTGATTTCAATTCTATTTCTTCTTAAGAATACATTATAAGGCATAATTTTGTATAACAAGATGGCTCTGGTTAAAGGCATTGATTTCTTGGCATTTAAGATGTCTGGTGCATTCTTTTCCTAGTGCTGCTGCAATAATAAAATACCACAGATTGGGTGGTTTAAAATAACAGATGTTTACTTTCTCACAATTCTGGGGACCCGAAGTCAGAGATCAAGAGGTTTGCAAGACCTAGCTTTCCCTGAAGGCTGTAAGGGAGAAACTGTTCCTTTTTCAGTTCTTGGTGTTTTCTGCCAACCGTGTCTCTCCATGGGGGTTGACGTGCCTTCCCATCTCTGCCTCTGCTGTCACGTGGCATTCTTCCTGGGGGTCTTCACATCCTCCTCCTCCTCCATCAGTCTCTGTCTCTGCATCTCTTCCCTTCTTAGAAGGACACTAGTCCTATTGGATTAGGTCAACCCTAATAGGGGACCTCATTTAAACTTCATCACCTTTATATACAAAGACTCTCTTTGTATATGAAGTTGCTCTAACAGGTTCAGGAGGTCGCATCTTGAACATTTGTCCTTGGTGACACATATACACCTCATAAAACAAAAGTAAAGATATTTCAGCTTCTTCTTGCTGTGAGTAATTGGGAAACATTAATGAAACCATACAGCACCTCTAGGCTTCTACTTTCTCAAGTGAAGTGGAGTATCAGGAGATATTTCAATCATTTCTTTCTGTTCTTCAAGACAATGTATTTACCAGCCAACTTGTGTCCTCTAGTATACCAGGCATCTGCTTAAATGTCATGTCTCCCTTTGGGGGCAAAGATTCATCAATGATCAAGCTGTCTAGGAGGGATTTTGAGATTTTGTAATAAAGATATTAGCAGACTAGAGCCCACCCCCAGCCTCTTTAACATCTAGCTATATCCTTGGGCTATGGAAAGGCCAGAAGCCCAAATGTTGTATGTTTTAACTTCTCTAATATTTTAAGATTTTATTAGTTAAATAATGCTAACTGCTGTAATAGCTCAAAACATAAGTACAAAATGAAATGCACTCTAAGAACTTGGAAATATGTAAAACCAGATGAGTCTTAAATTATTCCAGAGAGAATTAGAACAGAAATTTGCAAAATCTACTGAAGGAGACAGTGTCAGGCTTTGCTTAGCTACTCATCATGATAATTGCAAGGGTAGCCTATGCTTTCTGAGTATTTCCCTGGTGTCAGGCACGGTGTCATCACTTCACAGTATTTAACCCTCACTTGAGTCCACATGGTAGACGGCAAGCAGTATTGCCCCTGCCACTGCTACATGGGAAGGAAAGCACGTCCAAGGGCGTCCCCAGGCCTTCCTGTCAACCTGGCCTTGCTCTCTGCTTAGAAAGGAGCATTGCTGCCTGGCTCACTGACTTCATATTTTGGAGGCCTGTCAGGACGCACATATTGTTCCTCCACATTAAAGCCTCCTGAAGAATGGGTTCTAGAAAGGTGTTGTTAGGAGGGTGAAACACCAGAATTACTTGTTCACAGAGAATAAGAAGTAGGAGCCCCATCCTGTTACAGTTCAAGTTGCATTTCCAGTTGCGTTTCACCAGTAATAAAAATCAATATTTTCAGTGGACCTGCTTAATTCCCGGGTCTATGTCTGAACCTGAAGAGCGGAGAGAGAGGTGGTTAATTGCACACAAACCCCATGATGGACACCTTTATTTTGGAAGAAGCAGGCTCGAGAAATAAGCAACGTTTATGACTGTCCTTGGCATGCCTCCAGGACAGGCCGTCGTGGTGAAGTTGGGCACCTGTTATGTGGAAGGCACCCTCCCAAAGTTGTCAGCACACAGCCTCCTATTCCATACTGTAGCTGCAGAGGCCTCAGTGCCCTTGGAAGTGTGTCCTAGGAGGGAATCACTGGATCATAGTGATACAGGGAGAAAAATTGGTCTCAGTTGGGTGACCTCCAAACAATATAGGGAATCTCCAAATGACATAGGGAATGATATAGGTCTGACCTGCATGAGTTCATGTTCTCTAAAACTGAAGAATGAATTTTAGGAACAAATGGAGGTTATGAGCAGAATATATTTATTGAGAGAAAGAAAGCTCCTATCCGGAGAGAGGGACAGGAGGGGGGCCCAAGCAGATAGTTCCTCCCGGGAAGTTGTCTCTTGCAGGGACTTTTATAGAGGAAAACCATGTGGTGAGGCGGGTCTAAGGTGGTGGAGAAGATATGGGTACTTGCTTGGTTGGGCATGAGGTGGGACAAAACTATGGTCAACAAATGAGATTACAAGCACCATTGCTCAGGTAAAATTGATTAAATCCAGTATCAAATGGGAAAGCGAGTCACAATAGCAAGCGGGCACGGATATGGAACAGGGTCTCTTCCTGTTGAGGGTTGGGCTAGTGA
>NW_004524822.1:353706-364290 GCF_000260255.1 Octodon degus | reverse complement strand
TCTTCCAAGTTGCAAAGTCACCTTGTCTTCCATCTTGTCTCCTTGAGGGCCTGATCCTGTCTAACTGCCTGTAATATTTCTATCTAACTCAGCTGCCTACAACAATAGGTAGGCAAGTGCCCAGGTTTACAAAATAATACCAAGCAAGTTTCCAAAGTGTTGATCACTCTGCAATCCTATTAGTAGTTTATAGAATGTTAAAGAAAAAAATTCATGTTGATACTCATTAAAGGTGGTGAAGAAGACCTCATTCAAACGGTACACTGATTGGGATTTTGCTGTAGTAGAAAGAGACTGGGCTCAACTCCAAATACAACAAAGACAAATGTGGATTTGTACCCAAGGGAGAAGGTGGGATTCAAAGGATGGAAAGTTGCTAGGAGGAAGCACCAAGGTGAAGGCATGATCTTGCTTGACCTACTTAATAGGCTACTGCAGAAGGCAGGCCAAGGGAAGGAGATACCGAGAATGGGAATGATACAGGGAAGTAAAACTCCTGACCTGACCTGGACGAGTTCATGTTTTCTAAAACCGAACAATGAATTTTTGGAACAAACGGAGGTTGAGAGTAGAATATTTATTGGGAAACAAAGCTTCTGTCTCAGAGAGGACAGAAGGGGGCCCCCAGGCGGGTTGCCCAGGAAGCTGTCTCTTTCAGTTTATTTTTATAGAGCAAAACCATGCAGGGGTAAGGTAGAGAAGATGGGGTCTTGCTTAGGTGGATGTGGGGTGGGACAAAACTATGGTCAACCAATGGGATTGCAAGCACCATTGCTCAGGTAAAGTTGATTAAACCCAGGACCAAATGGGGAAGCGAGTCACGGAGTAAGTGGGTATGAATATGGGACAGGGTTTCTTCCTTTTGGGGGCTGGAGTGCGGGACAGATCTCTTCCTGATGGGGGTTGGGCTAGTGACTCACTTGGGTCTTTTTAGGTGATGGATACCTATTGAGAATATCAATCCCAGGTGCTACTCTTTTAGCATTTGTTTGGCCTTTAGGTCTTTTAGGTCTGGTTCACAGCAGGAGCATCTGTCCCTCCCACAGTTGCAATGTAGCTTATCTTTTGTGCTGTCTCCTTCAAGGTCCTGAACCTGTCTGACTGCGTATAATATTTCTATCTAATTTGGCTACCTGTAATAGGGGGACTTTCACTAAACTTACTCTGCAAGATTCTTGCTAAAATCTGACTAAGCAAGCCAAGAACGAGTTTAAGGTGCAGCTCTAACCCCAAAAGGACTCAGAGAAGCCTGATTCAAGTTTGGTTAAGAAGAGTTCTTTTCAATTAGAGTTCCCGTTAGAACTGCTGCAGAAAGTGTCAAGAACGATGGGACATGTGTGTTCCCAGTGAGGCGAGTGCCTAACAGGGGATGGGGGATGATACATCTTTCCTTAATAATGTTGTTAGTGAAAAAAGTCTCTGCTAACGTACATCTTCATCGGGTGGCTTGGTCTGCCCGGGGGCAGCTGGCCCTTGTCTGCATGGGTGAGTTTCCTGTGCTTCAGGCAGAGCTCTCAGCAAATAGCTGGGCTGGAACCATTTTGCCAGAATCCTGATCAAGAAGGCTGCTTGGTAGGGGACAAAACCCAGCAACAAGGCCATTGAGAGTGTGTCCTGAGGGCTGTGCCTGAAATAGCAGGGAGAGCTGAGAGGTGGCGGCGCTGAGCCCTCCCTGGGTCACTGGGCCAGGAGGTACTTTGCCATGCAAGAGCAATGGGACAAGTAGGAGGGACAGCAATTGGTACAACGGGTTGCACAGTAACTCAAAATATCTGTGGACTAAAAAGAGCATTTGTGAAAGTTAAAGAAGCAAATTAGAGCACAGGTACGGTAAATGACAGAGAAAATATAGTTCATGTATTACAAGTTTATACAAATATTAAAAACCATCAAGAACCAAAGTGTACAATAGATGCAAAGACAGCAAGAGAGCATTAGCATAAGAAAAATATGATAGTCTCTAAACAGCTACCACACATTGAAATTCAGTAGGAAATATAAATGAATAAGAAAATACCATACTTCATTTCTCAAACCAGTACACCAATCCGGCCCGATCCCCTTCTTCACAGTGAATTATGATACAATTCTAATGCCCTCATTTGGCACGAATATGGTAAAATAGCCTTTTTCATTTTATACATGTTTAAAATACATAAAGAAATACAGTTATTCTGAAAAAATTTCTAACATCTACTAAGTACTTTTTTTTGGTGGTACCAGGGATTGAACTCAGGACCTTGTGCTTGCCAGGCAAGTGCTTATTCTACTGAGCTATCCCCCGGGCCTACTAAGTACATTTTGAAGAGTATTTTTAAATCAAACATTTCTTCTAGGAGTAAAGCTGTAAAAAGTATCTAAAATATAAAAGAAACTCCTTTTTTGCATAAAATGATCATTTCAGTACTATTTATAATAGTAGAAAATTAAAAATCATAAGCAACAATGATAAAATATTGAATAAGTTACGATAAACTATTAAAAGGAAAGTCTAAATTATGTTCTGGGGATATTTAACAATGTTGGGAAATTATATAAGAAAATTAATATTAGATTAAAACTATCAGGTACAAAAATGTTATTGAAAAATTATACATACAACCTATAGCACAATATCAAAATTCAAAGCCTTCTTATTTTTAATATGTTAGCAATATGCATAGAAAATGTAGGATAGGCTTAAAATATTACCCTTGGTGAACTCTGAGTGACGATTGGTTTTTAAATGTCCCAATTTATATTTTAAATATTTTCCATATTTCAACAGTCAGTATGCAATATTTCTGTAAAACATAAAGACTAAAAATATATTCCTGATAAGAATTTCTTTAAGGGGCTGGGGCAATGGCTCAGTGGAATAAGTGCTTCCCTGGCAAGCGCAAGGGCCTGAGTTCAATCCCTGGTTCCGCCAAAAAAAAAAAAAAAAAAAAAAATTCCTTTACTGGTGTGAGGGCCTAGAACCCTTTATAAAGAGAGACTGCATCCTGTAATGCTAGCACATAACCTGGGCCACCATGTCGGGTTTCTGTCTTCAATTAGTTACTTACCAGAGGCATGACCTTGAGCAAGCCGCTTCACTTCTTTATGCCTCAGTTTCCTCCTCTGTAAAATGAGGGCCACAGTGGTTCCCAGAATACAGTTGGTGTGATGAGTATGTGGGTGGGTATCTGCAAAGCACGCAGAGCACACCCTATTGAAGTGAGAGCTCATGGGGCACAGGCCATGAAGAGAAGGCTCGCCTCAGTTGCACTTCACGCTCCTTGCAAGCAAGGCTCATTTCTTTTTGTTCTTTCACATTTTTATTACCTCCTGCCTCCACCCTCCGTCCCATCAAACCCCCTCTCCACAGTAGAGTGAGCGAGCAGGGGTGTTCCTTGACTGTGAAGTACGAGGACAGTCACTTCCTACTACTTCTTTTATTTAAGAATTCTGAACAGTCTGGGAAAATATGTACATCAGTAACCTCAGAATCAGCATATGATCATAACAAGTCGGTGTGGTTATTAAATATCTTGGGCGAGGACGTGCTAATGAATCCAAAGGCAGCATTTGTCTGTGTGTTCTTTTGGTCCTGATAGTGACCACGATATCTGCAGGTCACCCAAGGAACTAGGCAGTGCAGGGCCTCTGCTAGCTGTTGAATAGAGAAAGGATGTGGTTTAGAGGGGAAGAGCTTTTGCAGGTGGCTCGGAAGAAGGTAGTGGGAGTGTCTACTTCTGATTTAAATGCTGGATGGATAGCAAGGAATAGGGCTACAATTAAGGGAAGATGTTGGCGACTGGGAGAGTCAATGTACCAGAGCACCGTGACACGTGACAGTGTGTGTGGCTGCTAATGGAAACCTGGGAGAGAAGAGGTAGAAAGAAAGTGGTGAGGCCT
The DNA here is from genome assembly GCF_000260255.1 of Octodon degus. Classification (NCBI taxonomy): domain Eukaryota; kingdom Metazoa; phylum Chordata; class Mammalia; order Rodentia; family Octodontidae; genus Octodon; species Octodon degus. The sequence continues at coordinate 360,411 of NW_004524822.1, read as the reverse complement.
GTTTGGAACCCTTGGCAATGGTGTGATGGGTTCCCCTTCTGGGTACTGGGAGTGCTGTTGTCACCTAGCCCAGCTGCCGCCGTACTGGACCTTGTGTAGATGAAGACCTAGTGGATCTTGTCCTGCACTATGTCCCCTTTCTGCAGCACCCTCCACTCAATTCTGGAGCACCTGCTGCTGGAGCCTGGACCTCACGCCCACCTAATAGTGGGTCCTCCTACTATCAGATCTTGCTTGCTTCATGGTGAGCTAAGGTGTTTTACATCACAGCCCAGCACCTTGCTTTCCCTGATCAAGATGTATGTCCTAATCTTCACCTCAGTCTACATCAATCAGCCTCCCGTGGAGCTCACACCCTCATGGGAGAGTTAGAAGGAAAGTAAGAAAATTGACAAGTGTTTCCAGAAGATGAGAAACCCTCCAGTCAACCCTCCATTTCCACATGTTCTGCATTTGTGGATTCAACTCCAGATCAAGAATATTTTGGGGGAGAATCATACCTGTATTGAACATGTGCAGAGGTTTTTCTTGTAACGACTACTTAAACACTACAGTAACACAAATATTTATATAGCATTTATATTGTGTTATGTATTACAAGTAATCTAGAAGAGTTTTAAAGTGTATAGGAGGATTGTGTGGGCTGTATGCAAATAGTGTGCTGTTTTATATAAGGGACTTGAGGGCCCTTGAATTTTAGTATCTAAGAGTGAAATCTTGGAACCAGTCTTCCAGGGATGCTGACAGATGCCTCTGTTAGAAGGACCATAAGGTGGGGTAACTTGACAACTACTGATAAGACTTGGATAGGGTGGCCAGGGAAGGCCTGACCTCAGGACAGAGGACTGAGAGACAGAAAGCATTAAAAAAGGCAAAAGTCAGGAGTAGCAGGCCTTTGCAAAGAAGAGAAAGTTCCCCTACTGCAGAATAATGATCAAAGATGAGCGCAGTCACAGATAAATGTTGGGCTTCTGCAAAGAATTCTGCAGGCTATGCTAAGGCATTTGAGGGTTATTCTAAGTGAACTGGAGGGCACTAAGTACTGACAGACCTGGTCTAAATTAGATCAGGTTAGAAAGATTACTCTTACAGCTGGAGAGAAGAGAGGCAGATTTACCTTAATCTTGGCCACTGTTTCTCTAATTGTTGCCACTGTTTCTCCAAATGCAATTTGTAGCTCATTAGTAGGTAGACATTTATCAGTCAGAGCTGAAGTCTGGCATGCTGGATTAATGTGGCCAGAGGATGCACTGGCTTAGTCTCAAGTGGTTCCTAGCTACTGAAACTTCTCACTTTTACTGAGGGCTGAAAGCAGGCTTAGGAATGTGCACAACTGATTTTGTGAATACAAACTACTCTATAGCCTTTCAGCATCCACCAAACTCTTAAGTTCACACAATGCTAACTGATAACATCCCAGGTAAACTGACAGGGCCCCTCAAGCAAAAGCCATTATCTGTGGCCTTGTATCCCATCTCACAGCATTCACAAGAGATAATAGTTCTTCTTGGGCTCTGTTTGCTGCTCTTTGCTTCCTAAGGATGTTGGGCTTCTGAATCATAGAGCTATAGAAATCTGTCTAAGTTTATTAGCACTTTAAAATGAAACATCCTAGAGCAGAATAGGCTAGAATTAAATACAGAATAGTTTGGCAGGGTGGTTCACACCTATGATCCTAGCACTCGGGAGCTGAGGCAGGAGGATCACTGCGGGTTTGAGGCCAGCCTGGACCACAAGGCCAGCCTGCACTGCATCATGAAACCCTGTCTCTAAAAGACAAAAACAAATAAATAAATAAATAAATAAATAAAGATTTAGTGTACAGGATTATGTAATATTCTTAATAATAAATACAGTCTCATGACACTTAATGTAGTAAAAAGTATCTTTATATGTATATATAAGTTCCAGGGAAAAAAGCAAGCATCTTATTGTAGGTCTTTGGTTACAAAAACTTGAAATCCACTGATCTCAGTGACTGGGAAGTACAATAGTGTTCACTGGCTGGTTGAATAGCCAAAGGCCAAAAAAGATGACTCACAAAAGGAGTAAGTGAGCCTGCTATTCTGCAGTAGTCAAGGGGCCAAAAACTCCCCCTGAGAAGTTCCAGGGACACAGAACAGGCTAGTTTTAAGCAGAGCAGTGTGAAGACCAGACTGTGACTAGTAGACAGTAGAGGAAAGCTGGAATAGGAGGGTGCTGCAGATTTTGGGCTGGGAAGCAGCATCAATTTCAGCAAAGAAAAAACATTCTATTTTGTTTATAAAAGGTCCCCCCATGCCAGGGGTGCATGTGGTCTGAAAGAAAGGCCAGTGCCAGGCTCATTCTCAGCCTCTAGAGACAGGGACAGCCTCTTGCCTGGGGCAAGTTCCATGCTCCAGGAATTGAGATGCAAGAGTAATGGAGTCCAAGTCTTAAAGACATGGAAATGCATTGATGGTACTCTTCAGGCTGAACTTGAGAACTCTTAAGTTTCAGAGGGAACAGGGATAGTTTCATCTATGTCTGCCATAGGACTATATAGCCACAGCACTTTGACTGGAAAGTTCTCTGGACACACAAGTCCAGGGAAACCTGGATTCTGTATCCTCTCTCACTACGGGGTCAATGATGTTCCTTAAATGATATGCTGAAGTCCTCATCCCAGGACCTCAGAATGTGATTTTACTTTGAAATATGATCATCCCAGATGTAATTAGGTGAATTAAGATAAGGTTATGCCAGGCATATGGTACAGGCAGGCAACTCCAGTATTCTGGGAGGCCAAGGCAGGAGGACTGGGAGACCAAGGCAGGAGGACTGGGAGACCAAGGCGGGAGGACTGGGAGGCCAAGGCTGGAGGACTGGGAACTGAGAAGTTTAATGAGATCCTGTTCAAAATAAAAGAACAAAAGGGCAGCTTAGTGTGGAGGCCTTCGGTTCAACCACCTGTACTGCTTAAAAAACAAATTGATAATGATGGTAGTGATGGAGTAGGGTAAATCCCAATCTGATTGGCTGGTGTTCCTCTGTGTGCATGCACACACACACACACACACACACACACACATGCATACGCACACATGCGTGCTCACACACACACACACTGTGCCAGCCATGTGCTGACAGAGGCAGAGATTGAAGTAATGCACCTACAAGCCCTACCCAAATGATGCCCAGGGACTGCCAGGATACCCAAGGCTGGTCCCTTATAAGTCTCAGAGGGAATGTGGCTCTGTCAACAACTTGATTTTGGACTGCTAGCTTCCAGAATTGTGAGACAACAAATTTTCCATTTTATTCATTTATTTTTCTTGTTCATAGCAGACCCATGTCTGTTCACCATACTAAACTACCGTCAAAGATTTAAATACTAAAACAGAAACACTAAATCTTCTGGATGAAAAAAGTAGATAGAAATCTTAAATTTTCTAATTTAATCCACTCAGTTTATGGTTCTTCATTACAGTAACCCCAGGAATCAAATATCCTTCTGAAGAGTCACAGTTTTCCTTAAGGCATCCCAAAGACCTAAGAAACCTAGGATCTGAGATATCTTCACCTAGAATATTCCTTAGAAGAGGTAGTCCAAAGAAAAATACATTGCAGTGTCCTTTAAACCTGAATACTTTCATGCTAGTCTGTGTTAAGGCATCAGAGCAAAAGAAGGAAGCCATGCACTTTCAGAGGAAGCCCTGCAGGCCACAGTGGTTTTGCTTCACTCCATGAGATCAAGCTTTGGTATCATTTCAAGCCTCACAGGGCTGTAATGATTTCCTTCCTTTCCCGTTGTCACCTGCCAGCAGGGTCACTGCCCCATTCGTCTAGGTAACAAGAACTCCTAGAGCCTCTCGAGGGATGCTGTTCATGGTCACATCACAACCATAATCTGTGTGGCTGAAAGGCAGAGAGATCTTTTCTCTTTCCTAGAGAGGGTGCCCACATGAATGACTGCAGAGGGCAAAGCAGGAGCCATTAACTGTAGATTTCAGTTAGAATAAAGGTAAATCAGAGGGGAGAGTGTCTCAGCAAGCCTGAAAGAATTGAGTTATCTTTTAAAGAAGACACTTTGGCTTCTTCCTTGTCTGTTCAATAGAGCATTAACACCATTTACCACTGATTTGCAGTGAAACAAGGAGTGACAGCAATATTGAGAACAGAGGAAAAAGCTGTTGCTGAGGGTGTTACTGAGCAAAACTGGGGACTCCAGGGAGTTGCCAGTGGTGGCTGCCTCACCCAAACAGGCTCATTTCTTCACATGGATGTGACATGGAACTTAAGTAATAATGTATTTGGACAAAGTGTCATTGATAGAGTCAGAAACACAGGCAGAAAGGTTACTGAAGGAACCAGCAACTTCAGATGGTGGCTAACGTAAAGTTCAGTCACCACCAGTAGCTGAGGTCAGTCACTGAACTCGTGACACTGAGCTCATTGCCCATGCTCTAAGAAAATTTTAACTGGCATCACCTTGAGAAAATTTTAACTGGCATCACTGGCAGAGGAAAGTGGATGACAGTTTTCCTGTGCTTTCTTAGGTAAACAATTAGCTTTACCTGCAAGACAGCAGATTCCTACCATGCTATAACTGGGCAGCCTCCAAGCACCCTTGGACAAAGCAAGAGCTTTGCTTTGGATGTTGGTGGTACGGATTACTTAAGGAGGTTTGAAATGACTGGAAGATTTTGCTAATCCCCTAGAGACTTTGTGGCACATCTGTACTTACAGGAGAGAAATGAATTCTCACTGAAAATGATTAACCTATATTACTAAGCTCCATACCTTGAGAAAATTTTAACTGGCATCACTGGCAGAGGAAAGTGGATGACCACAAACTCCACCAGCAGAGAGAACTTCAGGGATCCCTCAGTTATCCCCAACTTCCTGCTTTCAGTAGAATGTGGCTTCCAGGGCAGCTACTTGATTGGTGTAGGTCAAGGTCAAGTGTCATTCCCTTTCTGCACCCATTCATTGCTTTAAAAAATATTATATGGCACAGTGTACATTCCTTCCCCCACAGACATTGTCCCTACTGACGCTTAATATGCATATGCTTGCTTCCTCACTTAGAAAGGCTGTCTGGCTTTTGTGTTACTCTTGCCTAGCAGAGTTTATGGTACTCAAATAAATGTGAATTGAATGAATTTAGCCACTCAATAAATAAATGCTGAGTGCATGGATGAGTGGATGGATGGATGGATGGATAGATGAATGAATGAATTGCTGTATGGTTTCTTTTCTTGGTAGTTCTCTGCTGTTCTCTCTGTGAGCCCTTCCATTTCCAATTTTATTATCTATCAATGAGATATATACTTTCTACAGTGAAATAAGATCCTATGTGACATCTCTTCAAAAGTCCCATCTTTGCTACTTTTGAGTGACATGGTTCAGGAGCTGCTTGCTACATATTTGATTTACCATTTAATTCATTTCTGGAGGTTGCAGTTAGAAGACATCTTTAAAGGGATCCTCTTGGTTTTTTAAACATAAATTACTATTATTATTATTATTATTATTATTTATTTATTTATTTATTTTTTTTCAGAACCAGGGATTGAACTCAGGTCCTTGCGCTTGCCAGGGAGGCGCTTATTCCACTGAGCCATTTCCCTGGCCCCATCCTCTTTTTTTTTCTAACAAGCTTTTATTTTACATATGAATCACACATTCCCACCTGAAGTCTTGAATGCTTTATGACCTCACTTTGGGCTGCAGTCTTAAGGTCATGGGAATGAGAGATCGGTTTTTGCATTCAATTTTCAGCTAAAGAAAACCAACTCTGGAGACAAATCTTGTAGGCCACGTGGTTAAACACAATGAATGGCCTGCTTTGTTTAATGACTGGCAGGTCTGTGAGGCTCCCTAGAGTAATTAACTAGCTCACTTGCCCAGTGGATGAGCCGCACCTCTCCTAAGTGCTAGCCACCTGTCACAAAGGTCTCCAGCCTATGGATGGAATATCCTATCCATAAATGCCAACATTTTTAAAGAACAAAACTAACATCACTGAACTAGTACTTAGGAGATATTTGGGTAACTTTTAGAAGTGGTGTTAACACAGATGTTTAGAAGCCTAAATTTTGGTGAGTTGGGAATAGCAATTTGGGTTGGAAAATAGGGTTTGAAGCTGCTTTTGGGTAGAATATGTCAAGAGTTGACATCAAAGAATGGGGAAGCAGATTGATGAAGATGCCGAGGAGAAGGTGAAATGTCCCCCATCCCTCACGTCTTGGCATCAGCTGGCATATGAGAATTTGCATGTCTGTACTTGCTACTTAAAACAAACTCCTGATTTTTTTCTTCCCAGAACAATGGCAACTTTTAATAATAACACTGCTACTCTGAGCCTCAGAATCAAGGCGATCTGCTTAATGCACTTTGTACTTACTATGCCAGGACAAAAGGGAAAGCAAGCAAGCAAGCAGTGTTTAATATGTCTTAATCAAGAGAATATGTAGTGATCTATAATGGTTTCTAAATGAGATAGCTGTATAAATTATAAATTCCTGGAATAATGGATTGTAGCTTTGGTGTTAGTTCAGATTTAGCACTGTCAGAAAAAAACTGTGAAGATTTTATTTTTGTTTTTATTACTGGTATTTTTGTGGGTTTAATTCTCTTTCCCCGCCCCTTCCCCGCCTCCCCTTTCCTCTGTCAATCTCCCCTTGGACGTTTCTTCCCTCTTCCGCTGGTCTCTTCAGCTCACCAAAACACGGTGGGAAAAAA
>NW_004524822.1:350077-353606 GCF_000260255.1 Octodon degus | reverse complement strand
GTTTGCTAAATCGTTTTCTATGTCAAAATATATTCATTTTCACAATTTCAGAAAAATTTGGAGGACACGCCAGTGTTAAGTTGTCAGGGCTCCAAAATGAAAAAGATAATCCCATCCAACTGCAGGGAGCCGGTCCCCTGGGTCCTTCGCTGAAGTTTCCCGTGCAGATTTGCAGGTTCATTTTCGAAGAGTCTCAGCTAAAGAACGGAGCCTGCAGTTCCAGGATGGCCACAGGAGGGGGCTAAGGGCACCACCAGCCTCCCGAAGGCTAGGGCAAAGCTTCCGTGAAAGGTGGAAATACGCTTTATTTTCCACTTCTATGACTCACTATTAGACAATTGAGCCTACATAACCTTAGTAGATGCTGTCTAAAAAAATGAAAATTTGTAGATAAAGGAAAATATACATGAACCTTGGAAGTGCGATTGTTTGCCCTGCCAGACGGGAGGCCCCTCGGCAGGACTGCCTCCTCCTATCTGCACGCTTCTGACTGAGCCGAGGCACCCTGGCTCCTCGTGCTCCCTGAAAGGGACTTGGAAACTGCTTGTTGGGTCACCAAGAGAAATCACTGTGCCGCAACCATTAAATTCTGTGGCCACACCCTTTTCATCTAAGGACTTTGCTGGATCCTTCCCTTGGGGTAGTGTCTTTTGGACTCACAGAAGTCAGATGTGCCTCCAGGTCTTGGGCTTGGGGCCCCTTGCAGCCTAGAGGAGTGAAAAGAATATGAAATTAGCAGCAAGGAGACCTGGATCTGGGCCTTGTACGGGAGACCTTAGCTGGGTGATATGGGCGCGACACAAGGACAGAGTCCTGGGCCCTTTTGGTTTTTGGTATAAAACTAACCCACAACTGGACACACAGAAAACATAATAAATACTAGACTGTATCCTGCAACTGCCTGAATTTCAGGCACTTGAATTCCTCTCTTGGCAGGGTAATCATCACTAAACTGAGACCATTGATTGAGAAAGAATAGGAGGCTGGGGACGGGGGCGTGTGGGAAGGCCCTGGTGAAGTGTGAAACCTTGAACACCCACCCATGACAATGTGACCTTCCTGCCCCCAAGTGCTGTCCCTCCCTTCTCATCTTTCGAGGGCATCACCCCACACCACCTGAGCAGGTGGTGCCCACCCCCTTGAGGCCGCTACCCTGGGAGACATTGTTGACTCTCCTCAGGATCCCTACCAGCACCCCACTTTGCTTCTGGCCCCCAAAAGTGAGGTGCCTAGCATGATCCACAAGGAGCTTGCAAAAGAACATTATTTCTCCAGCAGCACAAACAGAAAGCAGGGCACATGCACGGCGATGGATACAATGGTTGTAGGAACATAGGGTTGGGCCCCCTAAGCAGAGATTGTGCTTTTAATGCGGCCACTCAGAGAGTGATCATGGTGCTAACAAAGTGCCTGATTGTTGGGCTGAACCATGAATTTTAAAAAGGCCCACTGTGAGCGGGCCAGGTCTCCTCTGCTTTGCTGCAGAGGAAGGGGTTCAAATGCTTTGGGAAATTGGAAAGCACGATACTGTGAAATGTATGTTTGGTGTTCCTCCTGCTCCCTGGTGTAAAACTCCTAGAACACTTAGAGTCTCCGAAATGATGCTCTTTCTATGCTGATGAGTTGCCTGGTGGCTGGCAGCGCCAAGGTAGCTGCAGCAGGAGCCTGATTACCAGAAAGAGAACAAGGTTAGAGGGGTGGGACTCTAAATCCCACCACACAACTCCTGGAAGGGGCCAGGGGTGAAGGGGAAGGTGATTACCAGTGGCCAAATGTCTACCCAATTGTGTACACGTAGTGAAGTTTCCATACCCGCTCCCTAAAGGCAGGATTCAGAGAGCTGCTGGAGAGCTGGTCACATGGGACACTGGAGGGTGTCCAGACAGAAGCTGTTAGTCTCTAGTCCTCCCCTAGGCACTTCTTCATTTGTATTTTTTGGAGTATCCTTTATATAAGATGGTTAGGGCCAGCCAGATAGCTTAGCACACTGCAGAGCACCGTGGCCAGGTGTCTTAGTTACTCTTCTCTCATTGCTGGGACAAATACCCGACACTCAAAATGAAGGAAGGAAAGATTTGTTTAGCTCGCAGTTACTGGAGGTTTCTGTCCATACTCAGCTGGGTCCAAGGCAGAGCAGTACATAGCAGAAAGCAACCTTTCATGGTGGCGGCAAAGAGCAAAATACAGGGGAGAGATAGCAGCAGTTCAAGCAGCTAGCTTCTCTTCCCACCTTACACTGTAATGCAAATTACCTGCCCCAGGGCAGGTGCAGCATCCACACCCACAATAATCAATCACAAACTCTAGAAGCACCCCAAGACTGCATGAGGCTTTGGAGGGACAACTATATACAAACCATAACACCAGGTTCCATCCCTGGTATGCTTGCCAGCCCTGCCCCAGGGATGTGCTGGGACTTCGATTGAGACTGGGTATGGTGGTGCACACCTGTAATCCCAGTGCTTGGGAGGCTGAAAACAGGAGAATCACGAGCTGGATCTGTGTAGTGAGACCCTGTACACTCTGTACTAAATGCATAAAAAAAGATGGTTAATATATTTTCCTGAGTTATATAAGCCACTCAAGCAAATATTATCAAACTTAAGGAGAGAATTGTGGGCACCTCCTTTTACATGCTGGGATTGGAAATATGGTTCAAACAACCTGGGGTTCTGCTATGGGCTGAATTGGGGGAGGGGGCTCTGGGGACTGAGCCCTTACCCCATGGGATCTGATGTTGTTTCAGGCAGTGTCAGGACTGAACTAAAAGAAGATACCAGCTGGTTTCCTCTGTGCCAGAATTACTCGCTTGCTGGTAGGGAAACCCCCCCACATCTACTGGGGCCACAGAAAACTTTTGTGTTGATTGAGGCATGAGATCAAGTGAGAAACATAATTCTTTGTTTTTCTGAGACACAAAAAGTTAGTGTAGGTTTGTTATTTAAGACCCACTCACCCCTGCAGGAAAGATCCAGGAAACATTCTTTTCACCAATATTTTGAGAAATAAATTTGAAGGGAGCCTCAGTATCTTTGAAGAGCCCTGGGATTGCTCTTCTTTGTAGGCCAGACCTTACAACAGGAACCACAGACACCCAGCTGGAAAACCTAACTATAATGGAAGTAATTAGATCCTGGGGGGGTCGGACCCAATTGGCAGCACTTAATAACCAAAGTAAGCAAAGCACAGTTACCGTAATGGGCAGCAGATGCGCAGCAGCCACCAGAGGAAGCTGGCCCACTCACTCTGTTGGCACTGGCTGGTGGATGCTGGTGTCTTCAGAGGCGAAGAGGTTGGATGCTGCCAAATTGTTACTTGAGCTGTACAAGCAGCAAAGTTCCATTCAGAATTTAACTTGAGTCACAAAATCAGAGTCACAGCCTTTCAACTGAATCTAGTAGTTGTGCCAGTTATCGATCCAGAACTCTAGGTGGGAGGGGCTGGGGAGATGGCTCAGTAGAATAAGTGCTTCCCTGGCAAGCACAAGGGCCTGAGTTCAATCCCCGGTTCTGCCAAAAAAAAAAAAAAA
>NW_004524822.1:342687-349977 GCF_000260255.1 Octodon degus | reverse complement strand
CCCCGGTTCTGCCAAAAAAAAAAAAAAAAAAAAAAAAAAAAAAAAAAGGAACAGAACTCTAGGTGGTTGGATTCCTTAGAGAAGGGACCTAGTACATAGCTAAAAATCTATAGTAGTAATTTTTCTCCCAGCTTTCCTCACAGGGATCCATGACCTTCTACCAGAGTAACTATACACTGAGAAAAAGGAAATAATCACAACTTTGAGCATCAACTGGACAGTGCTTTTTCTAATCTGGCATTGATTCTAGAGACCCAGAATATCACTGTGGCTTCCTAGCAGAGTTATGGGGGCTGCAGAGGTCATATCATGAATAGAGCATTATCTCGGGTCCATCCCACAGTGGCCCAAGGGGGCTCTGTTTAGGTGAGTTGTCAACTTGCTTGGCTTGAGAGCCGCTCAGGATTAGGAAAGTATATCTTGATGTGTCTTGGTAGGTCATGGAGATGTGATCCTGAGACTGTATATGACACTTGGCCCCTTCATCTCTGGCATTGTTCCCCTTCTCTGTGTCCCAGCTCCCTAAACTGAGCATCTTTGCTCTGTTGTGCCCTTCTGCCATGATGGTTCTGCTTTGGATCCAGTGACTCATGGGATGAATTTCCCCCCAAACCATGAGCCAAATTAAACCTCTCCTCTTTTAAATTGTGGGTGTCAGGAATTGTGGCTTAGTGACAGGACAGTTAAGAGCCCACAACCCCATCCTGTATTTATGAACTTAGTTTGAGACTGCACAGTTGGAGTACACGTACTCAGAAAGTGCTAGGATCCCCACATCAGTTTTACCAGTGGAGGAAGAAAAGATATGGTTGGAAAGACCAAATGGAAGTGATTAGAATATCCTCTATCTAGGAAATAGCAAATGAAGGGCAATACTACAATCTTGAGGGGGTTGCAGAGAGTAGGGCCCCCGGCAAGGACTTGAAAGATGCAGGGTTAGTAAGTCCCACTGTACCACATTCAGTTCTTAGTGGCCTGTGCAGAAGATACCCAGATCTCCTAGAATGACAGTGGGTTACCTCAAGCTTAACCAGCAGATGGTTCCAATTGCAGTTGTGCACCAGATGTGGCTTTATGCTTTGGGAAAATTAACACATGTCAACCTGATATTCAGCTACTGACTTGGCAAATGCATTTCCCTCATTATCAGTCCATAAGGCCCACCAGAAACAGTTTGGCGAGGCCAGCAATATCCCAGCACTGTCTCATCTCAGGGGTGTATACACTTCAGACCCACAGCGCCCTCTGGATTACAGTACCTTGATCACTTGTCCTTTCCACAGACACCAGACTGATACATCACATTGATACTACTATGCTACTTGACCTAGAAGGAAAGAAGTAGCAACTTTTTAGATTAATCTGCATATAAGAAGATGGGAAATAAATTCAACCGAGACTCAGGGGTCTTCTTAGTGACATTTTTAGGGGTCTAGCATCGTGAAGCATGTTGAGTTATTCCTTCTAGGTTAAAGGCTAAGTCATTGTACCTGGCCTCCTACAATAAAGAAGGGTATCCAGTTCCTGGTAGCCTTATTTGGGCTTGTGGGGTAACATGGTCTAAGCTTGTTTATGCTGCTTGGATGTGGCCCATTTACTGTATGACCCAAGAAGCTGCTGGTTTGAATGAAATCTGGAATGAAAGAAGCCTCTGCAGCAGGTCCAGGCTGCTGTGCAGGCTGCTCTGCCGCTGAGCCATAGGATCCAGCCAACCCAATGGACAGGCACAGTTTGGAAGCTCTGAGGGGCTCTGCAGATGAGTCATAGTGCAGGCCTTCAGGATCCTGGAGCAAGACCCTGCGGTTGTCTGTGGATGTCTTTACTTCTGAGAAGCAGCTCTTGGTCTGTGATTGGATCTAACTAGACATTGCCTGCTTGATCATGGGCCACTAAGTAACCATGCAACCTGAGGTGCCCTTGATGAATTGAAGTGCTGGATGGCCCACAGACCATGCAGTGAAACACTTGCAGCAATACTCCATCACCAAATGGAAGTGTTGTTTGCAATCAGGCTTTAAATGCACAAGTGAGCCCCTGAGGGAGAAAAGACTCTGGCCTGCTTTGCAGAGTTCTGCAGGATGTGGGGGTGCTGGCCCAAAAGGACAGCAAGCAGGGGCAGCAGCAGCACTTCTGCGCCTGTCTGGGAGATCCCTGGACAGTAGTGAAGGGAGATCATCCCAAAGCTCAGAGTTTTGAGGCAGCGCACAGGGCTGTACATTTTGCTTGGGAGGAGATAACAGTTATAATTGCTGAGCCAGATGCACAGTCATAGTTGATTTATGGCCATGCTAGGCCAGCATCTGTGTTTTCATTCCTCTCTTACTCCCTCATCATATGAAATGTAATAGCTTTATATTAACTCTTTTTTGGTGGGGGAGCAGGACCAGGGATCGAACCTGGGACCATGTGCTTGCCAGGCAGGCTCTTATGCCACTAAACTATCCCTCTGGCCCTTCTGTAGTAACATGTTAAGTATTAATTTTACTTCAAAGCATTTTCATTATGGGACATCAGAAGAATAAACTTCACTTAAGGATTTTCCTCTGCTGGAGTAGGGACTGCTGCACCTCAGTGATAACGTAGTGTTATGTTGGGAGGAATTATGACTGCATTATGGTCTTTATTGGGGAATGAAGTCTTTTTTCATATCTTTACAAGGTGTGATCAAAAATAAGGTGAATGCTGCTTTCTGGTGTCATCCAACAGAAAGGCAGGCTCACAGAAACAGCGGTGTGTCCTCGTCTACATTATGCCAGACCTGGCACTGTGCGATTTCTAGGTCTTCTCCAAAGTCAAAATGACCATGAAAGACAAATGTCTTGAGTTGATGCAACAGCATGACTCAAGACACTTGTGAAAAGGGGCCTCTAGAACGGCTTCAGAAAACGGCTAGAATGACAAGATAGGTGTATTCTAACTAAAGGGAGTATTTCAAGGGGGATATTGATAGCAATGCCTTTTTTATTTTAGGTGTGTTTATCTTATTTATTTACTTACCTGGTAGAAGGCCTTGCTACACAGCTCAGACTTAGTGATCCTCTTGTCTCAGCCTCCCCAGTACTGGGATTACAGGCATGTGCTACCATACCTGGTTTCGGTGGCTGGCTCAGCACTGAGCCTACAAGGCAAGCAATACCAGGGATTGAACTCAGGTCCTTGTGCTTGCCAGGCAGGCACTTAGACTGCCAAGCTATTTCCCCAGCCCCTGTTTATCTTTTTGAGACTGGGTTTCTCTATACAGTTCAGGCTGGCCGCTTTGTAGCCCAAACTGGCCTGGAATTCACAGTGATCTTCCTGTCTCAGCCTTTCAAGAGAGCAGTATGGCCTTTACTGTAATGTTTTCTAAAAATGTTGGCCAGGCTTGGTGGAGTATGCTTGTAATCTCAGCAGTGAAGAAGCTGAGGCAGGAGGATCCATTCCTGGTATAATAATAATAATAATAATAATAATAATAATAATAATAACAACAACAACAACAACAACAACAATAATACATACACTCTCACATATGCATTCATCAGCATTCTTGATTTAGGTATTTTTTTTTCCCGGAACCGGGGATTGAACTCAGGCCCTTCAACTTGCCAGGCAAGTGCTTATTCTACTGAGCCATGTCCAGGGCCCACATCAGTATTCTTCAGAACATGACCCTGTGCTTGCCAGGCAGGTGCTGTTCCACTGAGTGAAATTCCTGGCTATTAATTATTTTCAAAAATATTGTGTATCTATGACTCTCATACTCTCCTGCATCTCCACACTAGTTAACAGAAAGAAAAAACTGCTAACACTCCAGCTGATGGCTCATGTAGTCTGAGCCAGTAAGACAGAGCTCTTCTACTGAAAGTGGAATCTGAGCCCTGTGTTCCTGGGCTCAGCCAGGAGCTGGTCCCAGTCTCAGTCCTACCCCGGACCTGCCGAATTATAATCTACATTTTTAAGATCCTAAGGTGATCTTGGTGCACGTGAGCTTTGGAGAAGCACAGCTGGAATAGACCCTGTGGGCAGTGATCAATCCCTGATAAGAAAGAAAACAACACTAGGCCTTTTAGCAGCATCCTCTTCAACTACCTCTCCCTTTGGTCCTGGTGCAACAGCAAACAGAAACACCAAAAAGGACATCCAGGATTTGGAGGCAGACTTACTTGCATTGATGGGCACTGTTCCGATCATTCCCAGAATATCAGGCCCTAATCTCTGGTGGTCCAGGGTTTTTATATGATGCACAAGCAAAATGTACGGAGGCAGAGTGGCTTGTCAACTGGGGACTGGTTCAAGCAGTGTGCATCACAGTGACCAGCTGTGTGTCACAGCAATCAGCTATTTCTAGAAGACTAGAAGCAAGTGGAACTGGAACCAGGACTATTACCCAGGTAACTAAGAAACCGAAATATGTTAGTTGGGGTGCAAGGACATTTTCTGTTACACTGGGGCACCATGGACAATGTGCCTTCGGGGCTGAAATTTGTTACCATCCTATCCCTGGCTTGCTCAGCCGCACCCTGTTATCAGGGTTCTAGGGTCCTGTGGAGTCCCAGAGATTCTCTCTAGGTTCTTTGTTGCTATGGACACATGCCTCTGCTCAGCACGTCTAAGGTTAGAAAGCAATTTTGCATTCAATGTCTCATTTGACCTTTACCATAATCATCTGAGTTGGGTGGAAGAGGTACAACTAACTGTCATTATTCTTGGTAATTATGACCCATAAAGTCACTAAATTAGTAAATACCCAACCCTTGACGGTAGGGGAAGTACAGGGTTAGGGTCTTGTGTTGTGCTCTGCTTACGTCAATCAATATATAACTTGTGTCACTACTTAGAGACTCCTATCTTATTGGAGATAAAGTTTTGATTCACTGACGTTGAACCACTTTCTTACACTGTGAAGCAGGTACAAGGGGGCTGTGTCCTATGTCACATCAGTGGGATAAAAAGTAAGTTGCAGCAAGTGGAAGAGTTCATTTAGATGGAATCTGCAGATAATGAGGACCTGTCGACTGCATTTCACAGTCATGAGACCTAAAAGCAAAGCATCGGAGGCCATGGCAGATGCGTGTGGGAGGCGCAGGGTGGTGGATGCCTTTTGGTCCAGCACCAGTTTTCTCCAGGAACTGCTGCCAGTTACTCACAGGCCAACTATTCAACCCATGAGCCAGATATAGAAATTCAAGGTCCTGTTCTAGGCTTCCAGGAAAGGAACTCTGGGGTCATCTGAATTCAGTGCATGGTAGGTTCAGATAAGCCAGAGGAAGTCCAAGGCCATTTTCCAGCTTCCTCCTATGCTTACAGAGAGAGATACAGGGTGAAGGTCTATGCATTCCATGCGGGGAAAGAGCAGAGCCTGGCTTCCTCGTTGCTATCAGCTTTGACCCTTTCCTCCAGTTCCTAGGGGAATAAGAGGGACAGAAGTCCAACACACTGCAGTGAGGTCATCAGGCACAAACAAATAAGGAGAAGTTTAACACTATCAAAAGAAAACAAGTAAGTATTGTCTCCAAATGAGGAATCTCCCCAATTTCAGTCTCTGGGAACTTGTACTCCAGCATTTTCTTTCTGCCCCTTTAAAACACCTTCCCCCAGCCAGGTTTCAAGATGGGATGGGGCCATCATCTATCCACCTTCCTTAGCTGCCAGCACACACTGGCTGCTTGCAAGTTCTGCTTTCCATCGCAGACTCATATAGGCTGGGTATGCTTGGCCTCTCCACCCAGGTGTCCGGAGATTTCTTCACACAAGGCCATGCTTAACTCCTGGATTTCCCCAAATCTGTTCCTCCTACAGTTTTCACCATTGCAGAAAATACTGTGCCTCCCGCCCTTTCTAAATGGAAAGGGCGGGAGGCACAGTATGTCTTCTGCCCACTTCGCCACATTCTGGCTCCATCCTTGGTCTGAACCATCATCCTCAGAAAGGGGCCTCCTGGCCACTGTTCTTTCCTCCCAGGTCCCTTCTCTGCTCTGTCTTCAAGACACCAGCTGGTGGGATCCTTTTCATCCCAGCTTCGATCACAATGCTGTGTCACTTCTCTGGAATGGATGGCTTCTCATCTTAACCAGAGGAAAACCCAAAACCAGCAAGGCATTGTTTCCTCTCCCATTTACAATTTAAGCCTTCTCCTTACCTCCTCTGCCTCACTCACCCTGCTCCAGGCTCCTGGGCTTCCTTGGCTTTTCTCTGAAGATACCAGGCTGCCTCATACCCCAGGGCCCTTCATTTGCTGTCCCCCTGCCTGTAGGTCCACCTCTCCAGACCACAGGTCTTTGTCCTCTCACTCCCTGTCCTTATCCAGGGCCTTGTCTGACTGGCACCTCATCCCCTATCGCAAGCTGCAATCTCAAGCCTTCCCAAGCTTTTCATCTCTTCTCATGCTTTCTGATTTTCCACAGCACTCATTACCAGCTGACAATGTGCCTTTAGTGTCAGTCCCCACGGGAAGCCAGCTCTACAGAGCAAAAATGTTCTTCCATTCACTGACTCTATCTTATTTACAGCACTTGGATGGGTTCCTGGCTCACTGGATTCTAAAGGTGCAGGTAAAGAAAAGGAAGGACATTTCTGAGATTGGAAGGAATCACAAGGTGGCAACGTCACTTGGCTCCTGGCCCTGCTTCCCCATAGAGCAGCCAGAGTGGCCCCACAACTCAGATCCCAGCCCAGCCCAGCACACAGAGGGAGAAAAGAGGACCAGGGCCTTGGGTCTTGACTCTTTGAGTTACTGAAATGTGCAGAGACATCCTTAAGCCAGGAGGATGCCCTACAAAGACAGGATGTGCACAGTGGGCATCTCCATTCTCTGCAGCCTGTGAGGAAACCTGAACGAAGCAACAGCGGGTTCTTGGGAAGCACCAGGTGTGGTCAGAAAGTCCTACCCCACTACGTGGCAGGCCTTCACCTGGAGAGAGGCTGTGCCCGCAGCTGGCCTCCCACTGCCCACCTCTCCTTTCTCCCCATCTCCTTCTTGTGCTGCACAGCTGGGCTCCCTCCTCGGCCTCGTTTGTTTAGGGTTTTCTATACCAGATGTGTGACACAGAATGCAGAATGGAGGCGTGACTCCCAGGCTGCTCAGAACGGGAGCAACTTTGTTCCACTTTGGCACTCAGAGGGTCCCCAAAAGTAGAGAAGGAGACTCATTTGAAGGAACCCAAGATGCAGAGGAGACTTGGCTACTCTTGGTCTGGGGCGTTCATGTACTCCAGGTTTAGCATGAAGTTGAAAGTTCCCTTCCTCCTCTTCTTCCTCTTCCTCCTCTTCTTCCTCTTCCTCTTCCTCCTCCTCTTCCTCCTCCTCCTCCTC
>NW_004524822.1:341250-342385 GCF_000260255.1 Octodon degus | reverse complement strand
TGTGGTTCTGCTTGCAGGGAGCAGTCACGCACAGGGTGACTGAATGGGCAATTATAGCCCAGAGGATAAGATGCCAAGGTCAAGGGAGAAGAAAGCCCAGAGCTGAGGAGTGGGGACCTGGGAAGTGCCTGCTCAACTGCTCCACCAGGGGTAGCAGCTTGGATGTTGGGGTGACACAGAAGCCTGGCATGCGGTCTCAGCTCCTTTGAGCAAGCTGTGCACAGGCAACAGCAGTAACTCAAATAACACTCACCTCAGAGATTTCCCTTGCCAGCTTCTGGGTTACAGGATGTGCAGAGGTCATCAAACCCACCCCATGAGTCTAAGTGCCACCTGATGCCAGACAAAGAAACTAATGCTCAGCAGTGGCTAGAAGCAGGGCCAGACCTGAGCTGGGCGCAGTGGCACACATCCGTAACCCCAACACTCTGGGAAGCTGAGGCAGAATTGTAAGTTCAAATACAGCCTAAGCAATTCAGCAACTTTGCATTACCCTTCCTCTACATAAGAATGTGGCCTGGGGGCATCTGCAACATAGGGTGGGGAGAGCAATTTGCTTTCCATAATGAGCCTTTTATTTCCAATAGAACCACACACACACACACACACACACACACACACACACACACACACACCAGGACAGAGCCATTATAATATCTGCAGGGTACTTCCACCCTTTTCCAGTCAGGAAAAGGAGAAGACAAATTCGGTTTTATTTTATCACTTTTAAATTCCAATGCAGAAAACAATTTTGCATAAAGAAAATATCTGCGAAATGTGGAGTACACTTTAATCTACCTGACATGGTTACCAGACAGGGCAGGAAGTTTCCCCCACTGGGTGATGAACTCTGAGACCTCAGCCAGGGCCACACTTGGAGCTTGCCTGAGCTACTGGTCTTGTGGCCACATCTCAACTTTAATTGAGGTGGTGGCAGGTGTGAGAGAAGAGTCCACACAAGTGGTGGAGGAGGTTTGAGAGATGAACCCCTAGGTACCCTAGTGATGCCATGTTTCTCTCCAGTTGGGAGAAAAGAGAGGGATGTGTCCCACACCTTGTCCCCAGGAGATCTTAATGGACTGCTTTGAGTTTTACTCAAAGGAAGCAAAGAGCTCCCCATTCTCTCTCTCTCTCT
>NW_004524822.1:322204-340979 GCF_000260255.1 Octodon degus | reverse complement strand
CTCCTTCCTTTTTAAAAAAATTATTTTTTATTTGTGTGTGTGTGTGTGTGTGTGTGTGTGTGTGTCCAGCTCCGCCCACCAGGGGGCGGGGCTGGCTGGCATGTGGTGCTGGGGGATTGAAGCGTGGTCCCTGTGCTTTGCTAAGCTTGTTCTAAGTAGGTGCTCTGGACCACTGAGCCATCTCACCAGCCCCGAGCTCCCCATTCTTTCCTTTTATTTTTTTAATCCCCATCCTTTCCTTTTGCCTTCTCCATTGGCTTTATTAGAACCAAAACCTGAGCTCTCTGGTTGCATGATCCATAGAAGTCAAACTTTGGGAATTACTGTGACAATGTACCCACTTAACCCTCACCTTCCTCAGCCTGGAAGTCTCCTGAAGACCGAAACTTCCCTACCCTTTACATTCCCATCTCCAACTTTCGGTCTCTACATCTGCCCTGCAGCAGTATCCATCAAAGGGTGTTTGATGGGATAATGTATTAGCACTGAAGTCTAGATTGCTTCAGGAAATGTGGCACCAATAAACAGCCCCAGGCCTCTGACTAGGAGAAGGCAGGCGTGAAAAGCCCTTCTGCAGGCCGAAGTGGGACATGTATAGAAATGGTGACCTAAGCAACAGGCCTTGCAGAATGGCCTGTGTTGCTCTAGCTGATGCTTTCACTTCTGAATTTAGAAAGAGAACATTCCCTGGCCCAGGCACAAGCCCGCTGAGCTCTTGGAGTATGGGCAGCCTTCGAAGAAAATGAGTTTCTGTGATAGCTATTTGTTTTCATTTACTTCCTGATTGATTGATTGATTGATTGATTGATTGAGACAGGGTCTCACTGTGAAGCCCAGACTGGCCTCAAACTCATGGCAATCCTCCTGCCTAGTTTCCCGAGTATTGGGATCACAGATGTGTATCACCAAACCCAGCTTCCCCTCCATTTTTTTTTAATTTTTATTTATTTATTTATTTATTTATTTATTTATGTGTGTGTGTGTGTGTGTGTTGCTGGGGGATTGAACCATGGTCCCTGTGCTTTGCTAAGCTTGTTCTAAGTAGGTGCTTTAGACCACTGAGCCATCTCACCAGCCCGCCCCTCCATTTTTAAAAGGAAAATTTATTTAACAATTTTCACATAGTACATAAAAGCCAATCCCAATACAATGAAAGATATAAACCAAGACCTCATAAAAGCACCAAGGCAAAATCTTAAGGTTATTGATATTTCATCTCAAAATGTTCCCATTGATTTAAAAAATGCTGGAACTTAGTACCTTATAGGTTGTAAAAGAAATGTGAATTCACAGCCAACTGCTTCACTGCTAATTGTAGACACAGCTCCAATATTTGCATTTCAAAAAAGCATGCCTTTCAACTGGTCCCCAAAAATGTTCTGTGTGCTGTGAGATGCAAACATTTAAGATAATTCAGCTATTTTAACCTAAATCTGTTTACTGCTTAGCCACATCTGTCAGTATAACTGAGAATAGCTGAAAATTGTTTAGAATTGTTTTATCAACCTCCACATTTTAAAGTGATACAAATGCATCTCTGGGGTGTATTACAGAGAGGAAAAGATTTATAAAGGAGCTGATGCAGGCTAACTGCTGTGGATAGCTGGCACAAAGTCCTCAATGTGTTTGTTTCAGAACTAAGTGATCCTCTGCAGCCACATCCTCAGAACTAACCCCCCAGCATCACCAGTCAAGCCCTCCTGCAAGGAAGTGGCTGTGGAAACTGAGGCAAGCACGGGCAGCACCCTCTGTCACCTGGAAAAACAGTTCTGTTCTCCATGCAGTAGCACATTATTTGGGACATTTAGTATACGTAGAGGGATGGGCTTGAAATCTTAAGGATGCAAAATGGGATACAGAAGAAAATGAAAGGAAACAGAATTATCTTAAAGATCTATGGTGGAAAACAATTTGGTAAAGAATCACAAAGACAGTTTTCCTTTCCTCTTAGCACCTCCAAAGTACTGGCTACAGACTTGTAAAAACGTTACAAAGATTATGTCTTGGTGGTCTCAAAGTGTTATTTGTATTTAGCACATGGCAGCTCTTCACTATGTGAGTTTTACTTTACGTCCTTCACCATGCAGTTCTTTACCAATCAAGTAAATTCACCCAGAGCTACCTTTGCTGACCCGGCATCAGATGCAGGGCACCCTGGCCTTCCTCCGCCTGCAGGTTTACTGCGTGCTGGTCTGTGGTCAGTTCTGAGATGACCAAGAGCAGAGTAGACAGACTGCTGGGCCAGAGGCTAAGTGTGAGCCAGCTCGGAGAAGCACCAAGAACCAGAGGAACATGGGAAGGCCCTGGCGGTGGACAGAGGAGTGCTCATAGGTCAGTAAAGAGAAAAGGGGAGACGCTGATGTCACTTGGGATTCAGCTTGAGAGAATTCTAAGCTGCACTAGAAGCCACTTTGAAAGATCATTGTCTTGGGGGTGAGGGATACAGTTCAGTGATGGCATATCTGCTCAGTATGTCCGAAGTTCTGGGTTTAAGTCCGAGCACTACAC
Source organism: Octodon degus (assembly GCF_000260255.1). Lineage (NCBI taxonomy): Eukaryota > Metazoa > Chordata > Mammalia > Rodentia > Octodontidae > Octodon > Octodon degus. The sequence goes on along the minus strand of NW_004524822.1, from coordinate 338,471 downwards.
ATACCCAAAAGGAAAGAAAAATCATTCCCTTGATTGTGGTGGCAGATACATAACTGTACCATAACAAACACCCAAGGCTGAGTGTTTTCTAAAGAAAAGAGCTTTATTTAGCTCACATCTTTGAGGCTAAAAGCTCAAGCAGTATGAATTGGCTCTGGCAAGGACCCTGTAAGCACATCCATCACAGAGATGGCGTCATGGCAGGAGTATGTGTGAAAGGGCTCACGTAGCGAGATGGGAAGCCGGAGTACAGAGGGGCGCCTCCCTCTCTGCCGCTCAGGAGACCAAGCTTTTGTCACAGAAAGCGTTGGAGGATGCATTCCAACTGTATCCATGATCTACCCAAGTGACTCAACTGCACCTGCACACAGACACAAACACACCGACATCTGACAAACTCTCTGCATTGCACCCATGTCAGCTTCCTAGTTGTTCTGTAGTTGTGCAAGATGCTACCATTAAGGAAAAGCCGGATGAAGGGTGCATGGGATCTTCCTGCCCACTGTTGCTTTTTCTTTTTTCTTTTAAAACTTTTTTATTTTCCCTTTCTTTTGTAACTTCCTGTAATCTATAATGATTTAAAAATCTTGAAATTTAAGTTTACAAATAGTTCATTCTGGCTCAGTATGAAGAAGGAATGGAGACTTCTGCAGCAGCCGAGGCAGGAAATAGCTTAGAGCACTGGGCTCTGTTGAGGTAAATCTACCAAGGCGGATGGAATTTAAGTGCCCTGAAATAAAAGGCCCCCCTAACAGATTAGATGCTGCAACGGGTGAAGGGACAAGGGAGGAACCAAGGATCACACAGAAGTTAATACTTTCTTTCTCTTCTATGACAAAGTCTTTACTTTCACTTGTGAATGATGATCGGAACACTAGATAACAGGTAACAAGTTCTTGAGTACTATTATGAGGTAAATGTTTTTATTTTGTTTTGTTTTGTTTTGAGACAGGGCTTCACCACATTGTCCGGACAGGCCTGGATCTGATACGCAGCTCAGGCTGACCTCAAAGTAGTCACCCTCCTGCCTCGCCACCCAGTGCTGGGATTGCAGGTGAGCACCACCACACCAGCTCAGCTAGTCATTTTGGTTAAAATGAGCTAAGCATAGCCGAAGCAAGTATATTCATCTTCATTGTTTTAATTCTTCTTCAGCATATTCTTTTTTTTTTTTTAATGTATTTAGTACAGGGTCTACAAGATCTCACTACACAGATCAGACTCAGTGATTCTCCTGTTTTCAGCCTCCCAAGCGCTATTCTATTTTAAGGCTAGCTTCTGTTTCACAGAAGTTACAAACAACTAGTTACTACTTTTTCATAGATAAAGGTCCTGGCCTTTAAGAAAGTATAAGGAGAAAAGTTATTTAATCCCCCCCCTTTTTTTTTTGTATTTTAGGGAAGGGTCTACAGGGTGTTCAGGGTCTCACTACTAGATCAGACTCCTGGTGATCTGCCTGTTTGTAGTCTCCCAAGATCTGGGATTACAGGCACACACCACCACGCCCAGTCTCAATTGCCCTCTCAGCATGCTCCAGGGGCAGGACAGGCATGGCCGGCCTGGGGATCGAACCTCTGGTCCCTGAGATTGCTAGCAGCTACTTTAACCTTCCTTTTTAAAAAGAACTGTTTTGTTTTGTTTTGTTTTTTTCCTACTAAATCTAAGACAGAAAAGCCAATACTGATGCACGTGTTGCTTGAGTTAAAAGTGTAGGAAAACAGGCAACATATACTCAGTACGTTGCTAATAAATAAGTAAAAAGATGAATCTTTGCAGAAGGCACATGCCTGTGCAAAGAAGCTAGATGTGCCACCCTCTAAAAAGTGAAGGGGACTGTTATACAACATAAGAAAGGAGCCAAAGAGATAGCTCAGCAGACTGAAGCGCCTGCTTAGGCAAGCGCAGGGACTGAGGTTTGATCCCTGGCACCACATGCCATGCCATCCCCCCTCCCCAGGGTAGAGTCAGAGTCCAGGCATGGTGGTGCATGCCCATAATCCTGGCGCTGGGGAGGCTGAAAGCAGGAGGATCACTATGAGTCCCAACTGCATAGTGAGATCCTGTACCAACCAAATACATCAAAACAAAACAAAAGCATAAGAAATAACTTCATGCATTTCGTAAGACAGAAATCGACCTCGAAGAAGCTTCGCGTTCCAGGAGAGCTCCTAAACACCAGCTCACCACAGGTGCTTCTTTCTTCTACCCACTTACGTGGTAGTTTTCATCGATTTCTGACCAGATCGCAGACAAAGGCCAGGAGGTCATCTAGGACCCCTTCCCGCCTGCCAGAAGGGGGTCTGCAGGACGGGTATCTTCTCCTGGGTCTCCTTTTCCCCGTCACTGCTGCCGATGCTGGGGACCCTAAGGCCACAGCTTCCTCGGTCTTGAACTCCTTCTCCCTCTGCAGGAGGTGCTGCTCAGTCTCAACCTGGCCTTCTTCGGCCTGCTTCAGTCTCCAGTTCTTTCACTTGTGGGCCTCTGACACCTTCTCTGTGGCTGCTTCTTGGCTTGCAGCAGCTGCTGGATTCCTTGAGACTGGGTTGCCATGCCTGCTGCGGCTGTCGGGGCAAGTGAGTGGCCTGACAGGGCCAATAGCACCACGGATCAGCTGACCTGCACCAAAGTGTTCAAGTATTTTGGCTTTGTTTTTTTTGGTACCAGAAATCGAACTCAGGACCTTGCACTTGTCAGGCAGGCATTTGTACTGCTAAGCTACATTCCTGACTCTTCTTTTTATTCTTAATAAAATAATTCAAGAAAAAATTTCAATTGACTATTACTTCAAAATAGCAAACCTAAATAAGAATCTTTGGAGCTTTGTATCATTGAAAATGTTTGTGACAAAAAAAAAAAAAAAGAAAAAAGAAAAAGAAAAAGGGTGTGTGTGTGTGTAGATTTTACTACCAGCACTAAATTGAAGTTACTAAACCTAGTCCAGTAATGATGAGCATTTCAGAGCCTTCAGTGACATAAACAACCTGTGATGGCGCACAGCCCACCACCACTGACCTAGTCCCTACTAATATTTTGCTAGGGTGTGACTCAGTATCCATCAGCTCTCTGTAGCTGTGACAAAATACTTGGGAGAAGCAACTTAAAGGGAAGAAAGGTTTATTTTGGCTCATATTCCAGCCCTGGTCACTTGGCCACGTTGTACCTGTGGTGAGACAGACCATCATGGCTGAGGTGTGAGGTAGAAAAGGTTGCTCCTGTCATGCGCAGGAGGCGAAGAAAAGAGAAGAGGCTGATATGCCCATCAAGAGTATACCTTCAGTGACCTAACTTCCGGACACCAGGCCCTGTCCCCTAAGGAACCGGCACAGGCTCCCCTCATGCCAGGACTGACAGACAATGTGTTGTGCATACGGGCCTTTGCGGGACATTTAAGATCCAAACCAAACACCTGGATTGGTCATTTCATTCCTTGAGATCCTCAATTTTCTCATCTGTAAAGAAATGGACTAAACAGAAGGACTCCAAAATTCTGGGAAACATAAGATATTAATATTGAAGTTGGCCCACTTTTTGTTGTATCCTTGCTGATTTTAGTTACTGTAAAGTAGCACAGTAGCAAACATTTTCTCAGGACACCAGTTTTCAGAACATAAGCAGCTTTTCATTTTGTATCGATGCCAACTTTGCATTCCAGGAGCACCCCCAATGGGGCTCCTAGTCCTAGAAAATCAGCACCTTTGCGAGATACCCAGGTCAACCACTGTAATAAAATACACTGTGTGCCCCAGAGCGCCTTTTCTCTTGTGTAAGCCATCCAAGCACCACATGCCAGGCAGCAGGATTAGCTGCGAGGACACAAGGAAGCCACTGCTGACTGGGCTGAAATCGTATCTGAGCTTAGATCCAGCTGATGGACATGACGAGGGTCTGTTTAATACCGGTTTGGCTTGCTGCCTAGACACAGGCTCCAGTCGGCTTCCTCTGCTGTTATAATGAGACACGATTCCTCCCTTCTTTTCCTAAACTGTAGGCCAGGTCAGTTCCCTGGATGCTATGTTTTGAATCCGATTTGATTGACATAGTGCCTTTATAAAGCCCTAGGTTCTGCGCATGTGTGTAACTCTCTTAGGCAGTACCCCAAGGACGCTTTGTGTAAGGAAGTCGTGGCCTCCACAGGGACACAACCGGAATCCTCTGTCTCCAGAAGGCCTTGAGAACCAGAAACCCATCCTAGGATGAACAGGCGCACTCCATCGCGCCTTGTCTTGAGGGACATTTACTGAGGTGCTAATGTGTGATGGGTGTGGACAGCGAACAGGTCTTTTGAAGGTCACTTGTCCTAGAAAGGGACACCCAGAAGCTCGTCCTGGGGAGCCCATAAGTCAGTGAGAGATCATTTTCCAGATCTCAAATAATTAGATGCTTTCGGCAGTGGACACTGGGCGGCAGTAACAGGGAAGACATAGTCTGTGCTACCGGTGTTGCTCCCACTCCCAGTGAGTTAGAAAACAGGGTATTAATATGTTCCAAACAGCCTTATCTAAAATACTCTGCTCATTTTTCTCCTATGGTTTGAGTAGTTTCCCTTCAGCATCGATCTGATGTCCTTACATAAGAGACTCAGTCCTCAAGGCAGCTCTGTGAGATAGGCCCAGGAGGAAGCCACGGCTTGGAGCTGAAGTCACCTACCTGCAGCTGAAGATGGCTCGCAGGGCAGGTGGTTCCAGGCTCTGTGTGCCTAACCACTAGGCAGCACTGTCACCTTGTCCCCACCTTCCACTCCAGCATGCATGCTTTCTCAAGCCTGAAGGTAGGCAGGAGAGGCAGAATGGTCTCTGTGCTTCAGTGCTGCCTCAATGAGAAAAGCCCAAGAGGCTGTGGCTGCTGTGCTGAGCTAAGCTGCAGGGTATAATCATCTGGGGAGGCAGTCAGGTGTGTGACGGCCACCATTCACCCTGGGCTTGACTGTGCCAGGCTCTATGGCTAAAACAATGACCAGAGTGCCGGGCGTGGTCTAATTCTTCACTTCCAGGTGCAAGGTGGCGTCTCAATTCCACTGCCGAGGTTTCGGCTGAATCCACAGTAGCCTCAGCACAAGTTCAAACACAGCGACCATGCACAGTCCTTGCCTGTGCCCGTTGCCTGCTGCTCAGTGGATCGTTCTGGTCAGAGAGGCCTGAGAAGCCATGAAGGGGAGGCAGTGGTAAGCATCCTATTCTGCAGAAAGGAGACCTTCCTTACACAGGTCTGTAAATGGGCACTGCTGGAAGGGCCCCAGGAGAGACTCAGCAAGTGGCAGGTGTGCATCCTGGCCACTGAGGGGTCAGCCACTTTGTCCCACCAGCCCAATAGGACCTTTAAGATGCAACTTAGTGGTGAGTTGTTGGCTATAATGGTCTAAGGGAATGGAAGGGGCCTGTCCTGTGCAGACGCCTCTGCCCCACACCTCTTCTGCTCCTGGCCATGCAGTTACAGGCTGTTGGTCCTAGCTGCCCTCTAACGTAAGCTAACTCTGATTAACAATCCATCAAAGCAGAAGCTCCACAATTAGGAGAGATTAATTGTGGGTAAATTCTGGATATTTTTAAAAATAAACATCGGTAACATTCAAATCTTAATTTGCCTACTATGGCTCATTTATTTTTCAGAGTTTTTACTCTAAAAACCACTTAGCTAAGCCAGTGGTTTGGCTCCTCAGAACTGGTACCTGGATAAGGGTCCTCTCAGCTTCCTGTGGCTTCCCTCCTCACTCTTCATCCTGCAAGTGCTCTGAAATGTGAGACAAAGCCCCAAGTAGAACCAAGGGGACTAACAGCATTATCCATCCATTAATGGATCAAGCGTCCAAGGACAGCCAGGGAATTAAAACTTTCTGTGTGTTCCTGAGGCCGTAATTCCCTATTTATCAGCAGTTTGATGAACTTGAGTCTGCCATCAGCATTAATGCCCCTTTGAAGGATGGTGAGATGTTATACTTAACTTTATAAGTGAAAAAAAGAGTTGGCTTTTCTCCAATCATTTCTGGAAGGAATTAAATGGGTAAATATCTTAACACCACCCAGCAATGAGCCCTTACAGTCTATGCTGTCAAACAAAATTGCCACCCAGGCAGAAAGCAATTCAGTAGCAGCCCATCATATGTAGGGAGGATCAGTGTCATAGGGACACATCTTTACTGTACTCCTGCCAGGGCTGAGGGCACAGAAGGCATCAGACATGGCCACCGATCTCAAGTGACTTCCTAATTCCACAGCTAATTACAGCCAGTTATTACCAAACACCTGCCTGGGCCTAGGCTTGCTGACACTGCCCTGATCCATAAAACAAGCCTTCATGGAAGGTGATTTACAGTTTTAATCAGGGAACAGGCCCAGCATAAGAATGATTCATAATGATATCAAGAACGAAGGCAAAGAAAGCCAAGTTACTGGAGTTGTGAGGAAGGAGAGGTCACCTGGGGTGATTCTGCTCCCAGAAAGCTGGACAATAGGAGTGGAAGAAAAACACATGCAGGCAGGGAGGGCCCGCCCAGGCCAGTGTCCCAAAACAGGCTCTGTGCTTGAGGAGCTGGGGAAGGAAGAGCCTGGGGCGGGGTGGGGAGGCAGAGCAGAGATTGCTCTGGTTGGTACAGGAGAGCAAGACTCCTCTAGGCTGAGAAATCTCCCACCACCCATGTATATACATATCGCTAGACTACAGCATTCCCCAGACGAACTGAACTTGGGTCAAGAGCCTCAGGGACACCTTTTCCAGGTCCGGGATCTCTCCACTCCCTGCAGCCTCAGCAGCTGAGGACATTTCTCTGCTGAACCTCTTCCAGTTGCACCTATGGGCAGTGCGGGGCCCACAGTGCTGTGAAGTCTTTATTTTATTGTTGTTATTTCATTTTGTTTGGGTGAGACACAGTCTCACAGTATAGTTCATACTGGCCTTGAATTCACTGTGTAGCCTGGGTTGGCTTCAAGTGCATGGTGATTTTCTTGCCTCGGCCTCCTGAGTGCTGGGATGACAGGTACATGCCACCATGCTGGGTCTTCTTCGTATTTTGTAATGGGCATATTTGTCTGGCACAAGATGCCACACTTTTGAAAGCCAGAGGCAGCATTTTACACTTTCCTGCTCCTCCCTCAGGACTGGCCCAGATTCAGTTCTTGGTACCTTGGTTTTTGTCTGCAGCAGTCCCTGTTGTGTCATCCAGTCTGGCTTTCATCTACCATCAATCTGAAGCTGACCTTTATCTTCGATCTCCAGCCCTCGTCTCTCGCCCCACTTCTGCTCCTGAATCTACAATTGTCTGTGAGATAGTTCCTCCGCTGGGTCTTGTCATCACCTCAAATATGATACATCCAAAATAGAATCATCTATATTCACTGCAAACCAGTTCCTGCAATCGGCTTCCTTGCCTTTGGCAAACATATTATAGTTCACTCAATCATAAGATTATTTTCTAAAAGACAAATTATAAACAAAATGTTTACGGAACTGAATTCCAATACCCGGAGTCTGACCCTACGTGGCTCCTCTCGACCAAGCACGATGGCAGTTCCGATCATGTCAATGTCTGCAACAGCTCACCTCTTCAGCCGCGACAACCCAACATCCTCCATTACCTGGAACGTATCAGACAGCCCAGGAGAGAGCCCAGAAAAGGGTTCAATATGTGCAGTGCATTTTTACTTGTATTAAGTAAAGTTGGTAACCAAAGTGTTGCAAAATAATAATAATAATAATAATAATAATAATAATAATAATAATATCCCAAATTCACCCCGTGGTCCATAGGCCAGGACTTTTTGAGTCTCTGTCACAGATTATTTACTCTTATATTACTCTTAGTCCTAACAATGATTGTCTTATTTACAGTTCCATGGAAGAAGCTTAAGAGTATAAGGGGATATGAAATGTACAGGCTGTAGCAGCAGATGCGAGGTAACACCCTGGGAGAAAAGAAATCACCTCAGCGCTTTGAGAGGCTTGAAAGAGGGACAGTCTTAGATCCTGTGAGGAGAAGGGCAGAAAGACACACCTTCTTCTGAGAGCACCCCTACATTAGAGCCTAAGAATCTCTATAGATGACACCAGCAAGTACTTGTCTACTCCCTGCATTTCTCTAAGTGCTTTCCAAATTATTCTGTCTCCCATGGGCCTCTGGAAGGAAATCAGGCGAGTGTTGTGCATGTGTTGCACTGAGGGAAGCAGAGGCAGAAGTGGAGAGATTTCTGGCAGGTCTGAGAGGCAGCAAGAGGTCAGTCAGAGGCCATACCTCTGCAAGGTGTGAAAAAGTCGGCTATTTTTTCTCTGTGGTTTTCCCTCCCTGCTCTCTTCTGTGTTCTCCGCAGAGCTTCAGGTCTGCCTCGCCCGCCCCACTCCCTGACTCATGCCTGAAGTTCAGCGGATTTCTCCTGGCTTCCTCCCCTGCTGTCAGTCTGCACCTCACCCCTGAACCCCACGACTGCCTACCCAGTGTTCCCCGAACAGCATCAGTTCTCTGGCTCTCGGGATCTCAAATGCCTCCAACCCCTCCCTCTCCCTTAATCAATCAAACCCGAGCTCCTCAGGCCTCTGGGAACCACCTTCTCCCTTCTGGGCCAGCTTGGCGTCCCCCCTGCTCTACCCACCCACAGCCCACCCAGCTTGGATGCCCTGCCCTGCATCCCTTAGCTCACTCTCTTTCTTTATCCCTTTTCAAGAAATGTACCATCCAAGACACACGTGGCAGTTTATAACCCAAACACTCAGGACACTGAGGCAGTAAGAGCACAATGAGTTCAAGGCCAGCTGGAACCACCTAGCAAGGCTTTGTCTCAAAACCAAAAACAAAAAGTACCGATCTAAATCATAGCCGGACTCTACAACGCAGCCTGATCACCACCTGCTCGCAGGAGCCTTCCTCAAGCGCTTTGGCGCATGTCCTCTCTCTTTGCTGCTCTAATGGATATTGTCTTTCTTGGTACTGTTCGGTCTTCTGCTTGATTGTGTATGTTTCCAGCTGTACTAATACATGATGCTGCTGTCTCTGTGACAGATGGACAGTGTCTAACCACAGGGACATGTCCCACTCGCTGTGTGGTCCCTGCTATCACTGCCAGCACATGCAAGCCCAGGCCCCAGTGTGAATGGAGGGGGAAGCAGTAGAGTCCCAACAACTTGTTGTCTGAGACTGGGGCTTCTGCTTGTTCAGAAGTTTCAGAAAGTTTCCAGGTCAGCACACTGCAAGGTGAAGTTCTGAACCTGACGTCCTTCCGTGGGAGTGTCCAGCCTGTCTTCCTGCCCTGGCCCTCTCCTTCCCTCCCCGCCTCAGCCTCCACACCCCAGTCCTTAGGGCTGAGACCACTTCCCACATCTTCCTGGCCCAGGACAAGTACAGTCCAATTCTGAAAAGCCAATACTCACTCTCCCACGTATGGCTGTTCTACCCAAATCCTCTACAATTCATATGAACCAAGGAACTTTATAAAAGAGTAGGACCTAGTAGACTTTACTCCAAACTCTCAATATCCAAAAGTGAACACATGTTTTCTGGAGCTATGATCAGAATGTTCCTGCTATTTGGAACTGGGTTTTTTTTTTAATATGCTTTATTTTACAAGCCCCGTCCACATCATTTAACATGTTCACATAGCATCTTATTAACTCACATTCCACTACGCTTGAGTACCATGGATCGCCAGGTCAACAAAATCCCCTTTAAAACACATTTGCAGCTGGCTGCGAGGGGGGGATTCCATCTGCGCTGACCTGACACCACCCCACCAGGGAGGAAACTGACAGCGCATTTCTCTCTCTCTCAGTCACTGCCACAAATCTTTTTACAGTAGCTGCCTCCAGCTAAATGCCAGATTGTTCCCCAAGGATGGCGGGGAGAGCTCATTTTCCCCCCTGCCTTTCACCTGTCTCCTTCAGTTAGCGGTTCAGCCCAAGTGAGTTTATCCCGGCAAGAAGGAAGTCGGGCAGCTCATTCCTGCATTCTCACACTCATCTGTGTCTCTTTGTGGCAAATGTCAGATGCAAAGCCAGACTCATGGTACTTTCTTTGTTAGGTTCTCTGATAGGAGACCACACTAGTCTTGCCGGAGGGGAAAGGGACAGAGTCCCCAGGCTCTGACCATGGCCAGGAGGAGCACGATGCTTCTCCAGAGGCAGAGTTGCTTCCTGTCACACTTGCTCCATCTGAAGGCCACTGGCTTCCACCCACTCATCTGCTCATCCACAAGTGGACATCCAAGCTAGATGTGTGGCACATGCACACCAGTAATCCCAGCACTGAGGAGGCTGAGACAGGAAGATCTCTATGAGTTCAAGGCCAGCCTAGGCTACATAGTGGGTTCAAGGCCAGCCTGAACTACACCGGAAAACCTGAAAATAACTTAATAAAATATGAAATAAAATAAAATGAGAAATGGAATCCAAAGTCCCCTGAGTACAGCCAAGAAGCATCATTAGAAAGTTAACCCTGAAAAGGCATCTGAAAAAAAATATGTGATCCCATAAAGAAATGTCTACTGAACATGATGTAAGCTGGGCCCTGGGAGAACAGAAGCTTAGTCACAGGCCAGGTTTTCACTGTGAAGGAGAGAAGAACTGCATTCAGAGCAAGCGACGCAGCATGCAGGGCAAGCAGCAGAATCCATAGAGCTTGGAGTCCACTTCTGGTGAGTGGTTGCAAGTCTGCGGCCTTCAAAGCTTCCTATGAAGGGACTTCCAGGAGGCTCGTGCTGACTTCTCCTCAGCACCTGCCTCCTCTCTGCCATCCCACTGGGGATTCACTCTCCCCTGCCCGGCCTCTGCTCGCGAGGCAGCGCTCATGAGGCGGCATAGCCTAAGTAGCTTTTCCCGGTTAGCAGATCTCATCTTATCGGTTTCAGTCATTGGTTCAGGAACAGATATGTGACCCCAGTGGCCAATATTGTAGAAGCAAATTTGCAGGGACTTCTGGGAAGGAAAACTGCCTCCTTCTACTGGAACTTCTGGAAGAAATGCTCTCATCCCTTTTGGATATGACTGAAGATGGATCTTATTGCAGCAGTGCCTGACAACCTGGCTAACATCAGGGGAGCAGAGCAGAGACAATGAGAGAGGTTGAGCCCAGATAATGCCACAGAAGTCCTAGATGCAGTCAGACTGGAGTCGAGCCTGTTCTTGAGACTTCCAACCACATGGACCAAAAAGTTGTCTTCGTTTTATAAGCCTGCTTGCTTTGGATTATCTCTTTCTTGTAGCACAGTGATAGGATTTGTCTATGGTGTGGTTGGGGAAATCGGCAGGGACTCATCTGATATGACAGGGGACCCAGCCCTAGCTCAGTTCTTTAAGTGGCTGCTTCCACAATGCTGGCAGCCTCAGTTTGCTGTAGTTTGATCCCCACAACACTCCAGCCATGCAAAAGTGCCCTGAAGGCATTCAAGGAGAAAAAAAAAAATTCCTCATCTGATATGACAGGTGCCATATACCACAGTGGTAAAAACCAAGTGAAGAAATAGGTTCATCCAGATTTGGAGGGTTAGGCTTACTCCATGTTGAAGGCTTGATGAAGAGTCGCCAAGACTACTCAGATGCCCTCATGGGGCTCTACACACCCTGAAGGCTGTATCACTGCCACTCTGGGAACAAGAGCGTGCTGAGTCAAAAGCAATGTGGCTTTCTCAGGACACACTGTTGTATGACAAGGTAAGAACCAGAAGGGATGCTTCGTTCTTTTTTCCCCTCAATTTTAATCCAACATAGCTTTTTAAAGTTATTATTTATGAATCCAAAAGAGTGTTGGGTTTTTTTTAAGTATTACTATTCCTTCACTGGATAAGCTTTCTCCTCACTTGGCTTGATCTCTCTTGTGAATTCACAGATGAGGGGCCCAGAGGCATTTTACAGAGTGTGAAGTGCTGAAGTGATTGCACTGAGTCCAAGCATGTAACGCATTATGGTGTGTTATGACTTAGATCTGGAAATTCTCTCCCAGAAGACTCTTGTGTTTAGAAGTGGGTTCTTAGAAAGGTGAATGGATCAAGGGAATCCTATAGCTGACTTGCTGATAGGAGGTGGGGTCTGACTGAGATGAGTTACTGGGGACATGGCCCGCAAGGGTATATTTTTGTCCCCTATTCCCCCCACCTGCATATCTCTCCTGGCAACCATGACATGAGCATTGTCATTTGCCAGGCCCCTCACCCATCCTGTTTCTACCTTGGAAAAATTAAACTCTTTCTGTGCTAAATTGTCTAAGTATGCAGATGAAAGAGAGATAAAATTATAAAAATGATTTTAAAAAGAAATATTCTTTTTTTTCCAGAATATTAAGCAAGTAAATTCTAGCAATGGCAGATAAAAGCTTCACTTTTTAATTTTTTTTTTTAAATTGGATATAGGGTCTCACTACACAGCTCAGACTCATAGCAATTCTCTTGTCTCAGTCATCCCAGTGCTGGGATTATAGGTGTGTGCCAGCACTCCCCGTTTTGAGGCCAGCATAGCCTGCCCGAGGTTCCAGGGCCAGCATGGAATGAGGTACCAGGGATGGAACTAGGGCCCTTCTGCTTGCCAGACAGGAGCTTAGTTAGACCACTGAGCTATCTTCCCAGTCCCAAAGGCTTTTTCCTTTAAAAAAAGAAAAAAATGTACCTTCATCCTTAGAATTTAGAAGGTAAATAAGATTTTCCAAAATTGTAGCATAAAGAACAAACATCCAGGGATGTGTATGGTGGAAGCCTCAGGCCATACCAAGCTTGGCGGCCTCAGCAGCATCCACACTACTCATCTCTAACAAGTGTTGCCCTAGGCCAGTCTACACAGAGAGCCCAGGAACAGTGAGTGGGAAACACAGCCAGAGCAATTCCTGGGGGAATATTCCAGCAAGTCAGACGGACCTAGCCAGTTGGGGAGAAAACATCAGAAGTAGCTTCTGATGCTTTGTCTAAACAACATTAGTACTAACCTCCCTTCTCATTGAACTAAGAGAAAGTAGCTGTAAATCTATTCTATCTTATACACTCATACACATTTTTTTTCCACTATAAAACAGTCCTTTATTTATATCCCCTTTTTTGTTTTGTTTTGTCAGAGATGGGTATTCCATTGCTGTTAGAGAAGCTGTATTTGGAGAAGTCTTTAAAGATTTGAAAAGGTCTAAAGATTGTAGGTACTTGAATTCATCAAAATAACCCAATATAGTCCAATAGTTCATAATAGTAGTAAGTTATCAGTACAACTGGCAATATCATGTCTACATCTTATCCTTTGAATAACTACTCCAAAGACAACAATATGCAATGTATTAATTATTGTAACTATCCTACTTGCCTGTTTTGAAACTGTTTCATTGCTATTTTATCTTTATTTTCTCATTAAAATGAATAAAAATTTAAAAAAATTGAATCACAGAAGCAGCTTCTGGAGTTGACAGTCTACTTGTTATTAATTATTGGGGGAAAAAAGATATGTTGATTATATGACCTGATGATACATCTTGTTTTCTTTAGAGCAATAGCCTCCCATATTTTTATTGGTAAGTACTCATTTTATTTTTTTTCTAGGCAATTTATTCATATAACCATCAGCATAATAATGAAACAGATCGTAGTCATGAAATTTCTTTTTTTTTTAGTCAGAATTTCTTTTTTTTTCATAATTTTATTGAGAAACAAATAGCAATGAGAGAGTTTCAAATGAAATTGGTAGGACAGTTTCAATAATTAACACATTGCATACATTCTTCCTAGTGGTTAATCGCTGTACAAGATGCGGACATGATATTCTATTTACAAACACCATTAGAACAAATCTCTCTATTCATTAAGAGAATGTAACTATATATCTATCCTAACCACTTTGAATACACAGATACAAAATGGACATTCATCTGTATCCCCTTTTTTGTTAAGTTCCGTTATTTGAATATTATAGGTGTGTAAACTCAGCAAAATATTCTAAAAGAGTCCAGTAGCCCAAAATAGTACTGGGTCTTCCACTTAACTGGCAATATCAGAAATTGTTGACCTGAGTCCCCTATAGCTCAACATAACAGCATGGCTTTACTTCTTATATTTCTTTTTTATACTTTTCTACTGGATGGTTAAGACCAAGGTAAAGCAGGACCTATGCAACAAGAGTTGTAGCTTTTGGATCTGATAAGATCAGTGAAATTCCCTCAGGATTTATCCTGAGATCCTGTACCTCAGATTGTAGAACCTTTTTCAGTGTCAGCCATGTGGATGAGTCATGGTCATTGCTTGGCCAATGTGCTCTCTGTGGAAGCCTGAGAGAATGTTTTCTCACCATGTGACTCTCCTTAGGCACACTCTACATCATTGATCACTTTCCTCTTTGGCCCCATAATCTCCTTGATCAGAAAATTTGGGACACTACCAAGTAGAGGATTTCAGAAAATGGAAAGATATTCCATGCTCCTGGATAGGAAGAACCAACATTGTGAAGATGGCCATACTCCCAAAATTGCTATACAGATTTAATGCAATCCCTATCAGACTACCACCAACATACCTCACAGACCTAGAGAAATCATTCCTAAAATTTATTTGGAACCAGAAAAGACCTAGAATAGCAAAGGCAATCCTGAGCAATAAAGACAAGGCAGGAAGCATTACAATTCCTGACTTGAAATTATACTACAAGGCTACTGCGATAAAATCAGCATGGTACTGGCAACAATTTAGTCAGAATTTCTTATCAGCACATCACAACCAGTATTTAGAGTAACCTGAGGAAACTAAAGCTTGAAGTAAAGTATCTTGCTCTTAGTGAGGGGTTTCAAACTCCAATGCCAGATGGCAGGTAATATATCACAAGCCATGTTTGGGTGTTAAACAGCAGGGCCAGTAACAATGATAAGTGATAGCTGACCCTGCATTAGTAATGGGGACACAATGGGAAATGGTGGGTATTGTGGTAAAGTAGAACATATTCATCCCATAGTGCTTATTACAGGCAGCTGAGTTAGATAGAAATAATATAGGCGGTCAGACTGGGCGAGGCCCTTAGAAGGAGCCAGTATGGAAGACAAGATACCTTGCAACAGTGAGAGAGATAGACCCTCCTGCTGTGGGCCCTACCTCAAGACAAAAGATCAAACAAATGCTTACCTCCTTGAAGCTAAGCATCCAGAATTGATATTCTAAATAGATCTCTATTACCTTGAGGAAGCCTGGAAGAGCCACTTCCCCTCCAGGGAAAGCCCCTGTTCTAGTGACTTGCTGTGTGACTCGCTTCCCCACTTGGTCCTGGATTTAATCAATTTTACCTGAGCAATTGTGCTTGTAATCTTATTGACTGACCACAATTTTGTCCCCACTCATGTGTGAGTTCCCATGTTTTGCACCTTAGACCTGCCTCACCTCATGGTTTTTCTCTATAAAAATCCCTAGAAAAGAATGATTCCTTGGCAGCCCACTCAGGTCCCTTTCTGTCTTTCACTCGGACAGAAGCTTTCTTTTCCCCAGTAAATATATTCTGTTTTTAACCACTGTTGTTCCTAAAGTTCATACTTCAGTTTTAGAGAAAATAAACTTGTCCCAGGTATCTTTCAGGTTGGGACTTTCATTCCCTTGTGTTGTTCTCAGCCAGGAATGTGGATCTAAGCCAGATTGACCAATTTTTCAAGAGCAACCCCAGAACAGATATTTCATGTGAGAGCTTATGATTTAAAAATTTGCTAAGTTTTGTAAAACACAGCTATGCTGCCAAAAGAACACATATCTGCAGGCCAGATTTGACTCTGGGCCTCCAGTTTGATATCTTTGCTGGAGTTTTTGCCTGGAGTTTGGCACATATAAGTTCAATGAGATTTTTGAACTCCTAGAAACAGCTAGTCCAGGGACTAACGCTTAAGAACAGAGTCCAGTTATTTTCTTAGAGGACCATCAAAGAAATGTCTTAGGCTTTGGGTTTTTAAAACTTCTATTTCAACTGCTCAGCATTTCTGTTTTAGCCTGGAAGAAACCACAGATACCTATAAACCAATAAAATGCCTGTATTCTAGTTAAAGTTTATTTCTATAAACAGGCTAGTGGCCTGCACATACTGAAATTTGCCTACCCATTTTCTAGGGTATCTTTTCTTGGGAATCTTTAGCATTCACTTAATTACTATGGTTTATCTAATTTTAGAAAAAAGAGACCATTTTTTAACATCTTTTATTCATTTTAATGAGAAAAAAAGGTAAAATAGCAATGAAACAGTTTCAAAACAGGTTAGTAGGATAGTTACAATAATTAATACATTGCATATTGTTGTCCTCATAGTAGTCATTCAGAGGAGAAGATGCAGACATGATATCTTGTCTAAACAATATTAGTACAAA
>NW_004524822.1:299647-322085 GCF_000260255.1 Octodon degus | reverse complement strand
TACAAAATGGTCCTTTATTTATATCCCTCTTTTTTTGTTTTGTTTTGCTAGAAATGGTTGTTCCACTGCAGTTAGAGAAGCTGTATTTGGAGAAGTCTTTAAAAGACCTTTACATACTTGAAGCCAGTCTGGAGATTGTAGGTAGTGGAATTCAGCAAAATAACCCAATATAGTCCAATAGTCCGTAATAGTAGAGGATTATTAACAGAACCGGCAACTGCCAGAAGTAGCTGACTTGAGCCTTTTATAGATCAGCATATAAATATGGCATTACTTTTATATCTTGTGGCTATACTTTTCTGCTGGATGGTTAAGACCAAGTTAAAAGACCTACATAACTAAAAATGTAACTTTTATGTTTGACAAGGTCAGTCAACTCTCAGGATTTACCCTGAAATCATGTACAGCACCTTGTAGATCTTTTGTCAGTATGAACCATCTGGATGAGTCGCGGCCATTGCTTGACTAGTTTGCTCTCTGGGAAAGCCTGGGAGAATTTTTCCTCTCTAGGTGACTCTACTTGGGCACACTCTACATCATCGATCACTTTCTTCTGGCCCCATGATGGGAGAATATTTTTATTTAAGATGAAATTTATTGTGCTGTGCAATGAATCAGTAGCACACCAGCTCTCTGTGTCAGTATTGCTGAAATACATCACACAGGTGGTGTCTGGAGAGAGAGGGTTGGCTCCTATCGGGCTCCAGCAGATCTGCCCTCTTCGTACCAGCACCCACAGCTCAGAGACCTGCTTGTCAGTAGTCCCGAGCTCTGCTTGCTCCCTGGGTTCAGTGAGCTTCACAGCTTGAGTTGGTTTACAGCCTTGACACCAAGGTTGAGTGGACAGGTATTACACTTCACTAGCATTCTTGGGACACTACTGGTCAACACCAATAAAGCAACCGCTAAATTTAGCACACCCCTGCCAGTGGTTACCAACGGAACTGCCACCCCATAGCTGTTGTCTGCAACGCTTCCTAACTGCTTGAATCCTGTGCATTTCCCTGGGTTGCAAACTCTGGCTTGCAATAAACCCATGGGGGTGCCATTTGATGTTTGTCTCTAGGGCTGCTAAAGTCACTGTTTTATGCTAGTCAGTTCCCCACAGCCCAATGCTTCATTTGCCCCAGCTGCACAGGAAGGGTGGGATGAACTGTTGGGCCAAAAGGGTAGTAAACGTTCCTAACCTTCCTCCTGGACAGAGCTGAATGGGCCACATATTTAAAAGGTTGTCTTAGTTATTATCTCATAAGGAGTGTCAGACTGAGAGTAAGAAATTAGGGGCAAATGCCAACATCTAGAACCTACATCTTAAGCGCTTGCCTGGCAAGTGCAAAGGCCTGAGTTTAATCCCCAGTTCCAAAAACAAACAAACAAAAAATTACATCCACCCATAGTTTCACCCCAAAGGTCCATCAGCCTGGATTGCATCTTACTGATTTGTTCCCTCCTGGTTGAACAGGATATAGCCCTGATACAGGAGCTCTACAGAAAATCAAGTATTGCCTGTGAAGGACTCATTTTGTAAGTGCTGGCTTCCCCAGAGCCTCTGTTCTCCTGACTCGGCCTCCACGAAGCAAGTTATGAATTCATATTATTCACTGTCAAGACTGATTTGACATGAACACGTCTCCTGAGATTCTGAGGAGCTGGCATTAATGTGTTGGTGAAGTCTGTCAACTCACTATCGTCAAAGGATAGCCTGGAGTCCTGCTTTGACTGATGCAAGACCTCACAGACCTAGGGAAATAAAACTGAATTATGCAAACAGCTTCAGGCTCTGTCTGGGTGGCCTGAGACTGCCTGCAGGCTGCCTGGTTCTGCAAAGATAGAAAGCAGGTGCAAAGGCTCTGGACTCCTGAAACTCGTAGCAAGGTAAGCGTGCAGGAATCCAGCTACACATAATGCCACTGAATGCCCTGAACCAAAGGCTTTCCGTGGAAATCATTTACTCCTTCAGAAGGTTTTGGCACAGTTAGCAGACCTCTGTGTCTTGTGACGTAATGAGAAGGAGGGGTGTAGGACACACAGAGGCTATGCAAGGAATATTTCTTAGCTGCCTAAGGAAATCCTTTCTGTCTGTCACCATCAAGTCTTCTGATAAAAGGATGCTTTGAGCCATCTTGTGCTCTGAGTGAGTGAGCTATGCACTTTTACTGGGTGTATCTCAGTGGGGCAGCCCATTGACTGATAAAACCCTAGGGTGGAGGGAGTCTCAAGCAGTATAATGGAAAGAGCAATGGCCTAGTATCAATAGGCAGGAATCTCAGGAGCAGATGGTCCCCCCATCATTCAGCCACTTGGAGGCACCCATTAATCTGCTAGACTTTGGCTCTTACTGTTAAGATGATGTTGGAGGAGAATGATGTCCAAATCCCTTGCTAAGAAAATCTGCATTTGTATCTTGTGACTACAGTTTGCACGGTAACGTTGCTCCTGAGCAAAGCTCAAATCCGCTTTGGTATTGGTAGGAAATGAAAAGCTACCATTTAACACAACTCTTGCATGAGTTGTTTTCACTATGCTGCGTTTCTGATGGTGGCTTACTTGTGCCACTGATATACTGTCCCCTAGTCAGCCACAAGTGCTGGAGAAGTAGGTCACTCTTGCATCCTCAGGCCTCATGCTGGCCTGTTGTCATGCTCGATAGCCTCTCTCTCCATCAGATTGCAAAACCTCTTGGCCAGCTGTGTACTTGTTCTTCTAAAAGAGACTTCTGTGCCCTCAGTGGGGACAGTGGCTCTGTAATGTGGGTCATCTAACCTAAACTCATCTCCTCTTGCCTGCTAGGAGCAGCCTGCAATCTTGACCACTGTAGGCCAGTGTACCAGCCTGCTTTCTTCTTGGCTCAGCAACACCATGCTGAGACTAGCTCTGGCCCTTGACAAGAACCACAGAAGAACATTTGGCTTCAGAGGTTGTTTTTCAGCAATGATCCCTGTTATTGTCATTGGTGCCCTGATCTCAGACCCTTGGCCAGCATCTACTGGAGATTACTTAATTCTTTATCCCTGGTCCTAATCTATGACTTGAAATTTTATCCAACATCCTTCCATTTCCTTTGCCCCAGTTTTGTATCCTGATTTCAGGAAAGAGCAGATAGTTCCTATCAGAATCCTTAGCAAGGGCAATGATCCATGAGGTAAATGCTAGGGAGTGAGGAGCGGGTAGCAGAGACACTAAGGAGCAGCAGACCTTAGGAACCACAAGCAGACTTCCAAGTCAGGGAGTTCCCCAGAGTCTGATGCTGCACTCACCATGGTCAGATTCAGCTCCCTGGAAGAAGGGCTTCCTAGGAAGTGGGCAAAGGGATAAAGACACAGCCCATAAGATGTGGTTGCCCCAGGTTCCAGAGGGAAGAGGTGAAACTTCCAGGGACCAGGACAGAAGGCTGGCAAGTTGGAGAAACCAACAGGCTTAGGTTATGGAGGTTCTAGCAGAGGGTTCAACTTAGTGTTCAGAGCTACAGAGAAGGCAGATCCTAGGGAGCTTGGGGATCCAATACAGCTGTCCCTACTGGGGAAGACTGCATCTCTCTCTTTAGCCCAGGGCATGGGCAGGGTTGAGCCTGTGGATGGGATGTTTCTTAGTTACTTTTCTTTCATAGCTGAGACAAAATACCTAACACCCAAAATTAAGAAAGGAAAGGTTTAATTAGCTCAGAGTTTGTGGATGTTTCAGTCCATACTTGGCTGGCTCCAAGGCAGAGCGGCACATGGCAGAGGGCAGCAGTTTGTGGTGGCAGAAAATAGCAAAACAGCAAGAGCAAAAAGGGAGGAGCAGCGGCAGTGGCAGAAGTCAAGCCTCTCTCCTTCCCTTATATTGCATTCAGGCAATCGATGGGTGTAGCACTCACACTCATAATCCTAGCACTGGATTAATAATTAATTATCAATCAATTAATTAATTATAAAACAAACTCTAGAAGCCCACCCTAGTGACTACATGAGGCTTTGGGGGAACAACTAGACACAAACCATAACAGATTGTCTTTTAAATGATAAGCTTTGACTAAGCCTTTTAATATTCTTATCTTTACCTCAGTTTATGGCCTCTGCTTATGTTACTGTTATAGAAATTTTTGAATTTCATGATTTGTCTGTCTAGTTTCTTTCTTTACACAGCTCAGACTCATAGTGATCCTCCTGTTTTCAGCCTCCCCAGCACTGAGATTACAGGTGTGCGACACCACGCCCAGTCTTGGTGGTTGGCTCAGCACACCCTGCAAAGGAGCTGACACAGCATGTGGTGCCGGGGATTGAACCTGAGTCCTTGACCTTGCCTAGGCAGATGCTTAGACCCCTGAGCTATCTCCACCACCCTCTAGTTTGTTTGTCTTTGCCTTTTCACTCTTTTGGTACTGAGGATTGAAGCTGGCCTACACACTGAGCTGTATAACTAACCTTTCCCCTCTTTTAAAATTTTGAGACAGAACCGTGCTAACACACTATATTGCCTGGGCTTGGCTCACACTTTGATCCCCCAGCTGTAGTTTCTTGGAGGGCGGGGCACAGCATGCAGGTAGGCACCACTCCTGGCTTCTTTGCTTTCTGCATCCTCCTGTTACAGTGCTCTCTTCTTTGGTGAGGTGACTTTGTAGCGTTGCTTTTCCTCCCATGGCCAGGTACATAGTCTAAATTCTATAAAACAAAAGTTGCTTTTAAGTAGTTATGATATTAACTAATGAATAATCTTTCATTAGATTTACAGAACCAGAATGTCTGCACTGCTTTAGACAACATCGGAATGTAAATACTCCTCCTTAGGTTTCAGTCCCGTGCTCCAACTAATGTAAAGCATATAAACTGTTGTGAGGTTTAACTTGGAGAAAAGTAATGTTTGTCTAAAGCAATGATGGTCAATCTTTTGGAGACCCAGGATCCAAACTATGACCAAAACCCCACTTATTTACTGCAAGTTTCCAGCACTACAATTAACCCTAAATATTAAGGTTTTTAATTTAGAAAACACAAGTGTTATCTGCTGCTCAGCTGCTGGGGTGGCTTGGCTGGGTGCCAACAGAGAGGGCTCAGTGTGGCCACTGTGGCACTCTTAGTGTAGGTTTGCAGCCACTGGTCTAAAGTATTACAGAAACTAAGCCAAGGAGGGCAAGGTCCACTGCGCTGCAATGTTGTAACCAAAGGAACAGAAGGAGGCAGATGCCAAGGACAAGGCCCCAGCAGCACATGGCCTCTTGCTCATTGCCGCTGTACTTCCTCTCCTGCCCTATCAAAGCCCTTGTCCCTTCTCTCATTGCTGGGACAAATACCCAACACTCAAAATTAGGGAAGGAAAGGTTCAGTTAGCTCAGAGTTAGTGGAGGTTTTAGTCCATACTTGGCTGGCTCCAAGGCAGAATCAACCGTGGCAGATGGCAGCAGCTTAGGGTGGTGGCAAAGAGCAGAGAGAGCAAAGGGAGTGGCAGCAACAATGGCAGCTGAGAGCAAGTCTGTGTCCCTTACATCGTACTGCATAGTATCTGCCCAGGGCACTCACACCCATAAGCCCAGCTCTGGATCAAGAATCCATCACAAACTCCAGAAGCCGCCCCATGACTGCATGAGGCCTTGGGGGACAACTAGACACAAACCATAACTGCCTTTTTGTGCGCTTCAGTTTCATGAGCCATATTTAGCGAGTGTATTATAGCTCCCACTGCTCAGGCTGCCAGAAGAAACCTGACCTCTTTCCTCCGATTATCATCTCCTGGCTATCAGCTTTTGAGAAGCCAGCAGACAGATTTGGGTCTGCTAAATGCCTAGTTACGTTTTCCTTTTAATCTTGAACTTTTAGTTTTTATCTCTTTATTCTCTGTTTCTCTGTGTCTGTGTCTGCTTGTCTCTGTCAGTCTCAGTCTCTCTCTCTCTCTCTCTCTCTCTCTCTCTCTCTCTCTCTCTCTCTCTCAGACAAGGTTTCACTCTACAGATTAGGCTGGGCTTGAGCTCACTTTGCAAGCCAGGCTGGTCTCTAACGCCCAATGATCCTCCTGCCTCAGCCTCCTGAGTGTTGGAATTACAGGCATGAACCCCATGCCCAGCTTCATTTTTCATTTTTAAACTCTTAATGTTACTCCTCTTTCATTTGTATCTTTTTTATGTCTATATCATTTACTGTATGATCTTAAGCAAACTACTTTGAAATTCTTCATCATCTTTATCCTTTTTGACTGTGTGGTACTAGGGACCAAACCCAGGGCCTCACACCAGCCAGGTATGTGCGCTACCACTGATTTATACCCCAGGTGGACAGGTTTCTTGTCTCTAATAAGGGGATATGAATAGCACTTACTTGCTTGTGGTGCTGAGATGGTTACACAAAGACTTGGCATGGCTTCTTTCCTGAGGAATGTGCTTAGTATAGTTTTTATTTTACTGGTGTCAAAGGACAAAATTGCAATGTAGTCTAAAGATTTTTAATTGGTTTTATTTTTTATTCTGGATTCAGACAATACTTCTTTCCATAGAATGAGTTGTGCTCCAATGAGCAGAGCAGAGCAAGTTGGAGTTTTTTTTGTGGTACCAGGGATTGAACTCAGGACCCTGCACTTGCCAGGCAAGCGCTTATTCTACTGCACTATCTCCCCAGCCCCTTTTTTTGTTTTGAGACCGAGAGTCTTGCTATGTAGACTCACCATGCTTCAAACTCACTATGCAGCCCAGGCTGGTCTTAAACTTATAGAGACCCTAATTACCAGCCTCCCAAGTGTTGGTATTATAGGCAAGTGCCATTACATTGGGTGAAAGTTGATTTTATAGACAAAAAGATGTTCAAGAAAGCAGAAACAAAAAATAAAAAGTAGATTGGTCATTTCAAAGGTTTTTTTTCTTGTAAGGTGGGGCCAGGAGACAGACAATGGAAAATAACTGATTCACATCACATTACTTGGCTTTTTTTTTTTTTTGAGTAAGAAAGGAAATAATCAGTTATTTTGCTAGGGGTTTTGTTTTGTTTTGCTTTGTTTGAGTAAGAAAGGTTTAGGGAGAAGGAACTTCATTATTATGCTAATTGAAATTGGCCTGTTGGGGAAGTTTAGTTGTTATCTAATTCTGATTTCTTGGAAGATACAATAAATAGCTTAGTTTCAGCTCAGTGACACGGAACTCAGGCATGAGTGGGTGCATTTTGATTTCGGGGGGGGGGGGGCTAGCACAGGAGCCTAGTCCAGAACAATGGCCTACTTTAAGTTTTATTTTATTCTGGGCTGCTACCTATAATAGATCCGTAAATGCCATAATCATTTACATTTACCTCCTGGCTGATTTATAAGAAATTTGTGTAGAAATAGAATGTCTTTGTTCTCTGTACTTTCTGTAATTTCCTCCCTCAAATGTCCTGCCTGCTAACTGTATTTTTTATTTATTTTTTAAATTTTGGAAATGCATCTTCTTTTTTTTTTTTTAATGTAGCTGCTGAAGTTCCAGTCTGATTAGTTGTATGGATTAAGTGTGCCCCCTCCCAAGGTTTTCTGTGTTGAACTTTAACCTCTAGGATGAGGCAGTAAAATGGTGGTGACAATCTGACCACAGTGTTTAGAAATAAAGCTTCCAGAGATGATGAAGATTGAAGCCCTTAAGACGGAGCTCCCTGGGTGAAGCCATGTGGCTCTGTGTGAAGAGGGAGAGAGAGCCAAAGAGACCCACCTCCACATTCACACTGTCTCCACCATGATCCCTGACAACCTTGGAACTCTGCCACCAAGAAGGCTGTCACCAGACATGGCCCCTGGAACTTGGACTTCCAAAATTATGAGCCAAGGTAAACCTCATGCTGATAACGCTTCCCCAGCATGTGGTAATTCACTGTGTCATTAGCAACGGACAATGCACTGACGGAGTTGAGAAAACATCCTTATCCCTGAATTGTTCACACTGTCTTCCAGAGTGTGTTGCTGATATAATCCATTGCTGATATAAACACTGCAACTTATTTCTGTTTTTTTTTCCAAATGGCTTTATTTTTTTACCTTTTACTAAAAAAAATTTATTTTAAAGACAGTACAGTAATAATTGATACGACATTAGAAACAGCACACATTTAGAAGACCAAGATGTCACGTATTGCTAGCATGGTTTTTGTATCACACACTGCTGTCCTCATTGTGGTTGCTTAGTTCACAGATATTAGCACACAGTGAAGGTGAGACTTCTACACATTAAATGCTATTGTCAAAAAACTGGTGAAAATCTTAGTACAATCACCTCAGCCATCCTGTATATTTACTTGCATCCTGTATATATCCTTGCACCTACATTTTTCCGTTTTTTTTTTCCATTCTCTCCTCTTCATTGTTTAATCCTTATCTGTTATACTTTTCAGGTTTTATTTCTTCTTTTGGGTTCTTATATTAGAGAGACAATATGATGTTTACACACGTAAGTCTGATTTATTTCACTTATAGCCTCGAGTTACATCCACTTACCTATGAAGACTTCGAGTTTGTTTTTCTTCATAGCTGAGTAATACTCCATTGTATAAAAACACCACATCTTTTTCATCCATTCCTTAGGTGATGGGCATTTTGGTTGTTTCTAAGATTTGGCTGTGACAATGTAACTTATTTCAGGTTGTACTCAGCAAATCCTGTTTTTCAACTGCTGGATCTCTGTCATCAACTACTAAAAGCCTCTGGCTTAAGAACTGCAACTGATAGGACTTCTCAGACAGAAGTCCCAGCCCTTCACAGTTCCAGCGAGGACCACAGTGATTTGTTTTCAACTTCCCCATCTCCTTCCCTGCTAACCAGATCAACATTTAGAGAGAAGAAAAGCCACAGCCTTATTATCAAACCATGCTTTTCCACAGCAGCTGGGGACAGTGCTCAGAGATCACTCTCAAGCTCTTGTGATGAAAGGGTATTTTCTTCCACTCCACAGCGAAGTGTGAATTGTGTTGAACTGGGACAGAAGGGCATAAGAAAGAGAACAGTGTAAGCAGTATTCAGCGTGAGTGAGGACACTTTCCAGCAGGTCGTGTGACATTCTGGAAGTGACTGAAGCTTCTGCTTGATTGTGGCTGCCCTGTTCCTAGGGCTCTGCACACCACGCGGCTGCAGTTATTACTGACATTGAAAGAGATGTGGTGTGGTCCTGTGTTTTCCGGTGCTTCCTGGGAATGGCAAATCTGGCCGGGGGCAGGGGGGCAAAACCAGCTTAAGAACTGGCAGCATGAAGCTAATTCTCATCTCCAACTAGTTTATATCACCCAGCAGGTCCCAGAGGAATGGAAAGAGCTGGTGTAAATGTGAGGATCCAGAGACAGTTTGCGTAGTCTGTCATACAAAGATGTCCTTTCTGGGCCTGGACAATTTCTTCACAGAGCCCTAGTTCTCAAATTTGCACTTCTCAGAACAGGACTGCGCGATTCTTAGGGGAGCTCAGGCTTGGTGAACCGATCCATACTAGCCAGCCTATAAAGAGTCTGATCTACAAGTTGCTGAGTTTATGGCATGTTTGCCAGAGCCTGTATTTCCAGTTCAGAGAAGCTGCACCTGATCATTAGAAGATGTGTTGGACTGGGAACATAGCTAGGCAGTCTAAGCAACTGCCTGGCAAGCACAAGGACCTGAGTTCAATCCCTAGTACCGCATGCCTTGCCGGCCTCAGAACCCCAGGTGTTCCATACTGGCCACCAAAAGTGGACATGGTGGCATATACCTGTAATCCCAGCTCTGGGGAGGCTGAGACAGGAGGATCACTATGAGCCCAAGCTGTGTAGTGAGACCCTGTACCAAATAAATAAATAAAAGATTAAAAAGGAGAAGAAACTGTGAGCCTTTGTCTGTCATACTTTGCCTGTAAAAAGTTGGGAAACTTCTAGGAGGAGGTAGATGCTTGGAAGAGTGGAACTTAGCTTCCCTAGCGCTCAGCCTTCCTGTGAGACATGATCTATCTCTCACAGTATCCTTATGAAGCTTCAAACAAGCAACACTATGTTCTAAACAAATTTCATGTGAAACTAGGTACAAAATAAAGGCCCAGGGAAGAGACGTCCTATGGGCTTGATGAGATTGAAGGGGAATATAGGAAGATGTTGCCAGGCAACACCCCACAGCCCAGCTTCTGCTTGGGCCCTGGCTATGAAAGCGGCTTCCTTTGTCCCCATGTGTGTTCACCCGGTGGCTGCTAAGCACCCGCTGGCAGCTCAGCTCACTGCACACGTGAGCTCAGGATCTCTTCCCTGATTTATGTCTACTTCTGAGTGTGTTCATTCCCAAGAATCCAAAGCCCTTGTACGCGTGTCACGGATGTTACATAATCTATATGCAAACAGTGTATATGAGCAGAATGCACATGCAGATTAAGCAGTTCTTTGAGAGTTCTCCATTCCTTCCCGGGCAGCTGCTCCCTTTTGCAGGCCAGCTGACACCCAGCCCACAATTTTATTCATTACTGTACAAAACCAGGGTTTGGCCCCTCTTTTCCTAAGAATCACAGAACACAAAAGCTTGGAAGAGTTGGGGGACCCCTCCTCTCTCCCTTGACAACCCTGGTCCCTCCTTGAGTTTAAATTAAGCATTTGTTCTCAGCTATTGTAAGCTTGTCTTCTTTGTGATGGAGTACATGCAGATTTATTCTTTGGGGAGCACTGAAATTGCATCCAAAGAACAGCTGGACGTGCCTGAGGGCGGGCAGCCTCAGCCTCTGGGGGAATATCCATCAGAACCCCAAGCTTCTGTGTGGCTGGAACGTGTGTGTGGCCTGACGGTATTCTTCCATTTCACAGAAACCTTATGATGGAATCTGAGTGTCCACCACTGGGATTTTAGTTCTTTTTCTTTTCTTTTCTTTTTTTTTGAGGTTTAGAGGGACTGGTTCTTTATTTCAAAAAGACATTTGTCAATACTCAGTATCAAAACAGTTGCACTACTGGGTCTTCTTTTCCTGACTGGTCCCAGAGACCACAACAAAGGAGCATACATTTTAAGCCAATAAGCTGCAGGATGTACACCTAACAGACCTCCCAGAAACCTCACCTCAAGTGGGGACTGGGTGGGGAAAAAACTTCAAAAGATCAGCACACTGCCAGCCCACAGACTGGAGAGAACTCTTCACAGCCAGGTGGGGCAGCCACGCACTCCAACCCTAAAGAAGCAAAATTTCAAAATAATATAAAATTTTAAGTTTTGTACATAAGCTATTCAAGATTTCTCCAGCACTGACTGATACAAAGCACAATGAGATGGCACTATTAGAGACAGCAGCTTCAGACCCAGAAAAGGGTGAGATGAATTTCATATGGTTGAGTAAGTGGCAAAAACATTATTTTTCTTTCAAAGAGGCAGGAAAGCAATTAAGTGGTCACCTCAACAGTAAGGAAGGGACACATGATCTGTTCAGTGAGCAGCTGGAAAAGGGGTAGAAATAGGACAAAATTTGGTCTCATGACTGGGGATATGGCTCAGTGGGAGATCTCTTGCCTAATATGCATGAGTCCCTCCATGGGTTCAATCCCAGCATCACCAAAAAAAAAAAAAAAAAAAAAAAAAAAAAAAAAAAAAAAAAAAAAAAAGCCTCCGTCTCAGAGGTCTAACCATTATCATATCTTGCTCACTTCTGATGAGAAAAGTTAAAAATAAAAATAAAGTTGTCCAAAGACACATCGAAACTCAAAACCTGAGCAGCATGGTTTTGGTTTTTGGCTAACTCCTCCTGGAATCTCCTTTCTGGCTTAGCTGGTACTCGGTACAGAGCTGTAATGTCTCCCCGGTGGAGTCTCTGCCTGGACTCTGTTTGGCTCTTGGTAAGGCATGCCCATACTTCTTTTCTTCCTCTATGGAGAGAGCACTATGCATTAGGCTGAAAAGCTACCTTCCAAAGTGAGAATGGAATTAGATTGTGGCTTCAGAGCTGTGCAATTATTCGGAAAGTTTTGCAAATGGTTTGTTACAACTACAAGTTATTACAAATGTGTACATCACAACACGCTTTTAAAGACACTTTGCATTGTGCTCACATTCCCTTAAATGTTGTTCGCAAGGGTGCTTGGCCTCTAGCCCAGCTGGAATCTCTGGGAAGAGGCAGAGACAGTTTGATGAAAAAGACAAGGAGGTGGGGGTAGGGAGTGGGGAGAGGATACAGAAAGGAGTAAGCAGCCTTCCAGTTAAAGATCAGCCCTCAGTTTTGAGGTCAGCTCGGGCAGGCTGGCCTCAGGGGGTGTGTTGGGGTCAAAGGGAGGAGCAGCGGCAGGGCAGCCTGGGGGAGCTCTACATCTCATTCAGGTCAAGCAGAGTCTGGTCCAGCAGCCTTTGTGCACAGAGGTGCTCCTCTTTGGTGCATTTCAGCTTATCTTCCAAGTCATCAATTGTCTTTTCCAGTTTGGCTACTGATCTCTCAGCAAACTCAGAGCGGGTCTCCACCTCCTTGAGTTTATCAGTAAGAATCTTTATTTCTTCCTCATATTTGTCTTCTTTTTGTGAGTACTTTTCTTCAGCAGCAC
Source organism: Octodon degus (assembly GCF_000260255.1). Classification (NCBI taxonomy): domain Eukaryota; kingdom Metazoa; phylum Chordata; class Mammalia; order Rodentia; family Octodontidae; genus Octodon; species Octodon degus. Next base: position 309,651 of record NW_004524822.1, on the reverse strand, counting down.
TCAGACACTTCAGGTTCTGGTCCATCAGGCTGATCTGTTCATCCTTCTCCTGGCAACGGGACTCTGCCAGCTCAGCTCTCTCCTCTGTGCGTTCCAAATCTCCTTCAATAATCACCAACTTTTACGAGCCACCTCTTCATACTTCCTATCTGCCTCTTCGGCAATGTGTTTAGCTTCTTTCAGCTGGATTTCTGGCAGCTCCATCTTTTCTTCATCTTTTAGGGCCTTGTTTTCAATGACCTTCATACCTCTCTCACCCTCATGAGCAGCTTTCTCAGCTTCCTCTAGCTTTTGCAGGGCAGTGGCCAGATGCTCCTGTGCACGGTCCAGCTCCTCTTCAACCAGCTGGATCCTACGGTTCAAGGATGCTACCTCTGCTTCAGCCTGTTCCCCAGCCCGCCTTTCTCCCTCCACTTCCCACTGGAGGTGTTCGGCCCTCTCCTGTGCATCATCGGCCTGCTGCTGAAGAACCTGGATCTTGCGCTTCACCGCCTCGATGGTGGTGATCCCGGCCATAGTGCCCACCCAGCAACCTCTCAGTCTTGGTCCCTGCCTCCTGGGATTTTAGTTGTTGAGGTTTTCTTCTGGAGGTCATGCTTTCTTTAACATCCAAGGAAAAGAGTGGCAGCCCATTCTGTATTCATTCAGAGACCCAGGGCCCCACATCTGGCAGTCTCAGAGGAATCAGATTCCACTTGGGATTTCTCTTCTTCCCTCTCCTCTTCTTTCCTCTCCTCTCTTCTCTCTGTCTTTCAATCTCTGTCTCTCTGTCTTTCTCCCTCTCTCCTCTCTCTTCCCTCCCCTTCCTTCTCTTCTCCTCCCCCTCCTCCCCTCCCCTTTTTTCTCCTCCTTTGCCTCCCCTCCCCTTTCTTCTCCTCTTTCCCTCTCTCTTTTGTCTTGTCTCTTCTTTTCTGCTGTTTGTCTTTTTTTTTCCAATGTCTCTCCCAGTAGCAGACACTATGCTGGTTCAGCTCAGCTGGGTGTAAAAATTGACCCCCAGTTGGCAATCCACCATTCTTCACAACCTGCTCCAGTCAGGAGGCACCTAAGGAGACATGAGGACTTAATGTAATGCAATTTCCTGGGTGAGATCCTGACACAAAAGAGGGCCATTCAATAAAATATAAGAAAATCTAAATCAATTGTAAACTGTAGTTAACAATAATGCATAAATATTGAATAATAATTGTAATAAGTGTAGAGAGGTCAGATGGATGCTATCTCAACTATTTTCTCATTGTTTTCTATAAATTTGAAACTTCTAAAAAACTAAATAAAGTTGATGCCATAGTTTGAATGTGGTTTGTACTTGCCAAAAACCCATGTTGAAATTTAATCACTAGTGTGATGGCCCTGATAGGTGCTAGGAGTTTAAGAAGTATATGAGTCATGAGGGCTTTGCATTCATAGTGGATTGATGTGGCCCTCATAGGACTAGGTTTGTTTTCCCAAGAGTGGGTTGTTGTAAAGCAAGACTGCCCCTGCTGTGTCCCATGTATCCTTCCACTTGCCACTATGAGCTGAAACAGTGTGAAGCCCTCACCAGAAACCAAGCAGATGCCAGCAACATGCCCTCAGAATTTGTAAGAAACAGAAGTCTATGCAGGTATTGTTCTGGAATATGAGGCCTTCTTGGTGCTGCCTTGTGGAAGGCATTGTAATCCCAGGGAAAAGTTTGGTCCTTGGGTGGCCAAATAAAGCTGGACTGTCAATGGGTGTAGTTCAGCATAGAGGGAAAGGAGAAATAAATCCACTCCATAAAAATAAATAACAGACATCTTGTGAGTCTCACTGGCACTCACAAAGGTGGGGAGTATTGTTCTCTAGTAAGTTAGAACTGAAGCATGCAACCTGAGACGATTTCAGATAGAGCCATCTGAAAATGCTCTCATGAGGATTTGATTTCAATTCAATCAGAATGCAACCGTAAAACATATTCTAATTTTAGAAGATAGTAAAATGTGGGGAAATGTGCGTGTTAAAATCAAGAAAACTTAGTCATCTCAGCGAGGATTCAGGGAGAATGTACAAAAGTAGATGCAAATAGCATCCCTTCGGGCAAGATTATGAAAATGGAGTCTTACATCTGAAAAAGAGAACAGAACCTCAATCCATCTGTTGTACTCTGTTGGCCAATATTGCGTGCTTTCTCACATCAGCTTTTTAGACTTAGCTAATTGCAGAAGCAGAAAACCAGGAAAAGTTGAAAGTTTGTGAAGGGAATCATTGTAGACTCATTCACTAGAAATAGAATGAATTTTCGATTAGATACATACACATAGGTCCAGGTCTTTAATGATTGTGTTATCTTGAACCAATTCCTTTACCACTCTGGCCCTCTAAGTATATGACCTTTAGGTAAAGTCAGGCAATGATTCTTCTTGTACAGTTGTAGTAATTAAATAACACATGTATAAAGTACCTAGCACATTGTGTGTGATATTTGCCCATCAAAGATATTATGATTATTACCTATGAGTTTCTAAGAAAACTACACTCCTTATTACAGATTTTCTTTTTTAAGTTTGAACCAACAGGAAGCAAAGTACTCAAGGAAGATTGCCTGTCTCCTGCTCCTCATTCAATATTAGGCATAAATATTGATGGAGCCCTAAGTCTTAATTGTGTGTGAGTCCTGGATTTCAATGTTGTTTTAGCTGCACTAGCTTGGTGCTTGGTGGCTCCACTTTCTTCTATAAGGAGAGTAGAACTGGTCCTTGGGTGGGAATGCCTTCCACAAATCAGCACCAAGAAGTGTCCCAGTAAGCCTCCATCCTGAGGGAGTCAGGCAGTCATCACTGGCTAGAGATTTGGAATGAATTCTGCAAACATTTACTAAGCATCCCTTAAGATCCAGACTCTGGATTGGGTTGCAGGGCATAAAGATGGACAGAACACATGACTAGTGCCCCTGATAGTGATACAGGGAAGTAAAACAGATCTCCGGTGAGTGACCTCCAAATGATATAGGGAAAAATGATTTCCTGACCTGACCTGCACAAGTTCATGTTCTCTAAAACCAAAGAATGAAGTTTAGGAACAAACAGAGGTTATGAGCAGAATGTATTTATTGAGGGAAAGAAAGCTCCTGTCCAAGAGAGGGACAGGAGGGGAGCCCAAGCAGGTTGTTCCCCGGGAAGCTGTCTCTTCTGGGACTTTTATAGTGTACAACCATGTGGGGCTAAGGTAGAGAAAGGGGGAACTCGCTTAGGTGGATGTGGAGTGGGACAAAACTATGGTCAACCAATGAGATTACAAGCACCATTGCTCAGGTAAAATTGATTACACCCAGAACCAAATAAGGAAGCTAGTCACGGAGTAAGCGGGCATGAATACAGGACAGGGTTTCTTCGTGTTGGGGGTTGGAATACAGGACAAGGGTCTCTTTCTGTTGGGGGTTGGGCTAGTGACTCACTTGGGTCTCTCTTTTTTTTTTTTTTTTTTTTTTTTGCAGAACCAGGGATTGAACTCATGCCCTTGCACTTACAATGCAAGCGCTTATTCTACTGAGCCATATCCCTGGCCCATCACTTGGGTCTTTTCAGGTAATTGATACCTATTTAGACTATCAATCCAGGTGCTACTCTTTTAGTATTTATTTGGCCTTTAGGTCCTTAGGTCTGGTTCACAGCAGGAGCATCTGTCCCTCCCACAGTTGTAAGGCATCTCATCTTCTGTGCTGTCTCCTTCGAGGGCCTGGCCCTGTCTGACTACCTATAATATTTCTATTGGACTCAGCTTCCTGCAGTAATAGGTTGGCTGGATAGCAGAGGGCAGAGTAGGAAGAATGGTTCATGACTGACAAGTGGAAAGACCTACAGGAGGGGTAAGTGGAGGTGATGAGAGGACCTGGGAGGCCACTTTGCCTCTACCTAAGGAAATTGGGGAAAGCTTCAAAGAGGAGGCGATGCTTGTTGGGCCATAAAAGACTCACAGTATTGTGCCAGGGAGGTAATGTGGAGGATTGGAGACTCAGTACATTCATTCATTTCTCCCCATTCCAAGGATAGAATCAAAAGAGAAATAAGAAACAGAGTATAGAAATATAGATATGAAACAAAAGCCTAATGTCCCAAGGGAGCAGGAAGCAATAGACAGAGACCAAGTAGAGCTTCTGTCTCTCACTTGTAAATCCAGGAAAGCTGGGATTCAAGGCTACAGATAACAGCTTCTCCTTTGGGTGCCCTGGTCTTTGATCCCTTGCTTGGGATATTATCAGCTAGCATTTGTGTGGACCTAGTGTTTCGCAAATGGTGGAAGTCAATAGAGATAGTAGTTTGTATCCATTTAAGTAATTAGGCACATTCCTTAGCCTGCCTTTAGCCCTCAATAAATGTGAGACGCTTCTGAGGCTCTGGGTTCACTTGGAGAGAGACTAATCTCAGTGAGACCTCTGAAGCTGTATTTACCAGGTCTTCTCGTTGCTTCTTTCGGCACCGACTCACACTATACAACACAGAGACAAACAGATGGAGGTCAAAATGCCAGCTTTATTGCTCAGAAATCCAAATGGGATGCAAAGTTTTAGACTCATGGTCAAAAGATCACAGCAAATAAAGGGAGAGTGTTTGGAATGAAGAAAGCCAAGTACTGCCATCACATGTACGCATACTATCCACAGTCATAAATCAAGTTGAGAGCAAATGATGTGAATGGCGCCATACCTCCGAGGCCTTCCACCAAAACTACATCCCAGCATACTCAGGAGAAAAATGTCAGAGAAATGCCAGTTGGGGACTTTCTACAAAATTACTGTCTAGTACTCCTCAGATCTGCCAACGTCATCAAAAACCAAGAAAGCTTGATGTTGTACTCAGGGTTTGCAAGGGCAGCAATTTAATACAGAAATCATAATTTATAGGATTATTTTATAGTAGCCACCCAAGGAATCAAGTATTAAAAGTGCAGAAAAGCTGTCCACACACTAAAGACCAAAGAGTCCAGCTGGGGGCCTGGATCTCACAGCAATGTCCTGCCTGAGTCCAGCTGAAGACCTAGAGCCCATAATATTACCTTCTACAAGTCCTACTGGGGGTCCAGAGCCCAAGACAGTGTCTCATGTAGGCTGTTTCCCATATCTGCTTTGGGAAGGCCCCAAAGTCAGTGGTGGAAGCTAGAAAGTCTGTGCCAAAGGAACAAAGAATCTGTGCCAGTGGGGTGAGGGATCTGCATAGGTGTCAGGAAGAAATGCTCGAAGGAAGGACCATAACTCCTGTGGAAAATACTTAGTGATGAGGTCCCAAGCTCCTCTGAAAATGAGAACAGAAAAGTTCATATCATGAAGCCAGTGTGACAAGGTCCTCCAGGAAAACCAACAGTACCCCACCTCTTGTTCTACAGTTCTCCTTTTTCTGAGGCTGGCAACAATCCCCAGGTGGACCCTCCACAACCAGCACTATGCTGCTTCAGTTCAGCTCAGTGTAACAAACTGACTACCAGTTAGTAATCTACCATGCTTGACAACCTGCTCCAGTCAGGAGGCACCTAAGGAGACATGAGGACTAAATGTAATGCAATTTCCTGGGTGGGATCCTGACACAAAAGAAAGTCATTCAATAAAATATAAGAAAATCTAAATTAACTGCAAACTTTAGTTAACAGTATTACATAAATATTGAGTAATAATTGTAACAAGTGTAGAGGTCATATGGATGTCATCTCAACTATTTTCTCATTGTTTTCTATAAATTTGAAACTTCTAAAAAACTAAATAAAGTTGATGCCATAGTTTGAATGTGGTTTGTACTTGCCAAAAAAACCCATGTTGAAATTTAATCACTAGTGTGATGGCCCTGATAGGTGCTAGGAGTTTAAGAAGTATATGAGTCATGAGGGCTTTGCATTCATAGTGGATTGATGTGGCCCTCATAGGACTAGGTTTGTTTTCCCAAGAGTGGGTTGTTGTAAAGCAAGACTGCCCCTGCTGTGTCCCATGTATCTTTCCACTTGCCTCTATGAGCTGAAATAGTGTGAAGTCCTCACCAGAAACCAAGCAGATGCCAGCAACATGCTCTTAGATTTTCGTTTTCCAGAGCAATACCTCCATAGATTTTTTTTCCTTATAAATCACCAAGCCTCAGGCATTCTGCCATAGCAACAGAAAATGGACTAAGACAAGAGTATTCAAAAGATGCAATGGGAGTGGTGCCAACATGCCCTAGCTTCCCACTAAAGCATATACCATGGCACAGCTATCTGGATACAGCAGGATAGGGCAGACTTCCTAGTCCAGAATTGTGGCCCAGGACAAGAAGAAGAAATACACCTCAGGGCTGGAAGGCTTTTAGTGGATTTGCCCTACCAAACCCCTGTTAGCTCAGTAAGGCAGCCTCTGTGATCAGTCAGAGAAAAGTTGCCAAGGCTAGGTGCGTTTGCAAAAAGGCCTCATGACAAAGCAGACTGTGTGGATGCTGAGCTTAATTTTCTGAGCCCAAAGCCTGGTTTTGCCACTTTCTACCTTTATGACTTTGGCCAGCTGATTAACCTAAGTCTATTTTGTGATCTGTAAATGGAGATGATACTATCAACTTCAGTGGGCCAGGAGATTAAATTAGATACCATGTAGGAGACCCCACCAGGCTCTCATTTTGGTCCAAGAAGTCAATTTTCAATCCCAGAGATACATTACTGGAATCCCAAGTTAATTCCAATCTACCATTCCCAGTGCAACGCATGGCAAAAGTAAAGACACTAAAATATATTTATACTTATTGGGGAGTCAAGGGTCCCTAAGTCTAGCCACAAAGATGACTTTCCAGAACAAAGAAACTGACCCAAGGCCACACCTGGGTTTTATTTAGCTGGGAAGGAGTGGCTTGAGGAAGAGAATTGTGAGAAGTAGGTGATTACTGTGAGCTGGGCTAGGTGGGTAGCTGCATTTACCTCTGTGATATGCAGAGAGAGGAATTTGCATTATGCTATTGAGATAGTACCTAATGTTTCGAGGGTCTGGGGCTTCAACTCTGATATATAATCTTTCAAGCCCAAGGAAGTCATATCCTTTATCTCGAGGCTCGATCTACCCGACAGCATGGTGCACTGGCTCTTCATCCTGTCTCAACCTGGCTCATATTGGAGAATAGCAGGTATGGGTTATCAGGGAAACATGCATGCCGTCTTCAAAAATTACCACCAGCACCTCGGCTAGACCAATATACATTGCTTACTGCCAATTGAAAGGATAAAGAGAAGTCCTAGCCAGCTCTGCACATATCAATACAAGGAAATAGGGGCAGGTTCAGCCAAAGTGGAGACAGTCACTTTTCTTTCAAGGAGAGCTGCTCAGGTGGTCCTCCACAATACCATACATACAATGCCCAGAATAGTACACAGTTAAGTGCTCAATGGATACAAGCTATTATTACTAGTGTAATGGAAACAAAGCCAGAGAAATAGATCAGTGTGGAAGAGTCCACCCCCCAGGAGTGGGGAGCTCAGCAGCAGCTTCTGCAATGTCAGGAAGTTGGGGAGGGTTGGGAACCTGTGGTCACTGCTGTGGCTGTAGCACAGGGCACTCTCAGGGACAGTTGGTCAGTTCAGATGGCAGCAGAAGAGATAGCCATGGGCATGGAACCTAGTGCATGCTGGGAGTCTCACCTATCAAGGGAGAGATGGGAATGTGTAAAGCTGTGACAGGCACACATTTTCTGGAAATGATCAGTAAATGTTGTCAGCTTTGTGGGCCAAGAAGGAAAATCAAAGACATTTTAGGTAGGACATTTTCAATGAACAAAACCAGATTTCCTGAAAACTAGCTAAAATAGGTGTTTTTAAACACCAGATAGAAATTTGAAAGCAAATGTTTAATGAGTTCACAGTTGGGTAGCTTAATTCCATCCTTTCTCAATTATTTCTTCCACCCATCAAAGCACGGGTTAAAGACTTAGAACAAAACAAGATAAACTGAGGGATTCTGTGCTCTCTATTTATTAGTAAGATCCTCAGCGATTACTGAGTTGGAAGGCACTGCCCAGATTTACTTGTTTCTACCACCTTGCTCTTTGTAGTTTGAAGTCTTTGAAGTAACTGGTGATGAACAAAGTAAGATAGCCTAGTACCAGAGGAGGGGTAGTGCTTCAAGCCCTGTCAAGGTACCAGTGCATCGCTGTGCTTCATGCCACACCGAGCAGCAGCGTAGAGATGACAGCATCATGTGGACCCCTGCCAACTTCTCTACTTTCATAGTGGAGAGTAGCCATGCGCAGTAAGGGCAGAGGGATGATCTGGATGGATGGACACTGCAATTTGAATTTCATATCATTTTTACACATCATGAAATATCAAATTTCTATTGATTTTTCCCCCAATTGTTTTAAGAAAGAAACTATAGCTATCTGTAGGGCTATAAAAACAGAGTGGGCCAGGCTGGGTCTGTGGGCCACAGCATGCCCAGGCCTGCATAATTAGGTGGCTCTAAATAAACAACCTGGTCAATCCTGACTGTGTCCCTCAAGCATCTGCTGTTGGTTCTCGGCACAGAGCAGTAAGGCCTTAGGCTGTGCAGTTGCTTCTGCTCCCCTCAGCTTCCCAGGGCTCTTTGTGGCTCTGTCCTCCTCCTCAGTGGCTGCCATCTCAAAAGGCAGCAGCATGAAACTCAAAAAAAACTTAATTGCTCTCAACTGAGCCAGCCCTGGAATCGTGCCGCTGTTAAGAGAAAGCTTTTTTTAGGCTCTGGGCCACTGCTGGTGCCATGAGCTTGATGCAATTGCTGTAATTCACTCCCATAGCACTTCTGGCCACGAGCGACATCACACTGAAAGGAATTCGCTGGCACCCAGCTTCAGGGAAAGGGACTCACAGTGAGCTTGAGGAGGGTGATATGTGTGCTGCTAAGGATCTGGTACCACACAGTGATGCTATGCCGACATTAAAAGAGCCCTTGAATTTCTAATCCTATTGGTTTGTGTTTTGAAATTGGGAATATTTTCCACAGGCTCTGCCATCTAAGTTGCTACAGAATGAGGAGTAGATGCTAAATAAAGAAGGAGGAATTTTAAAAAAAGAAAAAAGAAGGGCTGGGGAGATGGCTCAGTAGAATAAGCGCTTCCCTGGCAAGTGCAAGGGCCTGAGTTCAATCCCTGGTTCTGCAAATAAATAAATAAATAAATGAATAAATAAATAAATAAAAAAGAAAAAAGAAAAGAAATGAGAACACATAGTCCTCCACTGGCACTAAGATACAGAAATGATTGGTTGCTAGAACAAAATACCATAGGCTGGGAAATTTATAAACTAAAAATGTTTCTTTGACTCATAGTTCTAGAAACTGGGGTATCTGAGGACTTAGAGCCAGCCTCTGATTAGGGCCTTGTACCACATTATAAGATAATGGAAGCACAAGTGAGGACATAGGAGGTGGGAGGAAATCTAGCCAAACCATCCTTATCATAAACCCATTTTGGGGATGAAGAGCCCATACCTTGCTGATAGTATCCATCCACTGTCAAAGGCAGATCCCTTAGACATCTTTCACCTCTTAAATACTGTTCAGTACTCTAAACACTGTTAAAACCTCTAGATACTGATTCAAGGGCAACCAAATTTCAGCACAAGTTTTGAGGGGAACACTCACACCTTAGCAAGAGGTCAGCTCATTTTACAGAGGAGATGGAGTCTAGTGACCATCTGATACCCATGCTAAGCCATGATAGAGAGAGAGAGCTGGGGATGCCACTGATAGTCTCACACCCCTCTTCTGAAAGATGTGGACAACCTTTTAAACTTGTGTTATGGTTTGGATTCAGAATGTTCCCAAAGGTCCTGTGCTAATAATGACTTGGCTGCTAGCTGATAGGATGTTAGATGTTGGATAGATCACAAAGGCTCTAACCTTATTCACTGATGAATTGATAATTTGATGAATTGGTGAGTGACAGGTAATTAAGATCTGAGGCTTGGTTGAAGGGGTGGGTCATGAGGAGTGGCCTGGTCCATAGCCCCTTTTTCTCTGGCTCAGTCTCTCTCTGTCTCTTTCTCTGTCTGTCTGTCTATCTGTCTGTCTGTCT
>NW_004524822.1:280529-299547 GCF_000260255.1 Octodon degus | reverse complement strand
CTCCCTCTTTCCCTCTCTCCTCTCCCTCTCTTTCCCTGTCTCCTTCTTGGCTGCCATGATCCAAAGTAAAACTTTCTTCCTTTAAATTTTTTCCCTCAGACACTTTATCACAGCAATGGAAAACTGACTAGCACAAGTTAAATGTCTATAGGTCAGGTACCTGGGACAGTATGGCATAGATTTTTCTTCCAACTGCAGCAACTCTTTCGCTCATAATTGTGTCTACACTGAACAATCAGGTCACAATCTGGCTGCCCTGTTATGTGGCCTATTGAACAGGGTGAACTTGGCAGTAATTTTCTTCACTCACACAAGGCTCAGGGCTGCTCCCCAGTCAGCTCAGGAGCAGCAGTAGGGCAGGTGCAACCCTCATCAGGACATCTGCACCTGCCCCTGGGCACAGTTGCAGGCCTGGGATAGGATTCAGTGCAGGGATACCAGGTCTACAGAAAATCCTTTCCCCTTTAGGACCCCCCTTGTAATTGGTTGCCCTTTGAAAAGCAGAAGGGGTGGAAGTGTTTACTTGGTGCTAAAAGATAAAGGCCTAAATTTAGGCAGAAGCCTGACTACACTCTACGTGATTCTAAGCATCACAACCATTAGTGGATTAAAAGAGAAAACAGGGGCAGCAAGTCTGTTTTGAGCAAATTTTCTAGAGGGTGGAATGTGCTCCCTGTATTTCCCAACACCTACACAGGACTAAAATGCAAGCTCCTGACAGGCAGTGGAGACCCAGAGGTCTCTGAGATGACAGCCTTGCAAAGAGTCCCACGTGATCCAGCACACAGAGCGCAGCTGATAGACTGACTCAGAAACACATTCCGACAAGAATTTCCTGCCCAGCCCTCTTTCTCCTGGACCTACTTCTGCCTCGCGGTGTTCAGTGGGGCTTTTCTCCTAGAGGTAAAGATGAGATTCCTATGGACACATTTTAATTAGTGAACAAATCAATCAATCAAAAAAAAGGACAAAGGGAGCAGGGAAGGGAAGAATCAATCATGAGGGCATTGATCCCTAGAAGGACTCAGGCTGTTCTGGATTGAGCACTCTCTACCCCTCTCCCCACACCTCCCCATACCACCTAGGTTTCTGGAATTGGGGAGGTCCCTGTGTGGTTCCAAGTCTGAGCTCTCAAGCCTGGCCTTCAGCTTGTAGCCTTACTTGTCTATCCCAGTGAGCCTTCAGACCTATGGAGGTGCACTCCTGTATTCCCAGCACTCTCACAAGTTCAAGCCTCATCTGGGCAGCTTAGTGATTTAAGAGACCTTGTCTCAGAGACAAAACAAGGACTGAGGAAACAAGTGAGGGCAACAACCCTGGGTTTAATTCCAAACCTACCATGCATAAATAATTAAATATAATTAGGCCAAGAAACACGGACCTTTTCCCACCAACAGCCTGTTTGCTGGCTTTTTCTTTAACTGGTTGATTTGGAGGGGGGATACTTTCAACACAACTACTGTTGAGTAGGACAAGGAGGCAAAACTGTCATATACATGTGATTTTTAATTTTTTAATTTTTATTTATTTATTTTTTACTTTCAACAACTTTTTTATTTTTTTATTAATTTTATTGAAAAACAAATAGCAATGAGACAGTTTCAAAACAGATTAGTAGGACAATAATTAATACAATAATTAATACAAATGAAGGACCATTTGGTATCTGTATATACAAAATAGGATAGATATACAGCTACTTTCTCTTCATTCAATGAGAAGAAAAAAATTATACTAATAGTGTTTGGACAGGATATCATGTCTGCATCTTGTACTATGAATAACCACTATGAAGACAACAATATGTGATGTGTTAATTGTACATGTGATTTTTAAAATCAGAATCAAACAAACCATACAGACCAGTGGATGCCACTGAGGAACAGGGAGAAGTCTGTGCAGTTGCTCTGTGGCTTCCCTTTGTGCTCTACACTGATCTGTTCAGAGCCTCTAATCTTAGACCCAGCTCCTCTCATTTCCTATGGCTTTCTTTCTTTCAGAGTTAACTTCTCTCAGCCCTGGCTGTGGTTCCCAGATGCCCCCAGCTTGTCAGCAATGAAGAGGAAAAGTGCAGGGCAGTAGGGGAGAACGGAATATGCTGAAGCATTGGTTTCCATGTCAGCCACTCGTGTCCACCTTAGTGGAAAGATCCATGAATTCACCTGTCCCTGGTCCACTGGACATCTCAAGGACTAAGGAAGAAGTGGGTTTTCCCTGACTCATGTTTAGACTCCTTTGGCCTTCAGGCTTCTCTGGTGTGGCCCGGGGAGCTGGGTGGGGCTGCCTAACCTCAGAGCAGCATCCACTCTGTGGCAGCTGCAAATCAGGGGCTGAACTGAGGGATGCGCTACTTGGCCATCTGCCTTCCCCCACGACTGCTCAAGCCAGGCCAGACTGCTGGGAGCCTGGTGGAGAACATTCCTGGTAGCAATGCTTCCGACATTTCCTTTTCCAGAAGGAGAGTAGCAGCAGTTTAGGCAGAAATGCCCCAGCCAGGCGTTTTCCTCTGGGAAAGGAGGGCCGCCATATGCTAACTTTTGTGGGCTTAACTAGCACATCAGAGCATCTGTCAAGAGAGCAGCAGCAATACTATCTGTTTAGCACAGCCTTTGTCCACCACTTTTTTGAGGACAAAAAGCCATGATTGATTCAGAGCACTCCTTTGCAGACCCCAGATGCCGGTCGGCCCCTCGATGGTTTTACCAAGCTGTTTTTTTGTTGTCCCCAGGAAGTTGTGGGCCTTCCCATGGATCTTTTGGATAGGGAGGACCAAAGGGGCAACCAAGGAAGAAAAAGGACTGTTACCACACCAGCTTTAATTTTTTTTTTAACAGTGTGATGCATATTACAGTGGAAAGTGGTGGTATCACCAACATTGGGTCTCTTTGAGAGGACCGACTCTCGTTTACATGATGAAGGAATGTAATACGGTTGTATATAAATGGGATAACCCATTCTCTTGGCTTGCTTTTAGAGTCTTGTGACTCAAAAAACAAAAAAGGAAACTGTCAAAATGTAATAGGGTGTGGTATAGGTTTAGACACCTTTTCTTTTTCTTTCTATTGGATACATTTTTCGAGTATTCTATGTCCAGAACCTACTACTGGTATAATCAAGAAGACACACAGCACCGGGACACTGACTATACCACAGTCTGTACTGCGCAAAAGCCACTTAGTGGCATACACTTCATTGAGGCGGGACAGGAAGCAAGCACAGTGGGATTATTCCCATCCATCAAGCAGCTGGAATCCAACAGCAGAAAGTCTTCCAGTGGGAGGAGCCACCCTGTCTCAGCAACACTCTAAACACTCATCTGGTCCTGGCTCAGGACTCTAGAAGCAGAGACTGGGGAGGAACTAACCACCACTCTGATAAAGCCAGCTCAGTGCCAGCTTCTAAGACCCTTAAGAGCTCACAAACCTCAGTTTTATGGAGATCTACCCTCAGACATCCAGTCAGGGAGCAAGACTGGGAGGAAAAGGGAGATGAATGGCTTTCTCCTGACCTATCTGATGCTGTGTCGCTGGCCTGGAAAAATGGCAAACATCAGCAATCTCTGCAGCTTGCCCCACCTGGGTTAGCAAATCTGTCCTAAAAAACTGTGGTGGCGCTGAGGACAGATTGGGGGTGGCAAAGAGCGGGCATTTTCAGACCTTTCTAGGTAACTATATTAAATTAGACCATCTTCTTGAAGTAGGAAGCAAATGCAAATTTTCCCGCTTGCCAATTTCTAGCATGAATCTTTCAGAGCACGTGATGGACAAAGGAAGATACTTTAGTGTGGCAGATATTGCCAAATCTAATTATTTATCACAACCTTCTTTGCATGGTTTTATTGTATTCCAGTCTGGAATAATCCAGACTCTCTTGCAACAAGGTTTTCTATATGATTGAGAAAGGCTGCCTAAATGCAATCATGCGGCCTTGAAGTAGGAGCTGCATCAAGTAGGGAGCGCAGCAAGCTCATGGATGGGTTTGTGCTAACTTTGCAACATTTGAAAAGGCTGTTGCCTGCTTTGGGGAGTGTAGTTGAGGAGCAGGGTCCTGGAGCTACACAATCAGCAAGTGGCTTGCTCAGTGCCCAGATCCCTGAAGCTCCTGTCATACTGCTGGGACGACAGAGCTACCCCTCTTCCTCTAGTGAGCCCAGAAGAAGAAAATATTCTCCTGGAAGAAACTGGGCTTTGCGAGATTTTTGCAGTTTGCTTAATCTGTAATATCCACTTGTAGTACATATTTAGTCTACTCCATCGATACCATTTATTCATCTGGTTGCTCCCAAGACAGAAATTTAATTTATTTTTAGATTAAACAAATATTGGAAACCTCCATACTTCCTCATATAGAGTAGTATGTTTGACCAATGAAGAGGTCTTGTGATCCCTTGAGCTAGGCATGCTAAGAACATGGATAAATGCTAAACTTGCACAGGGAAACATGTGGCTCTTCAGTGAACCAAGGATTTACACTTGGGACTCAGGGGTTTGCTTTTCAGATAGATCCTCCTCCTGTGTGCCTGTAACAGCCTCCCAGCAATTCACCCTCAACATCTCTTATGCATCTGGATGTTCTCAAGGCAGACGTTACTCCCTTAACCCTGGTCACCCAGGGAAGACACTGGACTCTAATGCCGCTGGATGCCCATTTGTCATGTTCTTCCTACAGAATGGGTAGATGTGCAGTTGTCCATGTGCCCTGCTGGGTAAGTCGAGGCCTATCCCCACAGGCACATGGCATCTTGTCCATCAACCCCTTCCACTGCCCCCACCAGCTTCCCTTACTCAGCCTTGTCACTTCCTGTGCAATCCTCACAACATTATAAGCAGATACTAAACCCAAGAGCAGACTCAGATTCCTTGTGCTTGTCACCGTGCAGGATCAACTCAGAATCCCTAATCCCCTTAGGGGCACCCACTTCCTTCAGGCCAGACTCCCAACTGATTAGCATGCCAGGTACTGACCCTGCGGACCTCACTGAGGCCCAGCTGCACCATCATTCTCAGCCCCACGTGCCCCTCATGCTGTTGCCTCTGCTGAATCACCCTTCTTCAGGATCCACTGCTGCAAACTTGCAGGCCCTTCGTTGGTGCATCCCACCCACTCCTCAGGTCCCAGCGCCGTGTTCATTCATGCTGCTGGTGAGCAATCCAAAGCTTCTGGGCCTAGCTCCGCTATGTGCACTGCACCAGGTGCTGTAGACACAACAGTGAACAAGCAGACCTGGGCTCACCTGCCCAGGGCCTTTGGTTCAGTGAGGCAATGAAAAGATGTAAGGGAACTAGGAAGTACATGACCCTGTGACAGAATAGGAGTAGGTACGCCTGGACAGGACTCATGTCAGGGTTCTTCAGAGAAATAGAACCAACAGTATGAGTGTATAAGCATAGGGATCTACCTTAAGGGATGGATGGGCACACGCACTTACGGGGCTGGGCAGGTTCCACCACCTGCAGAGGGAGCTGGCAAGTTGGAGACTGGTGATTCAGCAGAGACAGGGTTTCAGATCCAGCCCAAGGCCAGGACAAGGCTGCTGTCCCAATCTGAAGGCAGTCATGGGGGAGGACATTGCTCTCGCTTGTAGGACTCTCAGCTTTTTGCTTCATTTGGGCCTACAACTGATTGGATGAGTACACAAGCATACACACCCAGGTTACAAGGGGCAATCTGCTCTACTAAGTCTACCCAATACAGGTAAATGTAGTGAAAAGAAAATACAAGAACACTCACAATGGTGATTGACCAAATACCTTGTCATCTTGAGGCTCAGTCAACTTGATATATAGAAGTTACCATCATGGGGTCCAGAAGGACCCAGAGTCCCAGCTCTGGAAATGTTTCCTTGACCCTCCCTTGTCCTCAAGGCCCCACTTAGCATCTCCTTCTGTTCCCACAGCCCTCATCACATTCCTTGTTGTATCATGGCCTTCATACGTGGGCGTCTTGTCCTTCCTACTAGACTGTGAGCCTCGTGGTATCTTCACAGTGCCGCTGAGACCCGACCAACGAGGTTGATAACCTGGTCCTCTCATGGTGAACTGGATACTTGAGTAACTTCCTTAATGACACAAATCACTGCAGCTTACAGCTGTAAGAAGGGGTACTTCTCTGTAAGAAGGATAGCAACATGCCTAGCCTCAATGGCATGTTGTGAGGGTCAAAGAAGGTCTGTGTGTGAAAGTGTAAAGTACTTAGTGCTATGCTGGCATGGTGTAGGTCCTCAGAAAATAGAAGCCATTATTCTTACTGACCATGGGACTCCATCCCCAGTCCATTACCCGTATGCGACACTCACTGTGCTAGTTATTCCCACCTTCTCCCAATTGGCTCACCAGTGATGGATAAGTAACATCATTTTTTTTAGTTTCAGTTCTGGAGATTGAACCAGGGCCTTCACAATTAGCTACATCTCCAGTCCTTTAAAAATTTCTAAATTTCATATTGAGATAGAAAGGCTTGAATTTGCAGTTTTTCTGCCACAGCCAGCCAGAGTGCTGGTATTATAGGTGGATGCCACCACACCTAGCCAGGATTCTGCCCAGTTCGCTATAGACAGACTGTGTGGGCAGGGAAGTGACTCATCACATCTGCAGGAGGAGAGCAGCAGGATAGGAGCCAGTGTGGAGGCTATGGGAGCTTTGAGCAACTGGACAGGCAGATAGCCCCAAGAGGACGGAGCACTTATCTTTAGTGACCACGTGGCCTGCCTTGCTGTTTAGTTAATGGCAGGACCGACTCTGTCAGACAGCTGATTTCAGGCCAGTCACTCTGAGGGGAAGCCTCGGGGCAGCTCCTTATCTAGCATTTAATTTCTACTTTAAGGAGAATCAGCAGACTGAATGGACAGGGGGCCATTTCCATCTCTTCGCATCTGACTTAGTTTTCTTATTGGGGAGACAAAATACTTAACGCGGGAAGTTAAAGGAGGGAAGGTTTATTTAGCTCACTGATCTGATCCATAGAGGTTTCAGTCCACAGTAGCCTGGCTCCAAGGCATGGTGACTCAGTAGAGAACAGTTTGTGGATCCCTCAAGGCAGCAAAAACAACAAGACAGACAAGACTCTTTTTGTCCCTTAGATTATATACAGGCTGCCCACCCTAGAGCCAGTGCAGCACTTATACCTGTAATCCCAGCCAGAGCTGTGCCAAGTCAATCAGTGAGCTGAACTGCCAATCACCACCCTTGATCCCCGCATCACACACTCCACACTCAGCCACCTCTGAGAAAGTAACATGACCCCATGAGGCTGTGGGGCATGTCTAGACACAAACCACAACAACAACAGGAAGGATTTGCCTATTGGTGAGAATTTGGGGACCAGTACATTCCTCATCAGTGCGAACTCGGGCGTACAGACATGAAGAGATATGCAGAGACTGCCCCCCGCAAAAGGTAAACATCAGAAAAAGAAAACCTTGTATAAACATTTTAATACTAAATTTATTGTGACATTATAAGATTAATACTAATTAACTCTTTGGCCTCTGTAATTACAAGAGGAGCTCAGAGTGGTGGCTATTAGCTTCCAGATTTGTAGTGGGCCTGGGAACTGCTGAATTGTGTTACGCTGCAGGGTGGCCTCTGTATTGTTCTCCAACCATGGTTTCTGCCTGAAGCCTTGGCACAAACTCTGGAATAAGGGCTCTGCTTGGGCCCTGAGAGTCTCTCTGTAGCCTCTGTGTGTGGTTGTACTTTGTGTAGAGACAGTCACTTCTCTACATCCTTCAGAGTGATAGCTTGTCTACCTCCAATAGGTGACGCTTGTGACGATGTGTGTGGGTGTATACATTGCTACACAGACACATATCAGCAGCTCTACGTGGGAACACTTTGTTCCCGAGGCCTTTTAGAAACAAAACTTATTTGTACACAGAAAATAAGGCCAAGTGGGAAAAACAACTACTCAGAGCTTATAAGCTAACAACTTCAGAGTTATGTTCTTTAAAAATTATTTTGGAGCCAGGTGGCTCATACCTGTAATCCCAGCACTCTGGGAGGCTGAGGCAGGAGGATTACAAGTTTGAACCCAGTCTGGATAATTTAGCAACTAAATGAGACTTTATCTCAAAATTAAAAATAAAAAAGGATAGGGATGTAGCTCAGTGTTAAGGCCTGTGCTCAACCTCCGTCACTATGATTTTTAAAAAAATCTTTTATTCATTTATTTGTTTGGTACAGGGTCTCACTACGCAGCTTGGACTTGTAGTGATCCTCCTATCACAGCCTCCCTGGCACTGGGGTTACAGGCATGTGCCACCATGCCCGGTTTTAGGGCCAGCATGGTGTGCCTGGGTTCTGGGGGCCAGCGCAACATGCAGTACTGGGCATCAGACCTGGGTCCTTCCACTTGCCAGGCAAGCGCTTAAACTGCTGAGCTATCTCCCCAGCCCCTGTGATTTTTTTTTTTTTTTAAGCAGTGATTTTGGTGTTTTCTCTGATACTTCTCTAAACTGCCTCTGTTTTGAAATTTATAGCATCATGGTCCTGTTGTTTGGCCTTTGTTGTGGTTTATGTATGGATGCATCTTCAAAGCTTCATGTCTTCATAGGTGGGACTTTGGGGAGCTTCATAGGCTCACAGCAGCGAGGTACCCACCAGCAGGTCAGCCCACTGAGGAGATTCAGAAGAGGGCATCCAGTCAGAAGAGGTGGGCCCCTGGGGACTCAGCCTGCAAGGGCTTCCCTCTTCTGCCCTGCCTTGGAGCCAGCCAACTACAGCCAGAAACTTTTGCAGACTGCAAGCCAAAGCAAATGTTTCCTCTTTCAAGTTGTTGCTGTCAGGTATTCTGTCTCAGGGATGAAAAAGTAACAGAGATGAGACAGCCTTTATCAGGGTTTTCACTTCCAATTTTCATTCCAATACTTTTTTTCAGTACAAACACAAACTAAATAATGCTCATTTGTAAGCTATAGTAAAAGATGTTGAAAGACATCAACAATGAATGTTAAAATAGCAGTGCATGGTCCCTGGTGTCACTCTGGCTGGAACTTCTCTGCATGGAACCACAGGGTGGCTTGGAATTGGGTATTCAGCCATCAGTTAAAGGCTCCCCCTTGGGACTAGAGTCAAGGTGTAGTCCTCACTTTCTGGCTTTAGTGTGAAAGCTATAGGTTGAATTGTCTCTATTTCCTAAAAAAGGTATTTAAGTTCTAACTTCCAGTACCTGTGAACATAACCTTATAGATAACCTGCAGATTATTACTTTAAAATGAGGTCAGGAGGATGAGGTCTAGTCTAATATGACTAGTGTCCTTAATAGAAGGGAGAGATTTAAGGAGACATATGTAGAGGAAGATGGCCTGAAGACAGCAGGGAAACCGCCTATGCATGAGCCTGAGGCTCCCAGAAGCTGAGGGACAGCTGGAACAGGTGATCCCTCATGAGGAAGCAGCCCTGGAAGCACCTTGACTTCAGTCTTCAAATATAGGAAACAGTAAATATCTATTGCTTCGGGCACCAGTTTATTGTGGCAACTGTGTTATGGCAGCTGCAAACTGTTACCTCAGCTACTCTTGCTCATTTTAATTTGGAGGGGTTTTTTGCCATAAGATAATACCATCAAGTATTTAAATATTCTGCCTCCAATGTATAAAATGAGCTGTGGCAATCTAGGAATCTAGAGAATGCTTGTGAAAGAAGAGTACACAGTGTGGCCAGCCTGCAGGTGAATGGAAGTGAATGCGTAACTAGTAGAAATAATAGCCAACATTTATCAGTGCCAGGCCCTGAGATGAGCACTTCACATGCATTAACTTGTTTCACTGGTATAATAGCCTGATGTGGTGAATATCATAGTCTCCCCCCTTTTCAGATGAGGAAAATGGGACACACAAAAGGTGGGTTGTTTGCTTGGGGAGATAGCTCAGTGGTCTAAGTGCCTGCCTGGCAAGCACAAGGACCCAGGTTCAATCCCTGGTACCACATGCCGTGCAGCCCCCAGGTTCTCAGGTGCACACCTGTAATCACAGCGCTGGCAAAGCTGAGACAGGAGGATCACTATGGGCTGAGCCACATAGCAAGACCCTGTATCAAATAAATAAATAAGTAAATAAATTAATAATTTTTTTTTAAAAAAGTGGGTTATTTGCCTAAGATGGCTCAGCAAGGAAGCAAGGACACTACAGTTTGGTCCCAAACAGTCTGGCTCCAGAGCATACCTCTAGAGCTTAAAAGGCTCTGAGCCACTGCACTAGCATACGGTGGTTAATTCTATGATCAGCACCTGCTCTCATCTCTTCCTACGTGGTTTTACTGGTTGCTGGTCATGGGCAGGCATCTTGGTGAGTGCTGGAGATCTGCGCCTAGAAACCACGCTCACTCACCTTCAAGGGTGTCCACTCAGTGGGACACAGACCTGTGCTCCCATCTTTGGTCTCACGCTTCCTCTTAGCTCTGCTAGAGCAAAATTGAGACTTCCACTAGCAAGATTTCTGTAATATTGCAGGGCTGGTTAGTTTTGTGTCAGCTGGGATAGGTAGTAATGCCTACTTTTCAACCAAGCTGAGAAGGTGTTATTTAGCTGTAGTTAACATCTACTGTTAGTCGTCTATAGGTAAAATAGATTGACCTTGATATGTAGGGTGGTTTCATTCAATCAGCTGGAAGGCTTAGGAGCAAAAATTGCAGTTTCCCAAAGAAGAGAAATTTTTTTTTCCTAGAAACTGCAGCATCATTAACTTCTGCTTGATTTCTTATGTTTTGAACTTGTCAACCCAAAATCACATGCGCTAATTCTTTAAAATAATAAATTACACATATATGCACATAATACTTACCTATACATATACACACATAAAAATAAATATATGTACACACATATGTATATTCATCCACATATGTGTTTCCTATTGTTCTGTTTCTTTATAGGAATGTAGTTAATATAATCAATAGTCCCACACCCATCTCACCTTATCTCTTGGATCTGTAGAAATAGTTTGAAGGTCTAAAATTTTCTTCCACCTTTAAATTCCTCACCTATAACATGACAAAGGGAAATGGTTCTGAATAATAATATTTGCCTCACCTATTACACAGCATTGATGGAAATATCAGATGGCAGAGGTACAAACTTTTTCCATAATAAAATGCCACATTAATGTCAGTTATCAAATGCCAAGGGTGCGTCTTAAAACAATTTCTAATTTAGAGTCTGCAAATTTAGCATCCAAGTGGGACAGTAAAACAAAGATGCTTGGTCTCCAAAGGAAAGAAAGGACACATGCTAAGCTGGTTTCAGGTCACCATGCAGCAGGAGGAGGCAATCAATACATTGCCTGGTTGGGCTGTACTTACCTGGGGTAAGCACTGAGGAAGACAAAGAAACTGACCAGAGCTGGTCAGCTCCATACTCCACGCTGCACACACAAAACAAAGTATTTTCCCTTTATCCTACAATCTCAAAATGAGTGGCTAGAAAAGTAGACTAGCAGTGTGCTACTCCTAAGCTTTGTTGGCAGAACTGCTATCCCCATAACACAGTTACACACAGCTCATGTTTGGAACTGTCCCTGAGCATCACTGGGCAAGTGCCCCACCACATGATCTGAGAGGTGGGGAAGAAGCTCCTGACCTGCACAGTGCCTGGAACAGGCCTTCCAAGATGTGCGTCTCATGTGTGACATACAATGTCACCTGGGAGGATTGGCATCTACTTGGTGTCTCCTTGTAGAATAGCAGATGTAAGAGAAGACAGGGCAGATCCAGAGCACAGAATATGGCTGGAGCCACAGCACAGCAGGTGCCGTGAGCACAGCAGCGGGTGTGCAACCCCCTTCCACTTTATCTTCTCAGAGACAGAAAGCTGACTGACAGCAGGAAACACTGATCAGCATCCTCATTAAAATCCTATCAACAGGTGGAGACATCTGAGGAAAGATAGGAGAACTAGTGGGGTGGTGGTAGGCAGGGTGTGGGGGTTTAAGAGAGACCAGGTTCTGCATGCTATGAAAAGACACATGGGGAAGAGGAAGAGAGCAAAAAGAATGCAACCTAAGAAAACAAGAAAGAAACTGTATAGCAGATGCTTCCAGAGAGAATCAAACAGATTACAACTACCAGAGAATGGTGGGAGCTGCAAAGAAAGCCTTGAGGCCAGGAGCAGGGATCCCACTAATTGGAGTACATAATTTAAGAGGCGAACACAGCACAAAGCCCCAGAGGGACTGACAGCAGGTTTAATTAAAGATGATCTTCCATAACCTTGTCCTTGATTTGAAAAACACTGGCCCTGAGAAATGCTTAGAAAACATGTGTACTTCATTAGAAGGATTTCTTTTTTTTTTAATCTTAGACATAGTGGGCCATTTTCCCACCTATAATTTAGCCCATGGGATGGGATTTAGGACTCTTGTCAATGGTTTCTGCCACCTTCAGCCAAATATGACCCTAAATGAGAGAATAGAAACTAGCACATTTCAGTATTTAAAAGGACAAGGTATAACAGAGACAACAAAGCTTTTTAACATTTCTCTTTCAGATCTTTCAACTCTCAAACTACGGAATCCAAAAGCTTAAGAACTTTGGGATAAAGATACTGGCCTAGCCCTGCTTTTAGAGACATAAGGTTGCAGCCTGGGAGGGGTCAGGTAGCTGGCAGCCTCTCTGGACACCCCCAGGCCCACCCTGGGCTCCACACTTGTGAGGCAGAATCATGAGTAGCAGGATTCTGTACATACAGAAGGAAGAGGAAGGAGGACAGCAAAGGCTTTGAGGTAGTGGCCATTGTCTTTCAGAGTTATGTAATGAAAGTACTCCACACAATGATAGGGGTCTTTTTTTTTTTTTTTTTTTTTGGTGGAACCAGGGATTGAACTCAGGCCCTTGCTGCTTGCCAGGGAAGTGCTTATTCCACTGAGCCATCTCCCTGGCCCCCTATGATAGGGGTCTTTCTACTTGTAGGGGAAGGTGCTTTATGGTACATACATTTACACAAATTATCCTTGACTTAGGATGGCTTGACTGAAACATGTTCAACATTTTGACTTGGCAGTGGCGTGAAAATGATAGGTATTCAGTGGATGTAAGCCTTCGAAAGTGGATCTTTTTCTAAGCTAAAACCATGTGATAGAATCCTCTCTCTAGAAGCTGGGCAGAGCAATGGCAGCAAAGGGACACAACCAGCCATGACAACGGACTGTGAGACTGTGCTGCCAGCGTTTATGGGCCTGTTGTGTTCGGGATTTTATAGCTCATCGTGTCATCAATAAGTGAGGTGTTCAACACTTTGTCATTTGGGCTCAGTGTTAGATGCTTGTCCCGCTGTTGACTAGCAGAATGTTTTGAGCATGTTTAAAGTAAGTAGACCTGAGATGATGTTGGGTAGCTTCCAGTTTAGACTCACAAGTTTCAGTTTCTCATGGGCCATGGAGATGTGACCCCACTGTAAGTCACTGTAAGTCAAGAAACACCTGTAAGTCAAGGAGCAGCTGTAGACATATGAATGCTCATCCTGCTAGTGTTTCCCCTTCACAAACAAAGATGGCAAGGGTCATATACCTGAGACAGCCCTGGAGGCATGAAGTGACTGCCGAGCTGAGCACGAGCGCTTTCTGCTTCTGATCCCAACCCTCTGTTACAGATGCACTGATGGTGGCGGCGGGGTGGTGGTGGATTGGGTGGCTAGTTTGTCAGCTGATTGTACATGGCACCACATCACTGCAACTGTGCCAGCTCCCAAGCTCATGAGCACGTGTCCTTCCTCCTGTAGATGTTTACATTGTGCCAACCCTTTTCTTTTTAATTGCTCATTTGAGCCTTGCTACCCCATGGGATCCTCAAGGCAAGTGTTATTAAGTTTGCAGATAGAGAGGCCGGAGTCCAGAGGGGCTAAATCACTTGCCTAGACACCAGGCTGTATCATGACAGATCTAAGTTTTCTTTGTACTCTTATCAACATCCAACAGCCCACTTGAGACCCACAGAAAAATCACAGTAAAGACTATGCTCCTCACCTTTTCCCATTCTCTTATAAACTATTGTTTTGAGCAAAACATTTTCCTATAATATTTCCATTGCTTAAAATGTTCTGTGGGTGGAGAAAATATTCATATCAATGTACTGAATCACAGATTGCTTAATCTAGCACCTAAGTTAAGACTTGTCTCAATACACATATGTATCACAAGACAGGAGCTAAAAGACGCCATCACCCATGTTTTTCTATCCCAGATAACTATCAGAGAATATAAGTTCCACCTATGCACAGGTTAGCAGAATTAGCACTGTAATCAGATTGTCCGCCTTGAAACTGAAGCTTTATTACCTACTGACCGTGTGGCTTCAGAAGATAATTGGTCCCTGTACTGTGGATTCTGCATGCATGAATTTAACTAACTGTGGATCAAAACTATTAAAACATTGAACCCGTGCTGAATATGTAGAGCTTTTTTTTCATTATTAGTCCCTAAACAATACTGCATAACAAAGATGTATATAATTTACAGTGAATTAATTCTTCTATCTAGTAGCAATTTAAAATGTAGTATATGAGATGGCACATGTAGGCCACATGCAAACACTGTGCCATTTTAGATGAGCGGCTTGGGCATCTGCAAATTCCGTGACCTGGGGTAAGCAGTCATGGAACCAGTGCAGTGTGGATGTCAAGGGACAAGTATGTCCACTTTCTCCAGGTCCCTGTTTCCTAATCTATACTTATGGGACCAACAGCGGCAGATATAACCCTGGGAATTCTGTGGACAGTGTGTCCTGGGTCACAGTAGCCCACAATGAGCATGGAGTAAACGGACCATATCACTTGCTTGGGTTTAGGGTTGATGACTTGGATCTGGAGACTTGTCATAAATTCTGCATCCAGTCGTATTCACTGGGCTGAAGCTGGGAGACTCTATGGGGTGGACAAGAATAAAGGTTAAAAATAGACACACATTCATCTGAACTGTTTCTGCCACAACTGCTTTAAGCTATTCCAGAGAAAACAAAACAAAACACACAATCATTCTCTTGGTCAACATGTAACATAAGGAAGCTGATCCCAGCCCAGTTTTAATTCTTCAACACATCCTTATGGATCTACCTAACCCCTGTACTTCTAAGTTCTGCTCAGCCCTCCCTGCTGGAGTTGGACAGCAGCTCTGTCGTTCCTCTTCATTTTGTGCATAGCCCCCTCTTTGGCTCACAAGTGCTCCAGTCGAATCAATCTTGTGGCTTCCACTTCTCTTCAGGGCCCCCCTAAAAATGTTTCCAACCCACAGCACCATCACATGGCCCCAGTGCACAGCCAGCTCTTGCCGACCCCTGGACACATGTGGCATTCCCAGGAGGCACAGCTAGAATGCAGGCCAGGAGCATTGCTCATGAGCTGTGTGACTTTTGGCAAAGGCATCTTAGTTTTCAATTACTGTTTCTTTTAAATCCTCTCCTATAATTTCCTTTACTCTCTAGTCAAACTGTGTTGATACAACATAATGTCCTAAGGATGACTTTGAGGATTGTGTCCCATTAAGAATTATATATATATATATATATATATATATATATAAAGTACAGCATCAGATATGTTTTTAGAAGGACAGTAGAACTAGCTGGTGGATCAAAGGCTATTTGTACATTATATTTTAGCAGCTATTTCAAAGTCGCAACTCCAGTTTGCACACCTACTCTGCTCTGTCATTGTGGAGTTCAGCTACTAGCTGTAAATGCTACTCAAATTGCTCTGCTGCTGGAAGACATCCTCTAAAACATTTTTAAAGCAGCTAATGACATCCAGGTGATGGCTGTACTGGCTCCTCCTTTCCCAGCCCTAGGCCTTCACAGCCCTCTCAGCCAGATCCTCCTCGGTAAAGAAGTCGATAAAGCCAACATGAGTGTTGCTTCAGACAGCCCCTGTACACATAGGTGCTCTAGAAAAAGAAAGAACATTGATTGCAGGACCTTGGGCTTTCATGTAGTGGGGGACAGTGACATCCACAGGACTAACTCCCTGTGGCCACTGGTCCCTCATGCTAGCAGTGCCTGCTAACCTCACCCCTCCCAGGAACTATTGCATTATATTTGGGCTGAGAATTATGCTTCCATAAAATATTTTTATATCTTCAAGAAGGAAGTAAGCCCCTAATTGGTTCTTTTTACTCATGAGTCTCATTTATCCTAAGGTACTGCTCCTTAATTTATGATTTTTATATTCAGGAAACACTAAACATATTTCTTAGTGCCATTGTACACAGAAAGTAGGTCACGCATTTAATGTTGGGCAAGAAAGTGCCCTGGTGTAAGTATTTGCTCAGCCTTCTGCAACCTGAGACTAAGAATGACTCAACCATATAATGAACCAGGCGAAGCGCTATGTCTAATGAACTCAAGAGCCTGAAGGCAGAAACCCCGTAAAGAGCTGAAATTCCCATTCTGTTGCCAACAGCAAATATCAAACAGTGTTCACGGGATGATGATTGTCCAGAGGAACACCAAGCAGAAACAAAGGGGCTTCAAAATCCCAACACCGTCAGCGTGCAGCCGTCTCTCTCTGATGCATTATTACTAGGAGAGTAATTCTTTCTGTGTAGTCAGAGTTTATGGAAAAGCCCTTGGGGGTAATTTGTTGGCAACCGAGAAGTAAATGTTAATGTCTGTTATGGATTGGGAAAGAGTGCGTCTGGCCCACTGTGCAGGTGCTTGTGTTGAGTAGTCGCCAGGGTTTAGGAGTCTCATTGTTTTTCCACCCAAGGCTTCACTAATGCTTTTAAATCATCTGTAGTGACAGAGGGATCTGTACTTGTCTGCACAGATATAAAGCAATAAAATGTCTAAAAAAGTATATTGTTAAAGGACACAGCATCCTTCATGCCCTTCTGGTCCTCATTTTTTTCCCATGGACAAGCTGACAGCATGTGGGCTTTTGTTGGGTTCGTTACTCTGCAGTGTATGCTGCTATTCATCATATTCTTAATTTGCTTTTTGGTGAGAGAAGGGTGTATGAGTAGGTGAGGCTGTTGGCCACTGGAGTAGCAGGGGAAGCTCAGTGGGCAGGAGATGAGTCCACGGCAGAATGACATCTGTGTCAGCACGGAACCTCCAGGCAGAAGGCGGCAGAGACCCAGCCCCCACCTCCCAGGCAGCCAGGGTGTGCAGGAGAGGTGCTGGGGTCTAGGCCAGATTTCCCACCATGCAGAGCCTACTTGCTCCTGGGACAGCACCCTGGGGAGAAGCTGGTGTCCAGGGAGGGGACTCAGCAGAGCAGAACATCTGGGAAGGAGGCAGGAGACCAGGAAGCCCTACCAGGGAGAGGTTTAACACTAAGAATGGAAGGCAGAGCTGGGCGCCAGCTCTTTCTGGGACACTCAAGGCCTGGCTTTCAGCATAGCTGAGGCCTCCGTTGGGCCTGAGCTCCAAGGCTTAGGGCCTGTTCCTTCATCTTTCAGGTGAGATACTGTGAGACTCTGAGGTGGCACAGGCCTGTGCCTCCCTCAGATGTCCACTTCCCCACATTATTCTGTCCACTTCCCTTTCCGGCATTCTGTCTTTGGCTCACAACCTCTAGCGGCTGCACTGTGTGGCTCTGCCTTCACCTGTCCCTCTGCCTGTCTGCCTTTGACACCAGGGCGGTTTCTGAGGCTGTGAGGTTTTCCCAGGCCCACAAGAACTGCGCTCTGAGCAGCTGCAGCGTGTGCGCACTGCAGAGTGTGCGCGCTGCAGCTCCTCCTCCAGCAGAAGAGCAGCACGGCCTTTCCTCAAGGTTGACTTGCAAATTCACGAATCTTTCGGTACTCTTCCTACCCAAGAAGGGGCATCTCTTCGCAGAGCTGTGTAATTTCATCCTTCGGGCCTCTGCCTTTTTAGTTGTATCTTCTAGTCCTATACGCCGGTGTTGTCTCATACCTCCGTGAGCGCAAAGCATTTTGTACGGGCTTTACCATACATAGCAGTGACTGCACTTTAACAAGCTTTCACTGATGGTGCTTTAGATGATGATTGAGAAGCTTGTAAGAAATGGTGCCAGCTACCTGAAAGGTAACCAAAAAAGGAAGAAAGAAAGGAAGGAAGGAAGGAAGGAAGGAAGGAAGGAAGGAAGGAAGGAGGGAGGGAGGGAGGGAGGGAGGGAGGGAGGAGGGGGAGGAGGGGGAGGAGGAGGAGGAGAAGGAGAAGAAGAAGAGAAAGAAAGAAAGAAAGAAAGAAAGAAAGAAAGAAAAGAAAGAAAAGAAAGAAAAAGAAAACAGAAAGGAGAAAGGAAATTGTATCACAAAGAAGTTTTGAGGGAAGGAGTTCTTAGTTCTAAAAGAAGCACAAACGTGGAAAATAGAAAATAAGATTTCAAAAAAAATTTATTTCCCCCTTTCCAGTCAGTTAGAAGGGGTTTGGTTTGACTCCTTGCCCACCACCAATTATAGAGAGCAGGGATATACTCAAGTTTTGGGTCACTTTGTGGTGATGATAAAGTGCCACAGTCCACAGATTTCTTGGGATCAGCCACAAACGGCAGGGACTGTCTCATGTGAGTTACAAGATAATGTTGTAAACAGACAAATAGTCTTTATTTTTCAATTTTAAAAATTTATTTATTTGTTTATTTAGTACAGGGTCTCGCTATGCAGCTCAGACTCACAGTGATCCTCCTGTTCAGCCTCCCCAGGGCTGGGATTACAGACGTGTGCCACCACACCTGGTTTCAGTGGCCTATGTGGTGCACCCCGGGTTCCAGGGCTGCTGTGGCATGTGGTACCAGTGATGGAACCTGGGTCTTTGTGTTTGCCAGACAGGCGCTTACACTGCAGCGCTATCTCCCCAGCCCCAAGTACTCTGATTTGTCCCTTATCCTTGAGGTTTGTACCTTTTAAAAATATTTATTCAGCACCAAAGGAATAATTTCCCGCTATTAACAGGAAAAAAAAAAAAACCCTAAAACATAAATTACTTCCCCTCAAGCCACTCGTGATCCAGAGAATATGGCGGGCCACACTTAAGGATCACCTTGTGCCCTGACAAAACCAACTGGGAGTGCAGAGTTTTCCTCAGGTGAACTTCTGGTTGTTGTTGTGGGTTTTTTGTTTTTTGTTTTTGTTTTT
>NW_004524822.1:274602-280429 GCF_000260255.1 Octodon degus | reverse complement strand
TTTTTTTTTTTTTTTTTTTTTTTTTTTTTTTTTTTTTTTTTTTTGAGCAGAATGTATTCATTGGGGGAAAGAAAACTCTTGTCTGAGAGAGGTAATGGAGGAGGGGGGCCCAAGTGGGTTTTCCCTCTGTCTTTTATTTCAGTAACCACTGAGTGGAAAGGCTTTCAGAGTTTAGTTTGGGAACTTCAATGTACTGAGAGATGACACGTTATTTTTTTGGTGGAATTGGGGATTGAACTCAGGCCCTTGCACTTGCCAGGCAAGTGCTTATTCTACTGAGCTATCTCCCCAGCCCTGAGATGACACATTATTCATAATATTTTGGCACATAGGTTCCTATATTCTATTAATTATTCATAGGATTCCATGTGATATTTGCATACATGGTTATGGCGGGCCAGGATAATGGTTAACCCTTTCCCTGCACTGTTCCCAATTCCTAATCATCACTATTTTAGTTTCAGGTCAACTATTGTTACCTTCTCTATGTAAGACAGAACATACACTTCCTGTTTCTCTGTGCCTGGCTTAATTTACTGTGATGTTCTCCAGTTCTGGCCATTTTGCTGCATGTGGCAGGAGTTCACTCTTCTTTATGGCTGAATAATACTCCGTGGTGTACATGTACCACATTTTTAATCCACTCAGAAGCTGATAGGCACGTAGGCTGATCTTGTATCTTAGCTATTATGACTAGTGCTGCAGTAAACATGGGTATCTCTTTGGTATGCTGGCTTCCCTTCTCTTGGACATATACTCCAAAGTGGAATAGCTGTATCCATATGATAAATCTTTTTATTTGAAAGAGAAAGATTTGAGTTGGGAACTGCTGTTTGCTTCTCTTCTCTGCCATACTGTAGGGGCTTGCTTTTCTGTAAATTTCCAGGACAGTATCTTTCTCCCATCAGTATTTCTCTTCAGGTAGTATTCACTTCATATTGGCGACAAAGAAGGGGAGAGAAGGTGGCTTTTGTGAAACTGTATATTGTCCACAGAATGATCACTTCCAGGCATCAAATTGCTGTAAAGGAAAATTTCTGACCCTATGTAATTGAAAATGATTAATCAAGTTAGAGTCTGAATACTGGAAGGAATTTATTAATTGTAAGAATAATACAACTCACATTTGAAGAGACTGTTGTCAATACTGCATGGAGTCTAAGGTACCATAAGCTCACAGTTTATCACAGCTCATTAATAATGGCAAAAGACACTGAACGTTCCTGAATAAGGAGGAAGTTTGTGACTCTCAGTCATAGTAATAACCAGAGAAGCAGCATTTTTTGGAGTTGCTCTTTACTATCAAGGCTTCGGAAATCTCAGTTCCCATAGTGTCGTAAAGAAGATCAAGTGACAGCTTCCTACACAGTGCTTGCACTCACGGAGAGGGAACTCTGAGTTTAGGGAACCCAAACCTTTCCTAATGGGAAGTACACATCCTTGCTTTTCACTTTAGAGGGAGCCTCTCTCTCTAAGAGTGTTTGCTAAACATACTGACATTCTTGAGAAGGTGGCCTGGACCCAAGGCAGCCGCTACCATAGGACGTTCACAGACGTGAGGGATCCCTACAGCACTGACTCCAAACTATTAAATCTTACTGATTGACTCCTAACATAGACTTAAAAATACACACAGAAATATGATCAAGCTTATGTAGGAACTTTGTTTGAAATACACCTTTCTTTTCCCTCCTGGTATTTGCTAGGACAGTGCCATCCATCTAGGCTCCACGGAGTCGTCTCTCACCCCCATTCAGAAACAGCTTTGCTTTTAAAAAACATTCTGATACTATCGTAAATGCTAAATAATGCTCTCTTGTTGACTGATGTATCTCACCTGAGGATGTAGTTATTTTTATTTTGGTCTTTTTGAGACAGGTTTCATTATGTGCTTCAAGCTGGTCTTGAACTCACTTGGTAGCCCATGTTGGCTTTGAACCCACAGTGAGCCTGCTGGGATTACAGACGTGCACCACCATGCCTGGCCAGGTGTAGTTCCTTTTAACACTGGACTGTCTTCTGCCTCCCTTCATCTGGTGCGTCCTCCCACTGCACGCCAGGCAGACATCTCTGTGGAGCACTGGTTCTAAAACAGCTGCAAATTAGGTCATTTCTGGTGCTGCAGCTGGGCCAAGCGGATCAGTAAGGCCACAGTAATCTTTGGCACAGGTTTTCTTCCTTTTAGTTAGGCTCCTCAAGGAGGTTTGTATAATCTTGTACCTATGAGTAATCTGGTGCCTATGCTGTTAGATGAGGTGGGCTGAGTGGTTTTCATTGAACTCACCTTGTTCTGACAGGTTCTGAAGTAGGTGGTCCCACCAAGCTAGTTTTTAATAATAACTCTTAGGAGCCATTTGAGTTAGAATGAAGACCAGTTGTGGAAACGACTTGTATACTTCTCTGTGTCCAATTTGAAGATGACTGTGTACTCCACACCCAGCTGCTAGCCCTCAGTCCAGGGGCATTACCTCAGGGGAAAACACAAGTGCAGCAGGCAGTGGAGGGGCAGAAGCCTGGCTGCGCCACAGGGGAGAGTCCCTTGTTCTTGCGAGTATGGAAAATCCCTGCAGGTGACTGAGGCATCGCTTCATCCACAGAGCTGCCAACACTACCTACTGGTTCCAGACCTGGCTCAGTGTAGATGCAGGTCTGGGGTTTCCCTTTTGTCAGAGTAGCTGAGGAACGAGAGGCAGGAAATTTTAACAGCCCTGGGCTTTGGAGTCCCATAGCCTTGGGTTTGTATGTCAGCTTTGTAATTGTGTGACCTCAGTTGCTAAATTCTGAGTTTATTTTCTCATCTGTAAAGTGAGGATAATACAATCTACCTCATAAGATTAAGGCCAGGATTAAATGAGATAAGCATACCACAGAGTGCTTTTATGATGCGTATCAATGGAAGTCTCTTCACCAAGTTGGAACTTAGATTTCCCAATGTTTGATTGAGCAATAAACTAGATGTTAGCCATTTGGGCCCATCCTCTAGTGATGAGAACCTCTGAATGAGAATAAACTGGAGTGTTAATGTCACAGCTGCCATGTGTTTTTTAACAGTACAAATATGGGAGCTGAGCTCATTCCAGTGAATCAGACCACACAAGAATGACCAGAAGGCCCAGTGGCATTCTATCTGGGAAGTTCAAAAAGAATGCCCAGCTCTGGTCCTACAGATTCTGGTGTAATTGGTCAGTACAGACTGAGATTCAGGCCTCAATTGTCTTCAAACTTCCCAAGCAATTCAAATGTTCATTCAGATCTGAGAACCATCACCCTAGCTGAGAAGGAAACTTCTTGAAAAATATGTAACATATTCCTTCAACTGGCAAACACATATTGATCTCTTTGACCAAGACCAAGCATAGGACAAGATAATAGATTAAGTCACAGCTTCAAATTTAAGATTCTTAGAAGCTGACAAAAGAGACCCACAAGCAGGTAGGTGTAACACCAGCATGGACGTGTGCTCCTAGGGGGAAAATACTGCAGATTTCGGGGAGGATCATGGAGATGTTGGGGATGTGGAGGATGTTTAGGGGAGATCTGCTCCAGCCTTCTGGAAAGAGCCTTGTGGTAGAGAAACTGCCACAGGCAGAGTCAACAGATTATGCAATACCTGAGAGAAGAAAACACAGTGTTCCAGAAACCCCAGCAAATTCAGTGAGCCTGGACATTACAGGAACAAGTGTAAAAGATAAGGCAGGAGAATCAGAATCAGGTCCTCAGACGCAAGGTATGGGTTGGGCTTTAAGCAGGTGGTGGAACAGTGAGGTCGTTCTGGCTACTGGGTGAAGAGGAGAGCAGAGAGACCAACATGGATGTGGAGAAGCCATTCCAAAGTGGGTGCAGCAACCAAGAGAAGCTTAACATGCAAGCAACTTGAGATGTGCTAGAGAAGAGCAGGCCTGATGCTGAAGAGGAGGCCAAGCTTCTAGTGGGAGCACTCGGGATCAGGAAATGCCACCCACATGAGGAAGCCAAGGAAGGCAGCACAGGTGCGTGAGGGGATCAGAGCTTTGGGGGGAAATGCTAATTCTGACTTCACCTAGTCAGGCCTAGGAGAAATCCTGAAAATCCTGTTTCTTTTTTATATGGTGCATGATATTCTAGTAGCAATTGGAGTATTTTGTTGATTTGAAACCTTGAGGATTTCTATCAGATGGGAAAAATAAGAGTTTTAAGGAAACACACACAGGCCGGGCTAAGTACAAGCATTTTGTTCATCTTGTTCTTTTCCCAGTCCAAGCACATGTTTGTGATTGCCACCTGGTCTGGAGACGTCTCAGGAGAGGACCAAGATTAAATTCTGGAAGATATTTTGGAAATGCATGGCTAGGTGTAGAAGTGCTTGGAACTTCTGCAGAGAAATTGATAAAGTCATTATGCTAACATGTTCTGCAAGGTATACACAGAAACAGAGGTGTAAGCAGCTCCATTTATTTGAGTAAATAGCTTGTAAATAAATCATTGGTAAACATTACAAAATTAAATACATTTTCAAAAGCTTGCCAGTATACATAAAATTCACAAACATAGTTCTCTTAAAAAATAAAATATGTTCAAAGCACCCTTGATATAAAATGCCTGGTCCCTGTCCTCTGACAGGGCCACCTAGAGACGTCTTAAAGTAGGTGGGGTTTCCATGAAGAGGCAGCAGGGACCTCCTGGAGGGTACAAAGAGGTTCTCCTCTCATCTTCTGCCCCAGCTGCATGCCATCTGAATTTTAATTATTCTCCAGAGAGCAGGTATGTAGCTAACAGGGCAGGACAGGTGTTTGGGCCTAGCTCCAAGCATGGAGATTAAGGTCAAAATTAGGGCCAGGCACCCCATGTGCGCCTCCTCATGAGCCAGTGAGAAAAGCTAGAAATGCAACCATGCTGCTAAACCTGCAACCCTGCAGTACCAATTGTCAGGAAAATAAGGTGATGTGTTTTCATCTCTATACTTAACACTCAGTTCATACTTCCGGTCTGATGCTACGCACGTGCAGAAGAAACCAGAATTTACTTTTAAGAAGGGAGACCCTCAATGGACTAATCTCCTCTGACCTGCTTTCATGGAGAGAAAATAATACACAGTATTTGGTTGAACACAGGCAATTTACTGCTACACAGTATCCCTTTATCCTTTGTAAAACACCACCCAGGTAGCACGGGCATTTCTCTAGAAATCAAGTTACTTCTTCAAATTAAGGGTTCACAAAACTTTAAACAACCACAAATGAGGCAAAAAGTACATGACCTGGCAAAGCATCCCAACCCATGAAACAACAGAATGCTCAGAAATTAAGCCCTTGACCAACTCAACATTTTTGTAGTGTAGCTCATTTCACTTTGGTGCAGAAAGTAAATGTTGAAGGTCAACAGCATTCACATGAAGAATGCCTCATGGCCTCTTGAAAAACCCTTGTACTGTGACCTCCCATGAAAGGATGTCCACAAGCGTATTCCAAGGATATGAAATAAAAACTCACATCTACATTTTAACTTAGTTGTGTGTAGATATATACAAGTACAAGAAGCCAGACATCTAAGTCAAATGTACAACTTAAGAAAAATTATAGGGCCAGTGAGATAGCTCAGTGGACTAAGTGCCTCCTTAGGCAAGTCAGGGACTGGGATTCAATCCCCAGCACCACATGCCGTGCCAGGCCCACCCCTGGGCACACTGAGTAGGCCACTGAGACCGGGCATGGTGGTGCATGCCTGTAATTCCAGCACTGGGGAGGCCGAGACAGGAGGATCACTATAAGTCCAAACTACATAGTGAGACCCTGTACCAAACACACTAAAAAAAAAGAAGGAAGAAGGAAGAAGGAAGAAGGAAGAAGGA
>NW_004524822.1:266551-274433 GCF_000260255.1 Octodon degus | reverse complement strand
AAGAAGAAGAAGAAGAAGAAGAAGAAGAAGAAGAAGAAGAAGAAGAAGAAGAAGAAGAAGAAGAAGAAGAAGAAGAAGAAGAAGAATTACCAAATTGGTTGTAAGAAAACCATCTTCCCTGTATCATAAGGTTCTAAGTATCTGAGTCTTTGCAGAAAACAGCCTGGCCTCACCTATCCTTGGATGTCTCCCTGCTTTGATCATCCTTGGTTAGGCTGCAGTCAGAGTTGTGATACCTTTTCTATTAAAATATTACACTAATAAAAGTCTTTTTTAAAAAACAACGAAAAAGAACACTTTTGAATAAAATATTAATAGAGTCCCTCCCCACACACCAAAAAAAGTTTGTCATAAGAACAACTATTGTTTAATAAAAGTCTTCATGAAGTCTACATCGCAGGGCCTTTCTTGGTCTTTGAGAAAATGCCATCCTGTCCGGAATCATACACCCTTCTTCTGTGGAGGGCTCAGTTTCCTCATGCCTCTTATCCGGGACAGAAGCTCTTTGATAAATTCCTAAAAAAGATCAAAGAAGTTAATTTGAAGATCACTATTAAAATGAGAGTTTCAAATCTGCTTAAAGTGGTGTCTTAGTTGATGAATTTGATCGGGTGTGTTAACTTCAACTGGTAGGACATGAGAAATTTTTTTATAAGGAAAAGTCCTTGAAGGTCACAGCAGTGCCTTCTCCCTGCTCTATGCCCTTGGGGAAGAAATCAGATCCCCTCTCCTCACTATCTGGCCTCTAGCAGTTGGGGGGTTTCAGTGCTCCCCTGTCTTTGCTGCCTACATGCTGGTTCTCTGTGTAAGATTCTGACTGAGTAGGCCTAGATTGGGGCTCAGATCCTGGTCTGCAGCTAGGTCACAGGCGGGGCCAACACTGTTCCCAGGCTGCTCCTGGAAGAGTAAGGCTTGCGTGCTAGCAGTTTTCCAAGCTGTTGCCTATGAAGCCACTGGGTGCTGGATGCACCCCTAGGTGTCTGGCTCAGTGGATAGCCATGCGGCTCAGGAATCTGCCTTTCTGACAGTCTCCCTAGTGACCCTAAAGCCTGTGGTCCCAGGAGCAAACTGAAAGTCACTAGCCCAGCTCACAGGAAGAGTCTTGGCATTTGTTTTGACTGAAAGCCATCAGCAAAAAGCCAAGCCAAACAAACAAACAAAAAACTAAACCATATTTTACATTAAGATCCAGCACCTACATGTGTTGAAATTAAAATTTACAGGCCAAGTATTCATCCCTTAGGATAAACTGTGATATTTTTCTTCCACTAACTTCATTTTCAAAGGGATACTTTTTAGTCTATTAATTCTACTCACTACCATGATTTCATGACCTAGAAATGAATCAGAACCTGAAGACTGAGAAACCTCTAGAACAGTCCCTAATTTATGCCATCAGAAATCCATTCAGTTGCCTCACATTTAAAATGTTTGGCTCCTGGTAAGTCACATTTATTAGGTACTAGTTACTTCCTCATCCTATTATATGTTTATGGACGACAAAGCTGACAGCCAGCCTGACTTTCTGATTAGCAAGTGACAACCAGAGAGTGAAAAAATGGACCCTCTGAGGTAAAAAATCCAGTACTGCTTCCCAGCTCTAAGACCCTGTGAGCTTAAGTATTTGATTTTTTGTGTGCCATCCTAACTTGTTTCTTTAACAGTCTTTTTGCTACTACAAAATTCATGCCTTTTTCTTCCCAAAATTTTTGGAAAATATAACCAGTAACAATGTATTTCTTAGAAGTAACCACTACTAACATGTCTTCTACTATGGATATTGTTCTTACCCAATTAAGATCATACCACATAATTATATCCTTTTCTTGCATTCAGTATTATGTCAGAAGCTCTTTCCCACAACATGAAAGTTTTCCTGAAAATTATATTAATGATCATACAATGCTTTATTGTATGGACATTGTACACTCCAGTCACTCCAGCTTTTTAGATGGTTCCTGGCATTCTGAAATTATAAATAATTCTCCAAAGCTTGAATTATTCCCTTCAGAGAGCTATCTCAGAAGTGAAGCAAAGAATGCAAATATTTTAATCATTACCATCTCTGACATTGGACAGAAATGGAATGCAAGTCAAGTAAAATGGAGACCCTATTTTAATTTTCTGAACATTGCCTATCTAATTTAAAGAATTTTGGGGGCCAGGGAGATAGCTCAGTAGAGTAAGTGCTTGCCTGGCAAGCACAGGGTGCTGAGTTCAATCCCTTCTACCACAAAAAAAAAAAAAAAGAATTTTCTGAAATGGAATTATGCCATGTTTTCTTATTCATATTTAATTTCCATTGTGAAAAATGAAATGGATTTTTTATTGCCTCCTTTATTATGGGACTGAACCAATATACAGTATTCTGCATATGTCATTTCAATTTTGTTATTTTGGGGATCTGTTCCACAAATGACTACTGTAAAAAGTTTCAGTGCTTGACTATATATTTTTTTTAAAAAAACTAAGGTAAGAATTACAAATTTTGTAATCTATTTTGTTTAACTCTGGTATTTTTTTCTGTACTATTTCAATAACTTTTTTTTATTTTCACAAAGTAAACACTGAGAGGGCCGGTGAGATAGCTCAGTGGACTACAGGGCCTGCTTAGGCAAGCACAGGGACCAAGGTTGAATCCCCAGCACCACATGCTATGGCAAACCTGCCCCCAGGGTAGGCTGAGCCAGCCACAGAGTACAGGAGTAGTGGCCTATGCCTGCAATCCCAGTGCTGGGGAGGCTGAAAACAAGAGAATCACAGTGAGACCAAGTTGTGCAGTGAGACTCTGTAACAACCAAACAGACTGGAAAAAAATGTAAACACTAAAATCACAGAAGGAATAAAGTATTCTAAAGTATAGACTTTTCTCTTGGGCTGGGGATGTGACTCGGGGTAGAACACTTGTATAACATGCACAAAGCCCTGGGTTCAATCTCTAGGACTGCAAAACACAAAACAAACAAACAAAAACAAGTGTGGTACATACACCTGTAATTTCAGTATGCTGGAGGCTGAGGCAGGAAGATCACTGTGAGCTCAAGGCCAGCTTTTGGGCTACACAAGCAAGTTCAAGGCCAACCTTCACTCAATAGTGAGATCCTTTCTCAAAAACCCAAAAACAGCAACAACAAACAAATAAAGTATAGATCTTTCTCTTCAAGACAAAAATGATTTTGTATTTTAAATTAAATTCAAATGTCCTCAAAAACTTGGTTATTATATGCATAAATCTCAGAAATTAGAAAGTTTAAATGAATGATAAGCTTTACTTTGTGCTTATGGTATATTAACAGTAATGCAAAACTCATTTAAATTTTATATCATCATAACTTTCATGTCTATATCTTAATACCCTGTTTTGCACATATTTAAGCAGTCAAATTTGCATATTTGAGTGCTTGGCTGAGTATGTTAAAAAATAGCACAACCAATATTTATTTTTCACATAGAAACTTGGCAATGCCACTTATACAGCAGAATTCTGTTGATTTAAGATGATTCTTAAGGAAGATTCAAGGATCTCTAATCAAAAATACTTTGATAATGCTTGGTTTATAATACTCAAAAGCATTAGAAAGCAGTGACAACATACATCATTTACTTCCAAAACAAGTTGCTCAGCTTTGGATGGGGGACACTGATTTCATCAGAAGGCCACTCTCTTGCAAAAATGACCTGAGTTGAATCCTGAATGAAGAGGCCAGCGTGGGAAAGAGCTGGGCACCCAGCCGGCAGCACACACGCAGAGCCTGCAGAGAAGACAGCCCTAGCCCAGAACGGCCAGGGAGAGCAGGTGGTGCGAGGCTAGAGGAAGTGGGCCAGACCACTAGGGCTTTGTAGGTCACTGTCAGTTGACAACAGATCACTGTTGGGGCAATGGGAAGGCCCTGGATATCAGGGGTGGCGTCACCTGATTCACTAAAAGACCCCATTGGCTGTGGAATGAATGATGAATGGGTCCCCTAAAGACTGGAGTGAAAGCCACCAGCATGGAGTCCCTGCAGTGGGGCAGGCGAGTGATGTGGGTGTAAACAAGAGTGGCAGAGTCTAGACATCCTGTGCTGGGCAGGAGGGGGAGGCAGGAAGGGGTCAGGAAAGGAGGGAACGAAGGTCACACACTGCTGCTCAGCAACTGCAGGAAAGGGGGCATCATTTGCTGAGACACACGGGGATAACCGAAGGGGAGGGCAGCAAGCCTGCACGTCTGTAGCAGGATGACAAGAAGGCAGGTAACCATGACTCCAAGTCACAGCTGGAGCCTGCAGACATGTGTGGGCATCACCAGCACCCTGATCAGAGGCTTTCAACTTAAAAACACCATGAACAACTAAATCCCTGTAATGCACAGAGGCACAAGGTTGAAACAAAAGTCTCATAAAAAATAATTCTACTACCTTATTTGGAGATAATACAGGTCAACACCAGCTAATGGGGTTCGCATCTTGAATTTGCACACACACAATAATCCAGAACTGAACTATTTGCTACATCAGTCGCTAACATGTGGCTACTGCATCTGGAATTAGCTAAAACAAATCACACTTGGAATATACTTTATTAGTCACAGTGGCCTCATTGCTAGCACTCCACAGCTACCTGTGGCTAGTAGCTACCGTTTTGGACAGCACAGGTGGAGATTTCCACCATCATGAGAAATTCTATCAGACAGCCCAAGTGATGAAGCGTGAAAATGCAGGACAGGTTGGGATAACCCTGGAGGAGTGAACGGAGAGGAAAAAGGCAGAGGAACACGGGTGGCAAACCACAAGCCACAGGAGATGGAAACAACAACAGCAACAATGACGACAACAAAATACTTGTGAAGAGCCATGAGGAGAAAGTTCTTCTAGAAGGGAGAGGTGTTCAGCAAAGTCAGGGCTCGAGAGGATGGGCAAATCAAGCACAAGACAAAGACATGGAATTAGGTAAGAAAGGAATCATTGGGTCCTGGACCAGAAAAGTTTCAGCAAAATGGATGGAAAAGAAGCTCCCACCACCCCAAGTGACTCAGTGACTTTTAAAATAAACCGCTTTATTGAGGCCTAACTGCCATGACCTGAAGCAAACATACCAAGGTTTACGACCAGCACAAGCATCCTACCTGTATAACCAGTATAACGGACAGATCCAATACTCTTGAACTTCAATGGTAACCTGGAAAAGGGCCCTCACGGGAGACCTCTCATCAGTGGGAGTTTCTTTTTCTTTCTGTGTGACACACACCCAGGGAGAGCTCCTGGTGTGGAAGCCTCATCCCTCCTCACCCATCAGGGTAGCAAGGTCATGAAAGACTATGCTGTTCATGGGTAGGGAACTGCCTGAAGGGACTCCATCTTCATTTGGAAATCCTGTGACGGGGGAGCAACTTGCGTTCCCCCTTTAAGCATTTTCAGTACATGCACAAGTTACAAGGCAAGAAGCTGTCCAAAGGCAGAAACAAAGTGGCTGGCTTGGAGACACCCTGTT
Organism: Octodon degus; assembly: GCF_000260255.1. NCBI lineage: Eukaryota > Metazoa > Chordata > Mammalia > Rodentia > Octodontidae > Octodon > Octodon degus. The sequence continues at coordinate 268,964 of NW_004524822.1, read as the reverse complement.
TGTTTGCTTATTTGTTTAAATACAGGTGGGGACTGGTGAAAATTATGAAGAATCTTCCAAAGTTGCTTAGGAAATGTACCCTGGCCTCTCTCTGTCCTGCCTGCTAGAATTGCAGTTACCTCCACACCTTGCTCCTCTGGTTCTGCCTTTGACCCCTCCTTCTGCAGTCTAAGTAACAGCCTGCTACCAAATCTGCCACCACTGGGCCACTTTAACCACCGAGCTTCCCCTCTCAAAGGTCACAAATGTATCACTGCTCTTCCATTCATGAAGCATTTGAAATGGACTTGAAAGTGTTCCTTCAGCTTCATTTCCCTGCCAGCTACCACCCCTGCGTGTACACACACACACACACACACACACACACACACACACCCAGCACCAACCAACCACCACTGCTAGCTTTTCTTCTCCTCCCAACACTGTGCCCCTGAAAGCTGCACACCCACACAGGGCGAGCAACATCTCCAACCTTCCTCCCACCAAACCATCCTCTCTTAGGCCAAATGAAAAATTTTCATCTCCAACACATGCCTTCCTAACTTCCTGGGGCCCCACACCCAGCCCTACACCATGCTGGCTACTACTTCTGTACCGGGAATGCTCTGCATTCACCTTGTCCACTCACTGATTTACATGTTGACCACTCTTTCCTGCAGTGGCAAAGTAGCATGCAGTGATAGGTGCTATCTGTTAGGAGTTCAGATTCACTTTATCGGAAAGCTTGTGGATGGCAGGAAATGCAGACATTCCATGGAGCTTCTCATTTAATAATTAAAATTATGGGGGCTGGGGAGATAGCTCAGTGGTCTAAGCGCCACTGGTAAGCACAAGGTCCCAAGTTCGATCCCCAGTACCGCATGCCACGTTGGCCCCAAAACCGGGTGTGGTGGTGCACACCTGTAATCCCAATGCTGGGGAGGCTGAGACAGGAGGATCACTATGAGTCCAAACTGTGTAGCAAGACCCTGTATCAAAAGAACAAAAGATTTAAAAAATAATAATAATTAAAATTATGTCATAAAAAGGCTAGAGAAGTTTAGAGGTTTTCCTGAAGTCACAGTTACTCATTGATCAGCGCAGCATTCACATGCGATGTTAACAAAACAGTGTCAGGAGTCTGGGATCATCACTCTAGAGTGGAGGTGTAATTCCCTCTCTGCAGAAGAAATCCTTCATGTTGAACAAGCATTTTAGATAACTGTGGTAGATTGTAAGGCAGTTAAAATGGCTTATAATGCATTTAATACACACAGCGATCATTTAACTTGTGATTATGGGTAGAGGATGACAGATACAAAAAGGACTGCACTTTGTAAGTAGATTGTGCAAGTGGGCACCAGAGCGCAAATCTTTTCCTCCAGTTCTCACTATAGCCTCTTCCCAGGGAGAGGCAGATCCCCAGAAGTAGGCTATATACATAGTGAAACTTGGTACACTGTATCTCTGTGTTCAGAGATATCTTCTGGGGCCAGAGAGATAGCTCCACAGTCTAAAGCGCCTGCTTAGGCAAGCTTAGGCAAAGTGCAGGGACCCTGGTTCAATCCCTGGCACCACGTGCTACGAGCCCTGCCCCCAGGGTGGGCTGAGCCAGCCACAGAAACAGAAACAAAAACAAAACAACAACAAAAAAAGAGATATCTTCTGATCTTCTGTATCTCTATACTTCTGTGACTACAGGGACATCTGGGGACCACAGAAGTGCACTCCTCAGAGAGGGCAAATTAAATCCCTATCTCAAACCATGCATGCAAATAAATTGAGGAGTGTGAATACCTGAGTTTAAAAAGTAAAAATTTGTAAAACTAAATATAATAAAATTATGTTAAAACACTAGAGCAGTAAAAGATTATTTAGACAACATTTTTAAAAAGCACACACCATAAGAGATGTCACTGATACATTTGACTTCAAAGCTTAAAACTTCTACACATAAAAGACATCATGGTGAAAAGCAAGATCCACAGTTTAGGAAAATATATTTGTAATTTATGTAACAGTCAAAATATTATGATTCAGAATATATAAAGAACTTGGGAAGGAAAATCAATTTATAAGAATGTACGCACCCAAAAGCTGAATCTTAGTAGCAAGAAATAGTATGCTACAGCTGGGCATGGTGGTGCTATAGTAAGAGATAAAAATGAAGGAGGAATAACACTAAGGGTTTGAAAATGAAAAATGAGGGGGCTATAGTTCAGCGACGTAAGTGCCTGCTTGGCAAGCACAAGGTCCAAAGTTTGATCCCTAGTACCACCAAAAACCCTAGCCAACCAACAAAAAACCCCAAAATAAATAAAAAGGAAAAATGAACCCAGGCATGGTGGTACACACTTGTAATCCCAGCACTTGAGAGGTTGAGGCAGGAGGAGTACTCCTTGTTCGAGACCAGCCTGGGCTACAAAATGAGCTC
>NW_004524822.1:225345-266431 GCF_000260255.1 Octodon degus | reverse complement strand
CAGGTGTGAGAAAAATGAGCTTGAAAAGTATTTTTTTAGAAAAAAATTTCAGTACTGGGATTGAACCAAGTCCTTTGTACAGAGTTACATCCCCAGCCCTTTCTTTTCTTTATTTTTTTGGCAGCACCAAGGCTCTAACTCAGGACCTTGCGCTTGCTAGGCAAGCACTTATTCTACTGAGCTATCTCCCTGTACTCCCCAGCCCTTTACTATTATTATTACTTTTTCAATTTTTGAGATTAAAAATAGTCACTGAGTTGCCCAGGTTAGGCTTGAGAATGCAGCCCTCTGCCTCAGCCTCCCAGGATGCTGGGATTACAGATGTGTACCACCACGCCCATCAAAAGGGACTCTTCTATCTTGTTTGAGCATATAAGCTGATGCAAACATTAGGACCAATTCTATTTCCATCTCTCAATATATTCCTTGTACATGAGGCAACAGATTAAAAAATTATTGTATGATTGTTCATAATAATGAAGAACTGAACAGAGTGAAAGTATGAATCAATAGAATGAAAAATGTATTACAGTATATTAAAACAAAGAATGTTATATAGTTTGAAAAGCATGAACTATAATACAGCCCCCTTCTATTAGCACAGATAGAGTCTTGACATTTAATGTTGGGCATAACAACCTGCAAAGAATACTTGCAAAATATTACGTCCATGGCTAAAGCAGCACACAAAGTAATCCGAGTGCATACTTGTCACTCCCCTTGGTTGCAAGAGTCTATTCATCCTGGTTTTCTTAGTATATCACTTAAAATCTAAGAGGAGCTCAGCAAAATTTCCAAAGTAAGAGAATTACACTTTGCACAGTACAAGGAAGCAATAATATAAGAAAGGAATTAACCCATAAAGGCACTGTCGGCAAACGCTGGAATCTTTGATATCCGTTAAGTAAGAGAGAGCGGAGAGGGGAAAGAAAACTGTATCACCTGAGTTCAGAGACTGCAAGCTCTACGAGTGATTCCTCACCTCTGTGAAACTAGCCAGGCTGGAGGAGCTGGGGAGGGAAGAGGTGTCTGAGGAAGAGTGGAACCTCACATGGTTCCTTTACAGGCACACACACACAGACACATGCACACACACACACACACACACACACACACACACAAACACACAGAGACACACACAGACATACAAATACACACAGACACACACAGACACACAAACACACACAGACACACGCAGAGGGGGCGGATCAAAGTAGCAACAGAAAGAAGAGGAACATTTCCAGGGAGTTTGGAAAACTGACTACACAAGATGCAGCCACCTGGTTTCCAGACTTCTATGAAAGGTGTCGAGGCAGGTGCTGAGGGGCCCTGGCAGCAGCCCTCAGAGCAGAAGGTCCCGTCCTGCTCCGGAGTTCCTGCCACCCGGCTGTCACAGGAGCCAGACATCACAGGGGCATGCTCTACCCTGAGTCCTCTCCTCCCTTTCCCTCTGGCCCTGGAGTTTTGGTGCCTACTCCAGCCTGCACTGTAGGTGGCAGATGGACACACAGCTTGTAATTGTCACCATAGCCAGGCATCTTGGAGCCTTCTATGGTCAAAGTAATTAATGTGTCACATGCATTGATGATAATGTGCTTCTTAAAAAAGATGCGTCTGCTGGAAGTTAGAGGAAAAAAGGAGAAGCCACAGTGTCACTATGAAGCACTAGTTTGTGCTTATGCGGACTTAGGTCATTCTTCCAAGAAGTTTAAGACATTAAAAGAAAAAGATAAATGTATATTATGCAGTGTCCATTTAATTAGAAGTATTTCCCAACAAGAGGACTTGTGAAAGAAAATGCTTTGAAATCACTGCTCGGGAATAGCGTCACTCAGGCAAGCTCCTGTAAGGGTGCTGCCGTGAAGAACCCTGGATGCTCAGCCTGCTTTTCCAGAAAATACTACGCAGGCTCTGTGCACAGTGTGCAGGCTGGGGGCCAAGAAATGCAGCAGGCGAAAGTGAGGAAGGTTGGGTCCACAGGGGCCACACCTCTCTGCGGGCCATGTTCTCTTTCTTCTCCAGACCAGGCTCTGTGTATACACAGGTGCCCCCTGTCTGCCCCAGCCCCCCAGTCTCATTGCCAACCTGGAGTCACTCTGAGAGAAAATGTTAAAAAGATGCCTGGAACTTCTTCCAAACAGCCTGACAATCAGCAGGGGAATCAGGCATGGTGGGATCCAGGTGGAGAAAGAGAAGTTTCAGATCCACCCAGCTTAGCTAAGTGAGGTAAGTGAATGGATAGGAGGCGCCTCTTTGTGTAGGTGGTGATAACACCAGAAAGCTGTTAAAGACAGCAAAAAGCTGCCACCCAGAGAACCAGCTAATCTTCAGCTTCACCGTGTGGGTCCCTCAGGAGGCCAGGGGGGCAGTGCATCAGCATAGACAGACTGGGGTGTGGGCTGCGCTCCAGGCTGGGGAGCTCAGATGTGAGCCCCTCAGTCACAGAGCTCCCGCCTGCTCAGGAAGCCCTGTGGACTGCCTCCCACACCATTGCAGGGGCTCCATGCTCCTCTTTGGGGAAAGGCTAGGACTGCCTGTCTTTGTTCGCCTGATGGGGCACAGCAGAATGGATCCCATTTACCTCTATGCAGAGAGAGGCTTCGATGTCTCTTCCACAAGGAGCTTGTGGCTGCTGCTGGCTTCTGCCACTTTTGCCTTAGGGGCATTCTGGTCTTCACTTCCTTCTTTCAGCCAAGAGCCAATGCTATTTTCTTGACTTTCTGCCTTGAAGGATTAATTTGTTCTGCTGCGAGGGCTGTCCCACTCATCTATGTTAGAGATTCGACCCACTGCTTTTAAGAGTAATTCATTTTTTATCTAACTTCCAGTCTTTCCTTGAATGTAGGTGGAGGAGTTCACTTACTACCATCTTAAGGCATTTAATTTTTTCCTCACTTACTAACAGGTTTCTCAGAATCTTTACATTTGCAATTCAGGCAGCACCAAATAAAATCCACATAAGTAATCCAATCTCAGTAGATAGTCAGTGGGGGGAATTCAGCAAAAATAATCTCCCATTTTATAATCACTAACGAAGTTGAAGTAATTTCTCTGACATTCTCATTAGCCACAACAGTGAATATTCTTTGCCATTTTGCTCAAAGGGGCTCACACAATCTGAAAATCCAAACAAACAAAACAAAATAAAACAAAAACAAAAACAAACCATTTATTAGAGGTTTTAAAATTGCAATTTGGGAAGCATAGGTTCCTGCGGAAGCCAGAGCGTAGCCAGTTAAGGAGCAGTTTAAAGGCACCTTTTAAGAGTAAGAAAAGCAAGTTAAACTGCGTTGGTGGACTGCTCATCAGGAACAATGACTGGGCTGGGGAGATAGCTTAGTAGAATAAGCACCTGCCTGGCAAGCACAGGGTCCTGAGTTCAATCCCTGGTACCAAAAAAAAAAAAAAAAAGAACAATGACTGCAGGCCAGGCTGGCATCTATAGCTTGCGGGACCAGCTAGACTACACTACCACTCTGGCAGAGTTTAGTTCACCCAGTTCTCACAACACTCCTTCTCTACAAATAACTTTCTTATGGCCTGCCAGTAAGTTTACAAGGTGGCTAAATTTCATATGCCTAAAATCTTCTCTACATAAAAGAAATGCATTCACAAGCTTTTTTCTTTGCTTCTTAAAAATCTTAATTGCCTTCATCAAAGATATGGAAATCCAAGTGTCATGTGTGAGACGGTCTTTAACTGATACTATTTCTTCTGTCCAAATAAATTTAAGCACAGGAAGAGAAGGTAGAGCTGTTTTCAATACAGATTTGGCCATTCTGTATTTAATGAGTAAGAAAAAGCCATAAAATCATGATCAATCACGAGAAAACATCAACCAGGTCCAGTGCCCTTTAAAATCTGTGGTCTGGAGTTGGGGGTATTTTAGCTCATGGGTAGAACAATTGCCTCGCATGCACGAGGCCTTGAGTTTGATTCCCAGAATGACTAAGTAAATAAATAAATGAAGTGTGGTTCATCCACCAAGTCCTGCATAAGAATAGCATCATGAATTATTTGAGGCCAGGTATTCAAAAGGAAACTGTATGTGGCTCTTTGAATAATGAGCATCTTTTCTTATGTCACTATTACTGTCATTCATCATCATCCTTATTCCAGTGGTCATCCAGTGTCTAAAAGCACATGGAAAAGAATTTAACCTTGTCAAAAAGGCCTTTCCACTGCCCTCCACTATGAGAGGTGAGCCGCACTCCTTAGAATGTCTGCCTGAAAGTGTCTCTGTTTACTCTGGGAGTTTGGACCACAGCGGGGAGCCTAATAAAGTGACTTGGAATAGAGGCTCCCAGTCATGCTGGGTCAGCTGGCCACAGAGGTCAGCGTGTGGGCAGTCAGCCCTGCCGACGTGACTCACCTGGCCCGGGCAGGCTTCCTCGGCTGTGACTCTGTTCATCCTGCAGCACATCATGGTCAAAAAATGTCAGTTCCACTGGAGGAGTCACCTGGAAGGTCCATATTTGGAAGCCGCCTAGACTTGAACCTACACATCTCTTCCTTTAGCTGAATTTAATCTGCAGCTTTTCACTGTCATGAAGGACTATGAGCACAACTGATTTTAGTGAGTTCTGTGAGCTCCTTCAGGGAATTATCAAACCTGGGGGTGGTCTTGGGGAGATCCAAGCTGACAATTGGTGTCAGAAACGAGGATAGTCTTATGGACTGCTTCCCTAACTAGACAAACAATGCTGAATAAAAACCAGGAAATAAAGTAGGTATTTACTCCATGGCTGCATCTCTGGGGCAAGCTGCCCTAACATTTCTGGGTGGGGGTTCCTCAATAGAGATAATTTTCACAAGTTTTATAAATATTCCACAGTGGAGTGTGGGTTCATCTGATAAAAACTCAGAAAAAGACAGTGATGAGTAGACATGGCACAGAATTTGGACTTAAATGTAGGCCTAAATGCCAGCCTTTGCATGGCCTGGCACTTTCACTCTGGGCAGAAGTGGCCTGGGACACACAAAGTCAGAACAGGAATGGGGTAGCAAGTGGAAGACCAGGACCAACATCTTTCAGCTGCTAGAAAAAGTGACACTTGTCTCTGGCCAGCAAGCCCCAATCCTTTGAAACTCATCTGCCCAGTTACATCAGCACAGTGAGGAGACTTTGGAGCATGGTCACAACCACTGCAGTGCTGTTTCCCGCTGACCCTGGTCTTTAGAAGTACCCAGTTCACTGTGAGAAACAATGTTCTGAAGGTGAGAGCTCTCTCTTTTTGGAGGAAGTCCTAGGAGAGGCCAAACTGGAAGGGTCTGACACAAGAGAAATACTTCCCCACGTGTAGACACTCAAACCTACTAAGCTGAGTGACACGGTCACCCCACCTAGCAAGAGCATAGCCCCTAAAACTGTATCTGGCAAACAGTTTGGCTCCTAACTTAGACAACCAGTGAATAACCTGGTGATCAGACATTTCTGTCTTTTATGCTTGTCTTAATATTATTCAACTATTTAAATTCTCACTAAAGTTATCTGTGGCCTTCTATGAGATATTTTTTTAAAAGTGGATATAGATATTCATTACTACATCCTACTTCCTAGATAAATTACAGACCCATAGATATTCCATACACATTTGCTAAACCAATAAAAAAAAAAACAAGAAAATGTAGTAGACCATGAAACTTTGTATCCTCTGGTGACTAACAGTTTTTTGTGTTGTAAATGCCCATCTTAAATGTTCTCCTTACTCTAAATCAGCTCAGTGAAGAACTTCTTGTATTTCCATGTATATGTAAACTGAACAATAATTTTAAAAAATAGGTTAAGATGCTCAGTTGGTAAGAACCAATGTGAACCAGAGGAGTTGACAATGTCCACTGCCAAAGCCCATCAGAAAAGTGACATCATGATTCCAGGGCAAAAGAAAGAAAGCCTTCCAACAGCTCACAAAGGGAGGAAACTACAGCAGGCTTGTGTTGTAGGAAACAGCAGTCTACTTCTCCTTCTGACCCAGGATCACCTGTGCCACGGCATGGCCATGACATTTCTCTGATCCAGCAGATAACTAGGTCTAAGAAACGCCTCTCACCACTTACACTCAGACTGAGACACCCTGACATAGCTCTGATGCATAGAAATTCACAGGTTTTCATTGTTAAAAGGACAAGCTCTAGCACAGCCTCTAGTTCAAAACACTAAATTAATGCATGGAAAGAAAAACCCAGTGGCACAGGAGCTCCAACCAAGGGAGATGATTTTCGAAACCCATTCACTGGCCTGACAGCACTAACAGATGGCAAGGCTGAGCCCCTCAAACCATAGGAAATGCATTTTCTGTCCATCATCTCAGCACAATGGAGCTGTTCCTGTGTAATCCCAAGACTTAAAAGCCATGCAAGTCGAGAGTGAAAAACAGAAGTTCCTGCCTGGCCTAGGTGCGTGTCTCCAAACCCCATTTCTAATTTGAACCACCCCCACTGGGCCATCTCTACTAATAATTCATACTACAAGTCAGAGCCAAAATAAAAGCACTCCCTTTGTTCTAACATAGGATAGACACACCTTTTTTTGTGCTCACTTACGTCAGCTCAATTGTCATATTGACTACATATAAAATGGTATCTGCTAGAGGGAAAAAAAGTAAAACACACTTCTTACTAATCAACCACTAATACCTTATTGGTGTGGTGAACATAATTATACTGCTGTATTTTGACGTGTCGCCCTTAGGAAAGACCTAGAAGTCACAAGTCTACAGTTGGAACCAAAATAGGGAAATACAAATCTTTCCCCAGTGGCCCTGTTACCCATGTAGGAGAAACACTACAGACTCAAAGTGTACGATGGGAAGGATCACACCAAAATCAATACCACTTCTTTTAACAGATTATTTAAAAACCTGCCTTCAAGTTTAATAATCTAAGAATATAACTGTAAATTAGAGCATTTTTCATACATAACACATGGTGGGGAAGCATTACTTTCTTTGGATTTGGATTTAATTAGCAGGCTAAGGACGTAACGTATGCCCAGCTTCACATCATGTGGTTTACTATGTACACTCTGACTTTACTACTTATTGTGGGACCTTCAGCACTCCTGCCATGTCTCAAATTCCTTGACCAATAACAGAAGTGTTTGTGTCTCCTAGCTTTGATGTAAAGATTAAGATTTCCTTATTTCTAGGCAGCATGTAAGAAGCTTAGGTGCTGCCACTCCAACTCACTAACAGGTAAAAAGCTAAAAAAAAATCTCAAAATTCAACAATTCTTCCAGATCCAGAAGAGAAGTGAGATCACAGAGTAAATGCTTCCCCAAGGTAGACAGACAGACAGGCGAATAAATCATCAGGACTCACTGAAGTATAAATGCGAAGTAGCTGCCTCTGTGGGAATCAGGAGACAAGAAACCTGAATTATCACTGACAAACTGCTCGAGGTTCAGAGTAGAAGAGTGAGATTAGAACTCCAAGGAGACTCAGTTATCAGGGAGCTCCCATATTTTTGTAAGTTTCATCTGTAAGAATTAGTTCTACCAGCCCTCATACTGAATACATGAAGGAAATCCCTTTGTTTCCAACATGAATTGGATGAAGAGAACATTGTGAAATACACCACAGCTTTCCTTCCTAACAGGATCCGCTCTCTCAGGAAAACCTAACCAGAGAGTAACCTGGTTGTCAGGTTTTATCAGCGCCTAACTGACCTGGCAGGAGAGGAACATCCAGCTCCAGCTGGGGAGGGTATTGGTAATGGGGGATATGAAGCAGAAATCTCTCTACCTTTGGTCAATTTTCACTGTGAACCCACAACTGCTCTAACAAAATCCCTGCTAAATTTATTTTTGAAATTTCAAGCTATGGGTAACTTAAAACATGCTTCAATTTTTCATGAAAAAAGATTAAACGAGTAGTTATTGAGTGATTACTATTACTATTATTAGCGCTAAAATTATCACTGGGAGTAATGCCTTCTGTAACTCAGAGAATAGTTATGACTACCTCTCGTTTTATGTAGAAAGAAACAGAATCTCTGAGAGGCTGAGGAAATTGTTGAGTTCCTCAGTGGTGGCCGTGGTGGATGTATCTTGAGCCAAAGACTAATCTTTCTACCACCTCCCTCCCTCTGCAATAAGAGGCTATAAATCAGTGTACTCGAGTCAGCAAATATATCTGCTTTATATCACTAACTTCAACATAGCACAGTATTTGTATGCAAAATAATTCCGGTCAAATATAGCTCTTCCAGAGATGGCTACTTTAAGGCTATTATTGGCTATTAGGAATTTAATTCAGATAAACCTTAAAATCTCTTGCGGAGTTAAGAAGATGGAGGAAGGGGAGATAACACAAGATCAGTTTTCAGACCCCAAGGGCGGAGCCCCAGCTTCTGGTTGGTTCAATACTCTGATTGCACAGGCGGGTTATCCAAGTTCACTTGGCTTCAAGTGATCAGAGAGTGAAAGAAGGCAGCGTGTGTTGGTGGAATGTGCACTACAGAGCTAAGGAAAAATACAAACTATTTACGCTTATCTTACTATCAATCTAGGTGCCAGGACAAGATGGTTGTTGTTGTTGTTTTAAAGAACGTAAGCTCTAAGGAAAAACTGCCCAGCCTTTCTGAAATGATAATTTCATACATAAATTAGTTCACATGAAATCCCTCAGCATTTTATAGCATTTCCATTCCTAGAAACCAGGAGCTAAAAACTGAACACAGAGATGTTCACTTGGAAACTCGAGCTCATGTTCTCCTTTATTTTTTTGGAAGTCTGAGGAATTTTTAAATATCATATTTTTTCATCTTGCAAATAAAAATAAAAATCTGCAAATAAAAATCAGATCAGAATATTTTTGTGTGAGGGGTGAGACCCATTGTCTTCTCTCAGCTGCATGGCCAGGAGCCACTGTAAGTATGCTACTGGGACTGACAATAGGGGAAGGAGGACAATGCTCACTAGGCTGGGGGAATAGACGGCTGCTATTGGCTGTCCGTGGAGCCAACAGCAGAGAAATCTGCAAGTTCAGCCTTTCTCACCTAAGAGACTGAAACACGACCTTCTCGGGCTGGAGGAGTGCTACAGTGAAGGGGAATGAGGACAATGCATTTCTGCACCTACCAATCTGCTTCTCTTCAGCAGCAAGCCCTCCACCTCCGCAGCACATGGGCATTCATCTGCATGACTCATCCGGGCTCTTCACCACAATCCTGCTACTCTAACTCACTACAGCAATTCAAAATCACTCTCCAGATCTCACTGTTTTAAATCACATTATTTCCCCTCTACTTATATATAAAAAGTTCTATCTCCAAAATGGCCACATGGGAAAGTCTCCTTCCTCATTCTCTCTGCTTCCAGATACCCTGAAGTCACACTGTCAAACTGCAAGCAGGAGGCTGGACTGTCCAATTCAATAAAACCCAAATTTATCCAGAAAAACAGCATCCCAGTAAAGCTCTGCACTGTGTAACACAGGGGATACATTCTGAGAAACGTGCTGCTGCATAATGTTGTCCTCTCAAGAACATCGTGGAGAGAACTCACACAAACTACTATCAGCAGGTGACACCACGACGTAGGACCACTGTTGTAGATATGGCCTGCTGTTCACTGAGATGCCGTTACAACTGTTCATGATTATGCTAACATTTTAAGGAGTGCTTCCAATTCACACATAACAAAATATTTTAAACCTTCTGGCTTGCAACCTCCTGAATGCGTGGAGATCCTCCAATGGGCAGACTATGTTCACACACATAAAGGCCAACCATCTATCATTCCCTTCTACTTAAATAGAGGTATGCTGCCAACAATCAGCAAAGAGAGGTGAAAACAGGCACTAAAAAGGTGGAGTTCAGAGAAAAAGACTGCAAATAGCAGAATAATCTTATAAGCAAAGAAAGCATTTGATTAATATCCTTGAAGAAGAAAGAAAATAAAATGAATCCCTGACACAAGAAGAAACAGTAAAACAAAATGGTAAACAGAGCTCACAACATAGCTCCAGGGTACTAAAACTAAGACAAGTGAAGTCTTAAAATGGAAGATAAAGCCAAGGAAATCTCTTACAAAGTAGAACCAAAGGTTAAGGATCTGGGAAAATGAAAGGAAAAAGAAGTTACAGGCTTAAACTAAAGGATCATATGAAATAAAAGGAAAGTCACAAGCACAGGATACTGAAAAAGAAATAAATAATAAGCCAATAATGAAAAACAATATCTGAAAAACTGAAAGACAGTATTTTCAGACTTAAAGAGCTTACAAAACATCAGCGCATAAATAGAAAAACACCCACACAACAGCATGTGCATAACCGAAAAGCTTCAATATTTAGAGAGGTGGCCTTACAAGTTAACTGCGGATGGGGGAACAGAATATGGAAAGAGATGAGAATGGAAATGGTATCAAGCTTCTTAAAAGTAGAAGCAAGACAATAGAGAAGTATCTTCAAAACTGAGTTTTAATAATGCCTTTTAGCCTAGAATTCTATACCATGGAAATTAACTACTGGTAGAGACACACTGTCACTTATATGAGGGTTTTTAAAAAGTATCCCTATCCTTCCTTTCTTAAGAAGCTAGTGGATGAGGTACATCACAAAAAATGCAGGATACTGAGACTTAATTACCAAAGAATAAACACTCGACAGCAGTGAACAAAAATCTCAGAATAGTAGACATTCAGCAAACCCAGAGAAAGGGACTCCAGAAGGGAAGTCTAGGGGCACAAAGAGATAGTGCTGAAGTGTTTGAGAATACAGGAAACATATTATACCTTTGACAAAAACATTGGAGGGTTCACTATAAAAATAGCAACTGATGCTAGAAAAAATAAAAGACAAGGTATTATCAACTCCAGGAAAAACGAAAGGCCATTCAAGGAAGAAACCCTTGTCATATTCACTGTTAGCTGAGTCATGAAAATATCTGACTGAGTCATGAAAATATATGTTAAATCATAGTACTATAAACCTTAACCATGGATTTCACAAAATACTGTAACATAATTTTATCAAGGGGAAAGACAGAAAGGAATTGTATGGAGAATAAATGAGCTATCATCTTTTTTCTTAAATCAATAATGTTTTCAAGAAGTACTAAATATATATTTAGCAGGGAACCAGCCAAAAGTATTATATATAAATATATAAATAAAATATTTAAATGTAAGATACAGACCTCTAGGGAGGGGTGTCAAAGGATGGGGAAGAGCACTAGCGCTTTCCTTTATAAGCCCTATAATATTTTTTGTTTTTATAAGTGTGAATATGTATTAAATTCACTAACAATATATTTTAACAGCTAACATTGAGAATCTGTATGACTGCAAGACATAATAAGAACTGGAGGTTATGAGCATGCAGCTCAAACAGGTAACTAGCCTCAAAGTACACAACATGAAGCATCTTAGTAGTCAAAAATTTACACTCTTCTAAAAAGCACACTTCCATTTCCCTTTGTAATTTACCACTTCAAACATCAGAAATCTTACCATCATTGCTTTGATTACAAATAGATCTCAAAACATCTGATGAATCTTCTTTCTTTTATGTACCAGAGCAACAAAGTCCAAGTATTCTTTAGCTGATATTTTCTTTTTTTTTTTTTTTTAGCTGATATTTTCATAACTAATCAACACCTTAACTTCCGTGCTGTTCCTATTTTAGGTTATTAGAATAAACACTATGTGCTCTGGCTTTATCAGACTTTATGCATCACGTTTTATATTAATGTTTATATTTTTGATAAATATCCAAAAAGGAATTACATTTTTTTCTCCCAAGAAAGGTAATTTTCCTGAAAAACAGAACTAATTTAAGTAATTTAAAAAATACACCCAATAAACTAATAAGATGTATTCATCATAAACCTAAAACTTTTACTACAACGATTCCACATCCTCTCACAATTTAACTTGAAGCTGGACTTTCATCTGAAGCTGGAAAGACACCCATTCAATTAATTTTCAGTCTTCCAGAGCTCGATGTGTTCAGCTTAGAATTAAAGAAGGTAACATGGTGCAAACAGGCCCTCATGGGCAGTCATTGCCAATTAGTATTTGTTTATTGTGGTTTAGCTTAAAAATAGGCAAATAGATTTAATAAAATCCACTTCAAACACAGCTTTTAGGAGAAGTGATGTGTTTACCTCTGTTGGCTTGTAGCAGTCCACCAGAGCTTCCTAGAATGAAACACACAAAAGCTCCGTCTTATTATTTTAAATTTCAGCCTTATTTTTATATTTATCTAATTATTTAGTACCAGGGATCGAACTCAGGACCTTGAGCTTGCCGTGCAGGTGCTTATGCCACTGAGCTGTTTCCCCAACCCCTGATTTTTAAAAGCAAAATTAAAAATCATTTCATTTTTATACCATTATTTTACAGTAGCAGATCAAGACTTCATAGTGACCTCATAATCACCTGCTTCAGCACCAGTTGGTCACGTAAAGATACATTCCTGCCATTAATATGCAGGAATGCTGTGCTCATCCCAGTGCACACATACATGCACAAGGGGGCCTGCGTGCACGTGCACGCACATGCACACACACACACACATAAGGGGGCCTACGTGCTCACACATGCACACAAACACACATGCACAAGAGAGCCTGCGCGCACATGCATGTGCTTCTGTACACACACACACACTCTTCATGGGAAGTCTTTTTTAATAAAAAAGATTTGGGTGTTTTGTTACCACAGCATTGAAAACAAAATATAGCCCTTGATTAGATTATAGATCGCTCACTGAGCAGAAGAGCTCACTTTAAGGAGGAGTAGAGATGGGAAAGCAGTAGGCTATAGTCTGCAAGGAGATGCAGTCTAACTCTATGCCCAAACCTGTGACAGGCCTAAGTAGGAGGAGAATACATGCCCGTGTGCGCATGCACACACACACACACACACACACACACACTCACACACCAGCTTTCCTAGGACTCCAGTTTTATATTATATTAACTAAGTATAATTTAGAGGCCTAGGTTAGATTTCAAACTCACTCACCCAGGAAATGACTTTTACTTTCTTTTCTGCACACAGACACACACACACACCTCCTCCTGCCCTTTCCTCTGGGCTACCTACTGGGTTAATATTAAACTGCATGTCCTTAAAGTTGAGATCGCCTGTGCCAGACAGTGACAAGCACAATAGACATGGAAAGGGGGGCTCTGGCCATGGCTCAGCCACAGACCAGTCTGGGACTCAGCTACCTCAGCTGCAATGTCCTCACCTGGGAATCAAGAGGGGCAGGGAACCCAAGGAGAGCTAAAAACAAAGCCCTTTCCAAGTTCTCAATGTTAGGATAATTTTTTTATGTGATTACATTTTCTTTAGAAGTGATAGGGGCTTTAAAGTATTATTTACTTTTTAAAAAACTTTTATGAGCAGGATGCTATTATTTCCCAGCTAAATCCAGCCATATGAAATAATGACTGTCACTAAGGCTGTTCATCACTCAAGGGACACCGGGAATTATTCACATGTTAAGCATATCAGTGCATTAAAATGTGCCATTTGATTTGCTTTAGTGACCATTTGCCATTGATGATAACCAATAGCCATTACCAATAATTATCAGTGGCTATTAAGAACAGTGGTGAGTCAGAGGTTGTTTTAGAAATTGCTAAATGCTGTTTTTAAGATGATAAATTTAGTCACTTGAGAGAAGAACTGTACAAATTCTATTGCTTTCCACTAAGGAACATTAGTCAACTCAACCTCCACTAACATACTAGAATGTGATTGGTATCAGGTGAACATTATTTTTTAAAAGTATATTCTACTAAGTCAAATAGGGAGTCTAATATAGAAATAAATTTCATAAATGCCACAATCCATAACTATGAGACCAGAGTCCTGGACGTAAACATCTTCAGTTCCAATCCAGGCCTTTGCTTATTCAGCTACACTACTCCTTTCTCCAGAGAATGATCCTTCAGGCAATAACCAGCTCTTTCTCCTAGGAAAATGAGATGGGAGGAAGTCATCTTATAAAGTCCTTGGAAAACTGGCTATAGTCAAGAGCAGCTCTAGATCAGAGATGCAGTGTGTGCAGGTGAACACTCAGGCCCCTATTGCTTTCCTTTCAGCCAAATGTCTCTGGCCAACCCCAGGTGCTGCTGATACCACAAGGACTCAGCTGAATCACACCTCCTCACTGGACACCATGCTTTGAGGACACAGGTGGAGTCAGACATCCATGGTCGGCAGGTTCGAGAATGCTGTTTACCTGCAATTTTGAAGCTCTCTCTTCCTCACTCTCTGCATCCAGAAGATCATCAATGTCGATTTCTACATCTGGCATTTCTTCTTCCTGGGGAGCAAATATGAAGGCATGATTTAGGGAGAAACTAACTTGTGCTGAACCAAGTTAGTTGAGTCATATATTCTAGGTTATTCATGAAGAGAGAAGGGTGGGTAAGTGGGGAAGGAGAGACTGGGAGGCAGAGGGGTAAGGAGAAGAGGTGCCGGGAGGAAGGGAATGAGAAGATAAGAGAAGATAAGAGCTGATGAAAGAGGAAGGAGGAAGAAAGGACAGAATACAGGAAGAAAGGGAAAAGGAAGAGGAGGAAAGGGAATGAACGAGATCTGAGTCACAAAAGAGTACAATGCAGTAGTTTAACAATTATATGTCTATTTTCTAGAAGAAAAGCACACCTGAGAATATGTTATGGTTTAGACCCAAAAGGTCCCCCCCAAGTTCTCATGCATGTGCAAGGTGATTGGATCATGGGGTGCCATCATTCATTGATAAGTTCAATAGCTCAATGCCCGGTTGGCAGTGGGTACCAGAGGCATGACCTGGAAGGTATGTTCTTGTCCCTGGCTCCTCTTTTCTCTCTACTCCCTGACTGCTACAGGATGAGCAGCCATCCTCCACCAGGGCTTCCCTCCTTTCCATTTCTGCCCTGGAGCTAAGCCCTCAAGAGCCATGCCCACTGCTATCTATGAGGACCCTTCCCAAAAGCCTGAATAGATAAAACATGAACTAAAGTAAGCTTCTCCTCCTTTAGGTTGGTGGGTGTTGGGTATTCTGTTCCAACAATGGAAAAGCAACCAAGACAATATACAGTGGGGGTCTGCAGGCCACGAAACGGAAGCAAGAGCTGCAGTTACTGCCCGCAGGTCTCCCCTCCTCTTGATGACTCCATCTATATGTATTTAGGAGTCTACATCTCACTTCACAGCTCAGAGTCAACAGAAAACCTCATCCTACCACAGGTTCTTGGGCACCAGGGTTGCCCAGTGCAGTTACTAATTTGGAGAGGATCCGTGGTCCAACTGAGACTGAGGGGACTTTGGGAAAGACGGCCTCACTCCCTCTGATCTGTGGAAGTGTGGTGGCCCTGGACTTCGCTGAAAGCCTCCTGCAGCTACGAAGAAAGGCTGGGAATGAGGCTGACTCCATGATGGACAGAGTGGGGGTGGAGTGGTCAGGAAAGCAAAATCCCAGATAAATCAAGTCTGTGGATCACATCACCTCTGAGTAGGTAGGCAAATCCTCCCGGTTGCTGGATGTCTGATGGTGCAGTGTGGGCTCAGCAACCAAAGACATCCAGCCCAGCAAAGGGGACAGGAAAAGTAAGTGAGCTCTGCCTGGACTTCAGCACAAAGCAGGCTTTGCCTTGCTCTCTTCCACCCTCATACCTGTGGTATGGATGCTGCTCTGTTCCACTTAGGATAGCATCTAGAGATGTCAGGATAAAACACCAAGGAACAGACCCCTATGCTTGTCCACTTCATCCACCACCCCTGCATCACAACCCCCTGAGTGGGGACCCTGAGCAGGGTCTGGCTGCTCTATGTGAGATCCTCCTCCTACCTTCCTGGCTGAGGCTAACTCTGAATATTTCCTAAGAAGACACACTTATCAAGTAATTATGCTCAAACCTCTCTCTATTTCTCTCTCTCTCTCTCTGTCTCTGTCTCTCTGTCTCTGTCTCTGTCTCTGTCTCTCTCTCTCTCTCTCTCTCTCTCTCTCTCTCTCTCTCTCTCCCTCTGTCTGTCTCTGTGTGTGTGTAAAGGGAGGGTCCAAGTGTATTAGAGAAACCAAGAACACCTCGTCCCAAGAGCAACCTCTTGATGTGCCAAAAAATTCAAGAAGTTTTCTTTTCCTGAGCCCAGTGGCTTGTCCTTTGCTTGGGTATTAGATAGGATAACTTACATTGAGCCAGTACTCATCAGTGCAAATCTGTAGGATATTTGTACTTAATGGCCACTTATCTGTGCACCAACACTGATGACCTACAAGTAGGGACTCTCAGTGTTTTGATGAGAACAGGGCTGCAGGGAGAATTTTCTCCTGAAAGGAGCATGGGCTCTTGAGCCAGGCACCATGGGCCAAGGCCAGCTTCACATAAACTTGCTATGTGACACAGGGCAAGTGTCTTAATCTCTCTGGGCTCAGTCTCCTCACCTATACAGATGGGACAGTAAATGCCAAATACCTTATAAGATTAATGTGTGTGTTAAATTAGTGGACTGGGATTAAGTCCTCAGAATAGTACCTGGCACATAGCTAAGACTTCCTGAGAAAGGATTATTTTTATTTGTGTAATATGGTATCATATGTAACCTATGAAAATTGAACTTTAGATAGAGGGGCAATTCTAGCTCCATTAGTCTTATTAAGATTAAAAAAAATCTAAAACATGCTAAGCATGGTGGTGTATACCAGTAATCCTCAGGAAGCTGAGGCAGGAAAATCGCTGTGAGTTTGAGGGCAGCCTAAACTACACAGTGAATCTTTGTCTAAAAACAACAACAAAATCCAAAATAAAAAAGAGTAATAATAACAAGATGGGGAAGATGTGTATATCAGAAAACTCTAGAGGCCCAGAGCTGGAAATAACTGCTTCTTGATGGAAAGTAGTTACAGGAATAAAATCAAGACACAGTCACCTGCTTTAGGGTGTCAGGAGAATCTCCCAGCTTGACCCAGAACTCATGTATGTGAGCCTTGAGCGCAGGTATCACTGGTCTGGACTGGATAGCACAGAGCAGCCATTGCCCATGAGATGCCAGGTTTTGTCCCCCCAGGACACCAACATTCCTCTGTCAGGAAAGCAGGTGCTGAGAGAAGCCAAAGGTGGCACTTCATTGCCAGCCCTCTGGGAAGCCCACAGGTGTGCTCCCTCCCTGCCTACACCAGCCTCTCTGGCTGTCACCGCCTGCCCCTCCACAGCACCAGTAGTATCTCTCCCCCTGTGGTTATGCCTGACCTCCTCCTGATTTGTGTATATTTGAAACATGCTGAGATGGACACTGGATTGGACGGAGGAGAAGGGGAACTCTTGGGGTTAATCGACAGTGGTAGGCAGAGCTGCCGAGGGCTTGCCAGGCTCTCCTCAGTGAGAGGAGCAGTGGGGCACAAACACACAGGCTCACGTGGTCACGGATACTGTGGACCCGGAGCAGGAATGCAGATTGCTAAGGGGAGGGCCCACTACGGACAAGTCGCTCACAGACCCTCAGCCTGTCCCCAAGCTCATGGAAGGCAAAGGCCGTGGTGAAATGGCCCTCGAAGAAGGGGTAGGTTTGCATTTCATGTGTTCAGGGAAATTCAGCTACAGGGTCATACAGCTACGGGCACAGTACAGTGTCCTTCAATAACTACCCCACAAGGCCAGGACTCTCCAGATGCTTCAGCTGAATAAATGCAAGAAAGGTCACATGAAGCCGATAACCTACAGGGTGCACTCTGTGTAACAGGGCTTCCCCTGCATTCCTCCCTTTCTCCCTCAGAACAGCCCTTGGAGTTTGGCATTTGTACTCCGTACATAAAGCATATATGTATCACATGCTTTAATGCAGTCAGGCAAAGGAAGCTTGCTCAAAGAATTATAGCTAAGGGGAGCTTAAAGTCTTGCTATTGGGGCAAGGCACTGAGAAAGGGTCTCTCTGTCTCTATGAGATTCAGACTGGCCTTGAACACACTGTGTAACCCAGGTTGCCCTCCAACTCACGGTGATCCTCCTGCCTCAGCCTCTTGGGTACATGGATTGTAAGGCTACACCACCATGCCTGGCTTGGCCATTCCTGAAGGAATGAAGCAGAAGTACCCAATGCTCTCTTCTGAGCAGCACAGCCAGTGAACAATGTTTGAAACCGTTTTGATGCTGTTAAGGCCTGTCCCACTCCAGGCAGGAGGGGAGGCGTCCTCAGCCAGGTGTCCGGGTGTTCAACTCACGCGCAGTACTGCAGCTGACCCATATCCCCAGGCTTTGAGATCTGGGCTGTCCAACACGGTAGCCATGTGTGGGATTTAAATTTAAATTCATGACAACAAAAGATGTGAAGAATTCAATTTTTCATTCCCAGCAGCTGTATGACAAGTGCTCAATAGCCACAGGTGGCAACTGGCCACTGCACTGGAAAGCACTGGTATAGAACATCGCTGTCATCACAACTGGGCAGTGCTGATCTGGAGGCCACTTGTCCCCAGCCCAGAGCATGCACTGACCGGGTAAATGCAGCAATCCTTCAACATGGGCGATTTCCACCAGCCTGTAAGCCCCTCATTCCCCTGACCACATGCATCTGAGGAGTGGATGGCATCCAGGCTCAGCATGCAAGCTAGGATTATAGAACGGGGGTTCTGAATGCCGCAGGTTCTACATTCATGGGAGCTCTCTCTAGCCCAATGTTCTTTATGTTGATGACTGAATAGCCCCCGTGACAGATGAAATCACTTAAAGAAAGTGAGGACACCCATAGCTCCAATAAACAAGCTAACCAACAACACCAAAAGCCAGAGACAGCCCCAAGTCCCAAGTACTTTAGTGATTCAGGGAGAGAAAAAACTTCTACCTGGCAAAGGCAGGGAGGTTTCATGGTAGAAAGTCCAGATAGTTGGCCTTGTGGAATAACAGGATTTTAACAGATTTAGAGGCAGATGGAGCATGCTCACAGGAGGTAAAATGGTGCCTAGACAGCAAAAATACAAGGTATTGTTATGGTTTGTGTCTAGGGATCTCTCCAAAGCCTCATGCAACCATGGGGCAGACTTCTAGACTTTGTGATTAACCATGAGCCACTGGGATTATGAGTGTGAGTGCTGGTGGGATTATGGGTGTGAGTACTACACCCAGCCTGGGTCTGATAGCCTGAATGCGACTGAAGGGAGACAGACTTGTTTTCTGCAGCCATTGTTGCTGCTACTTCTCCATTTTGCTCTCTGCTCTTTGCTGCCGCCATGAAAGGTTGCTCTCGGCCATGTGCTTCTCTGCCTTGGAGCCAGCTGAGTGTGGACTGAAATCTTCAGTAACTGTGAGTTAAATAAACCTTTCCTTCATTTTGAGTGTTGAGTGTTTGTCCCAGCAATGACAAAAGAGTAACTGAGATGGGGATCTTCTGAGTACTGGACAGAGAAAGGGCCACAGCTCACTGCTTGGACAGGGCTTGCCAGTATTAATGTGCTGGAGACTGGAGGGGTGACAGAAATGAGGTAGGTGGAGGTGCCCCAGGATGTAATCAGAATATGACAAGCTGGAGGCATGTGGCCCAAGGAAAGGCAGCAGAGAACACTCCACTCCCACCTTCTGTCACCACTTAGGAATATATGCTCAGTGTTGCCAGATTTTCCAAGTTTTCAAGGAAAGCCCAAAATAGAGGTTTTTATTGGAACTATTTTTTTTATAAGTTGACTAGCAATTCGTTAAAAGAATTATGTAGGACAAACATAATCCATTAGCCCACAGACTTCTGGCTTTCCCTGTTCTACAGAAACAACAGCCACTGTCTCTTGAACAAGGAAATGGAAGGAGAGGGGATGAGTTGGTCCAGCTACAGGCCCAGGTGCTGGGGAGGAAGCAGAAGGCTACAAAACATGGCCACATTCATCTAGGGACAAGGCCAGGGGCTGGGGTGCAAGTCACAGCAAAGGGGCAAGAAAGGTTTTAGAAGAGTGACCAACAGGGAAGGGGAAACTTTCGTTGGATATCAGATAACAGAACAGGGAAAAGTTAAGAGAAGACCCGGATTCTAAGCCTCAGAGGTTCCGGAGGATGATGGCAATGACAGGGACACTGGGACTTTGAAGACATTCCCAAGCCAACCCGCAGTTGAGACACCAGTTGTCTCCAGCCCCAGGGCGACTCTGAAGCAGAAGCTGGATTCTGGCCCTGTAGCACACAAGTGAGTACCACAGAGCTGAGTGACAGGTATAGCCCTGGAAGGTGGAACCAGTAGCCAGGCCTGCAACAGCGGGAGCTCAACACAGGCCCAGGCACCGGTATGTAGGGGTGTGACTGTAGCCATCTCAAAACACAACCAGAATGCAGTGATTTCACACATGTGTGAACACACACACACACATACACACCCCCCCCCACCATATGCATACTCATATACACTCACACATCATGCAAATACACACCATGCCTACACTTACACATCACACAACACATTCATACTGACTTAAGGCAGTTCAGGAATCCCTAAGAAATAATTTCCATCTAAAAAGGGTGGAAATAATGCCACAGCACACTATCAGAGCCTTGAGGATGGAGGGAAGATCTTGGAAGCCTTTGGAAGAGGAGCAGATCACACAGAGAAGGATGGAGAACCAAGGCCAGAAGGCTTCCCAAGAGCAAGATTGAGCACTCAAAGCCAGGATCCGTATCTTAGCCTGTTTTGTTTTGCTAGACAAGATACCTGGAACAAGGTGATTTTTTTTTACAAAGGAGGCTAACTTAGATCACCTTGATGGAGGTCAGACAAGCTTCCAGAACTTTCTCATGAGGGCTCTGCCAAGGGATCTGGACTGATGACATCACATGGCAGAAAATGCAGGAGAAGTCACACTTCCTGTGAAGCAGGAAGCCACAGAGGCATAGGAGGGACAGGATTCACTCTTCTGTGTCAGCCTGCTCCCTCAGGAACAGACACATCCATTCCTGTGGTACTCAAGTCTCTCCACAAGACCAACATTAATCTGTTCACAAGGCGGAGCCCAGCTGACTACCTCCCACCTCTCAGCCTCAAGACTCTGCCACCTCAACACCATCGCCCAAGCTTGTAACGCATGAAACTCCAGAGACAAACCACATCCAAACCATGGCAGGCAAGAGCTGTGGAATCCTAAGGACAAGTGAATTCCAGCCTTGCAGGCTTCCCACCACCTCCCAAGCTGTCAATGAAGAATGAGAGGAAAAACAGACTATTGTCATCTTACTATATGAACTCCCATTTCAGGAAGAAGTGCTCCAGGAAAAGAGAACTCAACTAAGAAAATCATCGGCAGTTCAAGAAGTTCAGAGAGCACATAAAATCAAGACTGTGGGAGACCTGAATGTGAAGAAAGGGGCTTTGAGAGCCAGCACCTGGGCCAGAGAAGTATGGAGGAGCCTGAGTCAGGACAAGGCCAGTGTGTGGCAGGCACACATCAGCATGGGTGGCTTGGCTGCTTAGGGGCCAGGGTGGAGACCTCAGATGAAACCAACCTGGGGAAACAAGTGTACATGCTTCCAATTTGCTGCTGTGTCACCAGTGTTTCCCATCTACACCCTTGCTTTAAATAGCTTCCAGGCTAAAGCCTGCTCAGAGTCAAACAGCACAGCCTTCTCCACCGCTTCTTTAAAAAGACCTTAACAATCTGACCCAACTTGACCGGGTAAAGATTTGCTCTATAAATCTTGACAAGAGCTGCTATTCTTGCCACTCTGGAAAGCAGGGGTCATACCCAGATAAAGTTCACTTCTGGAGTGCCTGCAGCCAGGCCAAGTGATAACTACAGCCTAGAAGGGCAGAACTGCAGGCACCTGCCAGTCCGGAAGCCCACACAGATTGCCTTCTTGTCCTCCTGCTCACAGAAACATACGAGGATGTACAAGTTTAAGAGCAGCATTGTCTCACGAGCTCCTTGGGTATGGCTTAATGTTTATAGTTCACAGGCTTCATTTACTTCTTCTAGGACTGCTAGCAAATGACTCGTGATTCATTCATAGGTCACCGCAGCTCAGTTCTCATTGCTACTCAAACAATCAACAGCACAAAACAAGCGTGGGCTGGTAGATAAGAGGATGCACATTCCTCGGCATGTCGGACTGCCTACAAGCGAGGTACATCTGTATCCAGGGCTCAGACCACTGGGGGATTCTTGGGGCACCCATTTACTGAGCACCTACTACCCTTCAGGGAAAGGTACAAACAACTGCATAATGCTTTCGCAGCTTAGGGGGATAAACCCTCCCTGAGGAAGACAGACCATGAACCCAGCAGTATACACTAAATGTCCCTTCTCCAAAATACTTAGGACCAAAGGACTTCAGGATATTACAGACCTTGGAGAACTGAAGGCACAGACTCTACCAGCTAAAAATCTGAAATGCTCCAAAATCCGGAGTCATTTGAGCACTGACTTAACACTTGAAAAGGTTTTTTTTTTTTTTTTTTTTAATTTATGTATTTGATACAAGGTCTCCCTACACAGCTCGGACTCATAGTGATCCACCTGTTTTCAGCCTCCCCAGCATTGGGATTATGGGTATGCGCCACCAGGCCCAGACTTGGTGGCTGGCTCAGTGGGCCTGTGGGGTGCCACTTGTGGTGCTGAAGTTTTGCATTTAGAAGCATCTTAGATTTCAAACTAGGGATCTTTGACCTATGTGATGTATAGTTTGGCAAATGTGATAAACACTTTGGAGAAAAGTAAGGCTGTTGAGAGGGCTGGTATAAGGAGGGAGGACTTAGTGGAGGGACATGAGTGTAGAGGTCCTGGAGGAGAGAGAGGATCCGTGTCACTGCGGAAGAGGGGCTTTGAGAGTGGCCAGTAGGACCAACCTGTGCCTGAGGAATTACTGGGTGGGGGGAGCCCTGGGTCCTCACAGTGGATTTGGGGTTGGCATAGGGAGGGGATAGGCCCAGGGAGACTCAGAAGCCCTATACCTGTGCTCTGTGTAGAGAACAGCCATTGGTGGGTCCAAGCAGAGGGTGAGACTTGTTCTGATGTGTCTTGGAAGGGGACTGAAAGGAGCGCTGTTGCAGGAAGGCAAAGGCACCTGCAGAGACCTCTTACGAGGCCGCAGAGATAAGCTGGAGAGACACCCTGGCTTAGAGCAGGGTGGCAGAGAATTCTGCTCAGGAAGGGGAGGTTTCTGTGGGTTACTGCAAATACCAACCTCAGAGCAAACTGGTGTTGGCAGGTCCACCAGGTGCTGAGGCCAGTGGGGCTACCAATTCCTCAATCTGGCAGGAGTCAACGCACGCCCACTAAACAGCAGCAGCTGCATGGCAGGTGGGGAGGGAGGACATGGACCCAAGGGCGCCTGGAGCCCTGAAGTTCTGGGAGGCTGCTGGCTGCCGACTGACCCTGCAGAGCTGTGTGGGGACAGCAGCAAGCAGCAAGAACCCAAGCCGAGGAGGCGCTTTCCTCAGCTGGAGCTCACTCTCCATGCAGTTTCTCCTTCTGCCCCTCAATAGCTGTTTCTCCCTTGCAGGGCCTCCTGGGCATCACTGGCACCCCAGATCCAGCCTCCTTTCCTCCAAACCTCTCCTACATTTAGCAATTCATTCTAACAAAGGAATACTGCTGGAGAGAACATTGTGGCTCTGCAGACATGATGTTTTTTTAAAAAATTCAGGCAGAAATGGTGAGGTACACACCACCCTTAGTATCAAATAGCTCATGCAGCCACTGGCTTCTGGGAAGCACCCCAGGGAGTCTGGTGAGCATGGCTCAGGATGGGACTCAGGGAGCAAAATCTCAGCCTTCCCACATGGGCCCAGGCTGTCCTGCTGCTCGGCGCAGGTGAGACCCCTCGGCCAGAACAGATGTGACACATCCCCAGCATGGAATAGGGAAAGAGACAGTCCTAGGTATCAGTGCCAGGTCTGCCGCGTACAACCTGCATGCGCTGGGGTAAGGCAGGTCCTTCTCCCCTTCCTCTCCCTGTTCTCAGCCTCATAAAGTGGCCCACTGTCTTGGATGGAGAGCTGGCATGATTGTGCCAAGGCAGGTAATGCAAAACAACCTTGGCATGTGCTAGGTGGACTGGACACCTGTGATCAGTCGATTCCTCCCTGAAAATAAATATCCCAAGTAAACATCCCCTCAAGAAGCTCTTTTGGTGCTGATGTCTGAACATTGCAAGTGAAGATGTAGTATGAGACCAACATGTCCAAGATCACAAGATTTAAAATAAAATAAAATATAAGCCCAAAAAACCCTGAGCGCAGGCAATAATGCTTTACTCATGAACAATGAATGTGCACAGCTGGTTGTCACTGACACCAAAGTGACAAGAAAACCAGGAGGCTGTTTCTAATAAGGGCTTTGAGAATAAGTGACAGCCCAGACGGTTCATAAAGACAGCAGAGGCCACCTTCTTAGCCACGCTCTAAATAAGGGCAATGAAAACTTTCGAAGGCTCTGGATCCAGGGGACAGAAGGCCACACCTTCATCCTCCCTTCGAGACCTCAGCCCTCCAAGGTAGCATCGGAACTGAAGCACCCTAGCACATCCTGAGGCAGGGCCACACTTCCTATGAAGACAGGGCCCTTGTACTCATCCAGGAGTGACAGGGAACAGGGCACGGCACTACGCCAATACCCACACCCTGATATTGGCCTCAGGCAGTGGATAAGCACCATTTAAAGGACTCTTCCAAAACAGAGATGATGTCACCCAAGGAAAGGACAAGATAGTACCAGTTGAGTTTGTCCTTGAAAAGTCGCATTTGGTTCTATCCTGCTTCCCAGAAATTCAGGAATCAGGCCTGAGCTGGGGAAAAAAAAAGATAATCCTGAGTCACCTTTTAAGGAAATCTTGGGGCAGGGGAGCAAAATTCTGTTTGGCTGGGAGCATTCAGATGACCCTCGGGTGGCACAACAATGCAGGGCAAAGGCCTGTTGCAGCCCCAGTCTCCGAGAAAGGAGGTCCCTCTACTGTCACACCACTAAGCTCACTACTTGTGGCAGAGCCTCTCTGATGGCAGTGCAAGGCCCCCATCATGCTGGATTTCCTAACACAGAACACTAAATCCAAACATTTCACCTCCCATGTTGCTGGGAAGACACTTAAACCCCATGGCCAAATGGGCTTGGGGTTGGCAGGTGTACAGAAAGCAAGGCTGAGAAGATTATTCTGAAAAGTCACTTGGGGGAGACGGAAGGGGAATAAAATCCCATCCAGAGGCTCCCGGCGGGAAGCGAGCACTCTCTTTCAAAGACTATTGTTGAAACAAGCTATCAAAACAGAGAGCAGCAGGGAAGACCCTCGCATGCGTGTGAACAACGATGTGTCAGAAGCTGCTCTGGGAAGCCTCCATCGAACTGCATGGTCCCAGCTCCACCGTGTTCAGTGCCACAGTTGCCAGGGCTGGCACTAAGGGAGGGAGGAAGGCATGACAGGCTGAGCACCGGGTGTTTATTCTGGATAATCTCATAAGGCTGGATGCCTGTCATCACACACTTGTCAAAACCTAGTTTGAGAGTAACTGCACACACAAAAAATTCAGACAGTATAAGAAAGAATAAGCCCAAGCGTACGTTTTGGACTTTGGCCAATAATGTGTATGGCCTTAGCCATCCAGAATGCAGCGATGCTGGGTGAAATGTTTCTCCTCTTTCCGGTCGGCCACCTGGGAGCAGAGGGAAGAATGGCAGAGCCTTCACAGAGGCACAGGTGGGCAGCTGAGGAGGCCTGCAGTCCAGGTACCCTACCCAGGAGTACAGCCCAGGGCACCCACAGCTATCTGGAACCCAAGGGCCTCCGTGGAGACTTAGATGACAACAGCAGTGCTGAGACACTTGAGGATCCAGGGAGGGAAGGAGGGAGGGAGAGAGGGAGGGAGGGAGGGAAGGAGGGAGAGAGAGAGGGGGGGGTATGGGTTCAGGGTATCAGTGGAGACCTAGAAGAAGGGCAAATTGGGAATGGCTGGCCATTCTGGAAGATGCATGAGGAGCTGAGGGTATGCCACCATGAGCAGCCACATTTGAGGACTATTGTGCTGGGGTTTTATTTCTTTTAAATAAGAGAAGCCATTTCATGGAAGATGACATACACCCAAAATGCAAAGCCATTCCTCCCAGGTGGTCACTGATTTCCAAGCCCCTTTTGGAGAAACACTCATGCATGCTGCGCTTACTGGCTACCCAAGGCGGCCTGGGCTCCATGCTAGGTGCTGAGGATTCAAAGGACAGCAAGACACAGGACTCATGGCCACACTTGGGGACAGAGGGCAATGAGTAGGCAGGCGATGAGGAGAGAGGCAGATGGCTGCTACATGAGCAAACACTGCCCCTCGTCGTGAAAGCCAAGCTCGCAGTGAGGGCCAGAGGGGCTGCCTGGATCTAACCAAGGGCGTATCTCCCTGCCCCAGGCTTCTCCTGAGACCCTCGGAGAACAGATGGCCTTGCTCAGGCCCCCTTAGGGCTTTCCAGGCCATGCTGGCACCTCCATCTGGAAAGCGACCCAAGCCACCTTCCATGGCTTTTGTGATCAGGCCGAGAGGATGCAGCGAGATCAGTGTGCTGCTGAAGAGGCTGCTCCAGCTTGGCTCAGGGTGGCTCACACCCCCACAGCAGATGCCCTCCCCTCCCTGGGCAGGGAGCACCTGACATGCTTGCCTTCCCTGTCCAGAGCAGGTGCACACAAAGCCAGGCATCCAGTCTTCCCACCCCTTTATCCTTCTAGCTCTTGGCAGGCAACAGAAAGATGTCACACCAGGCCGCCTCCACGAGGGAAACAGGCATCTTTTTCTCTTCCCTGCTTCAACAGCACAGATGCCCATCACCAGTCATCCTGTCACAGTCTGGAAATCAACAACTTGCCAACCTCACTTTTAGGCCACCTGCTCTCTTCTCCCTAACTTTACAGACTGCAGGCAGGTAGGGAATAAAGTTTCAGTTCAATTCTAATAATTGTTACCTCTCCATGCCAGGAAAATGTCCCCTAGCACTGGTGTTCTGGGGCCATTTTCTGGGAGCACCACTGGGGGTGAGAGCCCGAGGGTTTCACTCCCTTTACAGACAGCTATAACTACAAAGTCAGTCTGGTGGGAAGCGCTGGACCCATAGGTGCAGTCTAAATTCATGGAGACAGAGCTGAGACTCTTACACCAGCTTTTCTCCTAGTGTTAGGTCCTGTCCTCCTTCTCTCTGAGGCCCAAGCAAGACAAAGATAGCCAACAGACACAGTCCTGTAACCTTCGACCACCTTCAGCTGCGACTCAAGTCATTTCCCAGGGTCACACATCAGGGCCTGAGTGGGGAGGCCAGCGGTTCACATCTTAGTCAATGGGGCTGGGGGTGGAAGGCGACAACCACGGGGAAAGCGGGAGCACCAGACACCTCTGAACCTCTGGGAAATGCTTGCCTTTCTCCCACGAGGGGTGATGATTGGAACAGTTTCACCTTCAAGCTTTGTCACTTAGATTCTAGGTAAACTGCACACAGTCACTGTCCAGTCATTTTTAAACCCCTGATTTCCTTTGTGTGTGATTCCAACACAAAGTAAGCTTCAACTATCAGCCAGCAAACTGTCATCCCCCCAAGTCTGTTCTTTCACTACTAGAACAGGCACCACCATTAAAGTACACATGGAAAGAAAGAGATGCCAATACTTTAACAAATAAGTTCACTGATCTACATAGGAAAAATAATGGTAGCAAAACCTAGGTAGCAAAACAATTCCTTATACTGATCTATATTTGTTTGCTTATTTATTTTTCCCCAGAACAAGGTATTAGATAGTGAAAATTTTACCTAAAGCTTTATTTATTTTCTCCACTCAGGGAACATTTTGATCAAGGATGACAAAAGCAACACAACTTTGCAGATTAAAATGAAAAAAAAATCTTGGAACAGACATTAGATTCAAGAATCTGATGCCCAGCTCCTATTTCTGCTAAATACTGACATAAAAGAAAGGGGAAACAGGACGTCTCACACCCTAGTGAGCACCCCATATTTATCTGCGGGGTGACTGAGTGAGCAATTTACTCTGAGTACCAGTAGCTCTTTCCACAAGCATGCTCAGCTGTCACAAAGACAAGCAGGGCCTGAGATTCATGGGTGCCCAGTTGCCCCTGGTGACCACAAATCCTCAGCAGTTTCTAGGCTGTTCCAGGCAGCCCAGCTAGTGGCTGAACAGGCAAAACAGGAGGCTACTGTGGGTTTAACTCCCTTTACAGATAACTATAACTACAAAGTCAGTCTGGTGGGACGCGTTGGACACATAGGTGCAGTCTAGAGGACAGGGCTCCTGTGTGGGAAGGGGCAGGGGCTGAGCTGGGATCACCGTCTTCAGTCTCTACACAGGGCAGGAAGAGCCTAGTCCCCTCTTCACTGAGACACATCCTTCTGCCCAGACAGTGGCCACACTGGAAACCTGGAGTTGTTGGTCCTCGATGTTCTAAGCACACCAGGAGATGGGCTGAAGGCCATTCGGGATGACTGCAGCTGACAACCGCGACCCAGCACTGCACCAGCACCACAAAGTTCCAGTACTCTGCCCCCCAAGCACAGCCTTATGGTCATTTGCTCATTGAAACCCATCATAATTGGGCCCAGAATTCCAGTTTGGGATAATGAGAAAGTTCCAGAGATGGATGATAGAGATGTTTGTACAACGTGATTATACCCCGTATCAGTGCGCTGAACACTTAAAATGGCCAAAATGGTAAATTTTCATACACCTGTCTTAGTTACTCTTCTCTCGTTGCTGGGACAAATACCTGACATTCAAAATGAAGGAAGGAAAGGTTTATTTAGCTCACAGTTACTGGAGGTTTCAGTCCATACTCAGCTGGGTCCAAGGCGAGTGGCACATGGCAGAGGGCAAACTTTCATGGTGGTGGCAAAGAGCAAAGAGCACAAGGGAGAGGTAGCAGCAGCTCAAGCAGCTGGCTTCTCTTCCCACCTTACACTGTAATACAAATTACATGCCCCAGGGCAGGTGTAGCATCCACACCCACAGTAATCAATCACAAACTCCAGAGGCTGCCCCAAGACTGCATGAGGCTTTGGGGGGACACCTAGACACAAACCATAACAACAGCCTACCACAATAAAAATAAAAACAACATAAAACATCAAGATGTACATGAGGCATCACCACTAGCAAACTACGAGTTCCTTGAGGGCAGGGATGGTGCTTCATGTATTTTTAAACCCTCACATATATCAAGGTAGCCAACACCCACATATATGCACATTACACAGTGTTTACACTGAGTGGGTAAACCAGAAGCTCTCTCCCAAATAAGATGCATAGGCCTAACATTACCATTGAACACATTTTTTAGAATGTTCAAATTAAGAATAAGGGGAACTTACAAAATGACACACATACCTTCTGTAGAAACTGACCCAGAATTAGAAACAAGGTGGTCATATATTTTATGTAGAAAAGTCATAACTAGTACTCTAGGTATGTAAGTAAAAGGCACGGAGGAAAAGTGGATATGCAGGATGTTCTATGTATAATTTGTCCCCATATATTGATTCAGTACAGACAGCCTTATGGATCAGATGCTGTATTTATGAGCCGGCTCAGTCTCACCTGTAAGTGCATGTGAATAAGTACACCGAATATGCATACACTGAAGAAGCAGACTTTCCCTGCGCTTCAGAGGAGCTAAAAATAGTAAACATTTACCATCAAGCAGTTCAAGTAAACAAAACAGGGTCTTTTAGCTACAACAAATTACCAGAGGCTTTTACATTTTCCAGTAGGCTAATGGAGGCATTTTTATCATATTAAGATAAAACCCGCCTGCACGACAGGCAAGAGGAGGAAAAAGGAGTAGGAAGCCAAGATGCTTTGATAAAATGTAACAGATTCTAAACAAAACACTATTTCATCATTGTAAAGTGAGAAAACATCCTAAGATAATAGCTGGCCAGTACACAAAGAGTCTTGCCTTTAATTAATGGAAAAGGACAATTCATAGTTGACATACAAATCGTGGCAGCACATAATTAGGTTTGCTTCACTAAATTACACATGCCATTTAAAATCCTACTGATGATATCATCATTCTCCAGAAATAAAGCACCCAGGAGTTTGCTATTCAAAGATGATTCTTGGCTCAAACCATGTTCAAGCCTCCATCAAGGTTTGGAATTACTTGGGTAACTATTTCTTGGACTGACAGGAAGGTAACAGAAATAGAGGACAGATTTTGAGAAAAAAGAAAATGGAAAACAAAAGCAAAAGCATGCTCCTCTTATGCATTCAGCAAAGGCTACTCAGGATGGTGGGCTCTGGAACCAATCAGAAAAATGGCAGGAGAAGGGAAGGAGGAGCGAGCCGCTATGGGAACAGACCAAGGTCAGAACAGATGCCTTGCAGGGATGCTGCAGGTGTGAGTGACACCAAAAGAGCTGACAGTCTGCTGCACCCTGCCAGATGGGCATGTCTACTTGCCATCTTCCCTACTTACATCGATAGCATGAAAGCCAGCCGGCTTTTTCTTGTGCTACCTCTTGTCCCATTTCAATTTCTTCTTCCTGACCCCTTATACCATCCTGGAAATTCCTTGGAAAATGCATGATAACCACACATCCCAACTCCCAGGGGCAAAGCCACTCTTTGCACCTTCTGCCTATTGTAGCAATCTTGGGTTTTCCCACCTTCCTCTATCTCTTCCTCCTTCTCTTTTTTAAAATATTAATTCTTGAGCTCTTTCTCTGGAGAGGCTGGTTAAATATGCCTGGATGACTTTTACAGCTGCCCTAATGAGGCTCATAATCATCAGCTTTGGGAAACGCTAGACCTCCTAAGCCCCAACCTTCCTGCTCTCCATGAATCAAAGCCCGGCCTATCTCTGCCAGAAGCGACCTATAGCCATGAGGTTTGCTGTGTGGTTAAACAAGAGTTTAAGAGGATGAAAACTGGAAACAGCAAGCTCATCATTTAGAACATCCTTCCACTGGAAGGCCAGACACATGTGTTCCTGTGCCTACCCCATCGTCTAGCATGCTTGGATGCCATGCAAATAATCTGGGCCTGAATTCATGGAGGATGAAATAACTGCGTGGAAGTACAACTACCCAAGTCAAATCCACAAAATGAATGGGAAAAGACGAATGGATCAGCCTAAATATGTAGCCAATCCAATCTCAAGTGGAGAATCTCTATCCCGGAGAGAACCCACAGCAGGACCCTTCTGAGGGTGCTAGGCCAGTGCACTTCAAGAACAGAAGACATACAAACACACAAATCCAAGGCGCTCACTTTGCACTATCACTCTGAAAGCACCAATGTTCACACACCTGGGCATCCCCGTGCTGCTTCTCGTCCACACCTCAGTGCTCTTGTCTTCCCATCTGTCTTACAAATCCCAGCTCAAAGACCCACCACTGCTCAGAGCCATTTCCTTCTTGCACGGTCAGTGGGATTTAGGAGCAAACAGACCAGGACTTTGTTTCCAGCTCTTCCATCTACTAGTTGTTTGACCTAACTTCTCTACACCTCAATTTCCTCATCTGTTGAGTTGGAGATAAACAATGGTACCTGCCCAGAAAGCTCTGCCACATGCTCTTGGCCTGATCCACGGGGCTACACAGTGTGAGCCATTCTGAGGCTGAGGACATGCCCAGAGGACAAACCTGAGGGAAAATGAGTCTTGATTCAAATGCCTTAGCACATTGGGTGATGTTTCATCTAGAGCTCAAAGTATGTTTTATTAGGCAGTTTTTCAGTTTCTGGTCTCTTTCCAGCAAAGACTGACTATCCTCTAAGGATCAGTGAAGTCTTTCCGACTATCAGGTTCATTGATTAACAATAAAAGACAAATTCCTGAACCATAAGTCTAACTGACTTAGAGTTTATGCTTATTTTCTTTAAGAAATATATGATTTTTATTTAAGAAATGTGTGAAAATGCCAGGGACTTAGCTCAGCAGCACAGTGCCTGCCTAGGAAGTGTGAGGTCCAAGTTTGATTCCGGGTTAGTCCCGCCCCCCCCCCAAAAAAAAAGAGAAACATGCAAAAGCCAACTGCACCGCACTGCTGTAGGTCTTGCCACAAAGTTTAAAACTAAGTAAGACAGTTCTTTGTTTTCAAGATGATAACAGCTATGACTTATCAGCATCATGGTAGCAAACACTATGGCAATGACTTTACGGTTAGGAGCTAATTATGCCTCCCATCAGCTCTAGTAGTAGATACTATTGTTGCCCAGGAAGAAAAACTTAGAAAGGTGATGGGATCTGTCTTGGGTCAGGCAACTGAGTGTATATGTGTGTCGGGGGACTTAACCCAAGCCATCACTTTTTACTGGCAAGTAGTGTGAAGGCCAGGCTCAGAGATTAGAGGGCCTGCTGGCTACTGAGTGGCCTGGCCTCGCCCCCTGTAGTTTCCGGGAGGTGCTCTGTGGGGGTTGGTGGTGGTTACAACCCAGAACAGAGCTGTGTAACTCAGCTGATTCAATTCAGAAGAAGCCAGGCACAGTGGCATACATTGTAATCCTAGTTTATCGGTAGGCTAAAGAAGGAGGATTTCAAGTTAGGTCCAGTCTGGGCAATTTATAGAGACCACATCTAAACATACATACATATATATATATATATATATATATATATATATATATATATATGCAGGTATGTAACTCAGAATTCCCTAGCTTTAATCCCCAGTAAAACCAGAAACATCAACTGAAGGAGGGAGGATTGAACTACCCCAGGTGAGGATTCCCAGAGGTGGCAGCTGATGTCAAGGTATCTATAGCTTCTAAACTTCAATGAGAGGTAAGATGGATTAAAAAAGTCTATATCTGTATGAAGAAAAGTTTCTAAAGGCCCTAGAATATGAGGCAAGAAAATGTTCCTTCTAAAGGAGAAGCTATAATAATCACTCAAAATAAATACTTGGTCATCACCATAAATGGCTCCAAATGAGAGATGTATTTCCCCAGCCATCCACAAAGAGATGGCAACATTTTCCAAATGCAATCAAGACACACAGGCATATTCTCCATCTAATAGAGAGGACAGAGCCTCCCACAAATCCAGTAACAGCAGTCATGAGAAATGGGACAAGAATGGAAATTAAGTCATCAGAGAATGCTGAAATCTGTGTCGAGACTTCTGTCTGAGGTGACCCTGTGTCAACAGAAAGGAATTCCAAGAAAATGTATGGGGGTGGGGCTGGAGCTGGGCTTGAGAACAGTGTCCTAGGTTTATAGGTATCGCTGTTCATCAAGGGGGCAGTTTGAGACAAAGAGATTGCACAGACCCTCAAGGACAGCCTTCAGTGTAGTAGAGAAAACAAAGAAGGGGGGACTTAGTGAATGAATAAAAGTTAATTAAACCATAAGGAGGTAACTCCGTCAGTAATTCCCATAACAACCAGTCTGATTTTCCTTCTCATTTTCCAGGAGGCCCTGCCCTTCAGCATCTGTGTCCTGAGCCTATGTCCACTATGGAGTCCCTAGAGGTTCCGCTTCTCCCAGCAGGATGACCAGGCCTGGTCCAGGTCCCATGATCATTTTTGTCTCCTGCTAGGCCTCCTCACTCCTCCTTGACCTTCACAACTGCCTATTCCCACCCATTTTCCCCATGGCAGCAGGGTGTTTGATTGATTCATTTGAATCTGCCTGTGATCACTTAAAGACAAAATTTATGGTTTTAGAAAATGCAGTATAACATTTGGCCATTCAATTAACCTATTACCAAAGAAAATTTCAAATAAATAGATTGTCTTGCCCTAAAACTAACCAAATCACAAGTACATTGATTTGTTTTCCATTAGAAACCCTCACTACCTTAAATACCTAAGCTCAGTTACATGGCAACAAAGCAACAAATGGTAGCAATCATGTAATGAAATAAGATACCCTTCTAAGAAACAGATTTTTCTTCCCAGCTACTGACACTATGTTAGAGGATAACACTCCATTTTGCTTTTTCTTATTACTTTTTATTTTTTTTAATTAATTAATTATTTTTAAAAGAACTTTATTGAGAAACAAATAGCAATGAGACAACTTCAAAACTGATTTGCTAGCACAGTTTCAATAGTTAACACACTGCATATTTTGTCTTAGTGATTATTCAATGTACAAGATGCAGACACGATATTCTGTCCACAAACACTATTAGAACAAATCTTTCTATTCATTGAATTAAGAGAATGTAGCTGTATATCTATCCTAACTATTTTGAATATAGAGATACAAAATGGTTGTTCATTCATATTCCCTTTTTTTATTTAGTTTTTCCATTTAAATATTATAGGTGTGTGAATTCAGCAAAATATTCCAATATAGTCCAGTAGTCCATAATAATAGTGGGTTTACCATAAGACTGGCAATGTCAGAAGTTGTTGACTTGAGCCTTTTACAGTTCAGCATATTAATATGCCTTTACTTTTTATACTTCATTTTTATACCTTTCTGCTGGATGGTTAAGACCAAGATAAAGCAAGACCTATATAACAAGAAATGTAGCTTTTGTATCTGATAAGGTCAGTCAAATCCCTCAGGATTTATCCTGTACTGCAGTTTGTATATCCTTTGTCAGTGTCAGCCAAGTGGATGAGTCACAGTCATTGCTTGACCAATATGCTCTCTGGGAAAGCCTGAGAGAATGTTTTCTCTCCATGTGACTCTCCTTAGGCACACTCTACATCGTCAATCACTTTTCTCTGTGGCCCCATAATCCACTTGATTAGAAAATTTGGGACACAACTGAGTTACATGATGTTACAGTACAGGTTCTCCTATGTCCTGAGTCTTCACTGACCTTGAGAGGTTATGGCCAAATTGTTGGCTGTCCTTGTAGCCCTTCTTTTTCTCTAATTTTTGGTCTGCAAACTTAGGTTGTTAACCCTCCAGAAGAGCTTATTATTATTACCCTACAACATAAGCAGTTGAGCTTAACCTCATTATCTGTTCGAATATCAGACATCTTAGGCATACCATGGAACAGGTATTTTTCATCAAGTATTGATATATTAACCTTTAAGTCCCTACAGAATATGAAGAAAAAAATTTTAAAAATAGGAATAAACAATTACATATTTTTACACAGATGTTTAGAAATCTAACCATACACAGTGACAGTCCTGTGCCTTTTTTTCTTGTCTCTTGTTTTCATTTATTACCTTTTTTAAAAACAAATATTTACTTGAGAGACAGTATGGCAGTAATTGGTATGTCATGACAAGCAGTATGTAGAAGACCAGAATGACAGGCATTCCACTTGAAGATATACTCATAAGTGAAATAAACCAGACCCACATGTGTATAGATCACATAGTCTCCCTAGTATAAGAACTCAAAAGAAGAAATACAAATAGAAAGGTACAACACAATTAAAAGGAAAGCGGAAAAAAAAAGGAAAGAGAGAACTTGAGAATTAGACAACAAAGAAAGGGCAAGTAAAAAAGCTAGGAAATATGACAGGGGCAAAACCACACATTTATATTACAAGATGGGTAAAGCAATGATCCTGAGAATCTTTAGCAGGTTTTTGAAACTAGCAGTTAATTGGTAGGCTTCTCACCTTGACTAACTAGATATGCTGATATCTGTGAACTAAGCAACTGCACTGAAGCTAGCAATGTGTAACATTCCACTTTGGTTTCTTATGTTGTTAAACATTCTGGGCAAGTGAAAAAGACTGAAAAAGATCAGTTCTAAATGTGAAGTGGTACTTCACTATAAAATATATCTTCAGGTTTAATGCAATTGTGGCAAAAAAGTAATTTTTTATGGAAATATAAATCATACCAAGAAGTAAAGCATTTATTTATTTTTTTGTATTTTAGGAAAGGGTCTACAGGGTGTTCAGGGTCTTACTACTTGATTGGACTCATAGTGATCCACCTGTTTACAGCCTCTCAAGAGCTGGGATTACAGATGCGCACCACCACACTAGTCTCAATTGCTGTGTCAGCAAGCTCTGGGGTTGGAGCCAGCATGGCAGGCCCCGGGTGTCGAACCCCCAGACCCTGCTCCTGCTTGCAGACACTTTAATCTGCTGAGCTATTTGGCCAGCCCTAGTAAAGCACTTAAAAAATAAAAATAAGTATTACTTTAAAAAAACTTTAAACTACCTCATTCCCCTACATTAATGGCTCATCACTGAATTTAAAATTCTGACTGTCATGCATATAATCTGGGCTACACAGAGGCTGAGGGTGGAGGATAACATGTTGGAGGCCAGCCTGGACAATTTAGCAGGCTCCTGTATCAAAATAAAATCAAAAAAATGGATGTAGCTTAGTAGTACAGTGTTTGCCTACCATATGTAATGTTCTGGGTTCAATCCCTAATTATAGAAAAAAGCAAACACTCGGATTCCCACAAAACCCTCAAGGTCTCATGGTCTGACCCCATCAACTTTTACAGCATCACCTCCTTTCATGGACCTCAGCCAATGCCCAATAAAATAATTAACTGAGAGACTTTTCTTATAAAACACTTCCCTTGGAGGCCCAGCTCTGGATTACAGGGAACATTTACCCTTTAGACAGCAGAATTAGATCCTTGGAAATGAATGGGAAAACTATTCCTGAGGGCTTCGTTCGCAGACAGAGAGGCCCATTTGTTAAGCTTCCTGGGATTAATGTGTTTCCCCTAGTGACTAAATAAAGTAATTGCTTAAAATGAGGCTGGAAACACACGGGGAACAATGCTTTGGACGAGGGCCATGAACAAGGGAGCGTTTCCAAATTCCTCCCATCACAGTAGCCACAGGGGCTATACAAAGTACCCTGCTGGCCTCCTTCCTGGCACAGAGCTGGTGGCCCTTTGCTGGCCCTCTGAAGCCATGCTCTGTTGTATGACTTATTTTGACCAATGAACTCCGAGGCAGAAGTAACGTGTGCATTTCCTGCTGGAAGTGTTTAAGAGCTGATAGGTGCTTCACACGGGCCTGGTCCTAATCACTGAAATATGTCAGAATAAAACTGGAGCCACTTAGGTAAAACCCTAATGAAACAGAGATAGGAGGCCTTGAAAGGAAGGCCCCTATGCATGATTTTCCAGATAACAGGAACTTCTATGAGAGAGTTCATCAAACCACAACCTTGCTCGAAGGCCAGTTCTACAAGATGCCTCCTTACAATAGCGTCTATTCAACCTTGGACTGAATGTCACCCTTGTCAGTGATCTGTAAGGCCCAGGATAATGGTTTTAAAACAACTTGTACAACCTTCCTTATTTTACCTTTAAAAACTTTGTCATCCTTTGCCTCCTCAGATATGCCTGTGACCATCATAGCAAACACCTCCCAGATGTGTGAGTTCTCTGCCCTTGTTGGAATTCATGTACTGCTTCTTTAGAAAGCCTTTCTCTGTTTGCTCTTTACATTGAAACTAAGAATGCACATGCCTAGACAGACCTTTACAAGCCTGAGTCCCTGAGTGACAATTTGAAGGCAGAACTCTTACATCTGCCAATTCTAGTTATACAGCATTGTCTCTTCTAGGCGACTGAAGTCTGGAGTCATTCCTGACTCTTACATACCTATCCTACCTGAGACAGTGGGCTGACTTGGCACTGGTTGTTAGAATTATAAATGAACATCAAGCTCCTTTCACAGACAAGAGGCCATAGAACCATTATGTAGTTATGGCTCTTGAAATACAAAGCCTTGAGCCCCACACCCAGCAGTGGGACACAGCAATCAACAAGTACTGATTTTCATTATCATTCAAGCATTGGGTGAAGAGCCAGAGATGCAGGTAATGGGCTATATCTGTGATCCATGTACAGATGGTCCCTATGATGGGTTGAGTAGCTAGAGATGCACATAGTTGGTAAGGGCAAAGAGTAGACACAGATGGCAGGAGACTCAGTAAGAGTAACTCTGTGTGTAGACATTCAGGAGTCACAACTCATATCCAAGCTGATGGTTGCTAGGCACTTTCCTAAGAGCTCCTCCTGCACTTAACACCTTTCATCTTCATACCACCCTGTGACATAGATGACAGCATTGTTGTTATTTTATATATGAGGGATATAGAAAAAGCTGGATAATTTAACCAAAGAAAACCATCCAAGCTAAAGAACAGGAAGTAAAAATAGCAGAAAGTAGGTATGGGTAATACTGTAATAATCTGGAATCAAAAGACCAATAGGATAAGGGGTTGCTATGGCTTGGATGTGATTTCAGTGTGTCCCCTAGTTTGTGTTAGAAGTTTGGTCCTTGTTATGATAGTGCAGGGAAGGGCTGGGCGCACTCAGTAAGGTCACAGGGTCTCCACCTAGAAAGAGTGAGCACATGAGATGCTGGTTGGTTTCCATAAGAGTGAGTTGTTATAAGAGAGTGAGCTTGATCCATGCATCTCTCCCTGCTTTCCTGTTCACTGTCTGCTCTCTTCCCTCTGTCCAGGGCTCTCACCATCATGATGCTATCTGCTACCACAAGACTCTCATCAGCAGCTGAACAGATGGAGCCACCCAATCTCAGCCTTGTGGCCTCCAAAACTATGAGCTAAGTAAACCTCTTTTCTTTGTAAGCACCCAGCCTCAGCTCCCCAGGACTAAACAGGCTTTTTAGAAAATGTGATAGCCAAGAGCCAGCAACAGATTGTATATGTCATATGTTGAACCAAGAAGTCCTCAGCAAGAAGGGCATGAAGGAGGAATTGGACAATCTACACCCAGTGGATGGATCAATGAAGTCTATACCTTCATGGTCAAGTGCACCTCAGCCAACTATGTAGCTATCTAAGTGTGATGGGCTTTGGTTTGCTCAAGGACACAAATTCATACACTCACTAACACATTCACAACCTCAGGCAGGGTACTGATCATGTGTAAGGTATGTCCTGTGCTCTAGGATGAGGATCTCCAGCCCCTGAGCTGCAGGCTGGTACTCGTCCATGCTCTGCTAGGAACTGCATCATGCAGCAGGACTTGAGAGAGGTGAGGTGAACACACAAAGCTTTACCTGTGTTTAGCCATTCCCCATGGCTTACATCATGACTTGAATGCCACCTTCTGTCAGGTAGGGGTGGCGCTCGAGTTTCACAGGAGTATGAACCCTGTTGTGCACTGTACATGTGAAGGATCTAGGTTTGCCTTCCTTTGAATCACTCTGAAACTACTCCCCCTACTGCACATGTGTGGAAAAACTGCTTTCCATAAACCAGACCTTGGTGCCAAAAGGTTGGGAACCATTGCTCTAGGATACCACAGTAAACAGATGATGCAGCAGCTACTCAAGGGACCTTTCATTCAAGTGGAGAAAAAAGCCAAAGCAAGTGGAGGGGTCCCAGGGGGCAAAACAGAGGTCACTTATACACACCTCTGGTACAGAGAAGTTCAAATGTACTGCCTACACAATGCAAGTAATGGCCAAGCATACCATGTGGCCTTGAAGGGGTGGGATAGAAGAGACAAAGAGATTGACACCTATATTTCCCAAGTGATGGATGAATGTGGCAGCTAAGGAACAGCAGCTTTATCTGGGAGCAAGAGGGGGTGGCAGTAATAGAGATGACCCATCACCCACACTCCATGTAGGCATCATTAGCTCAAAGCTATGACCAGTCAAACTTGGAGTCCTCCTGTGTTCCCATCATGCCCTGCTTAGGATGCCTGTGCAGCAGGCGTGCATCACCACTCCTGCAATGAATGATTCACCGCACAGCACTAATATTAATGGAGGAGTCCATCTATGTGAGGGAAGAAACTGACACTTGGCCTGCCCTATTTAGGTCTCTGGGGTTCTGTGTGTAACTAAGCCTTCTTCAAAAGCCAAAGAAAGGAATAGCTCAGAACTTGGGAAACGCAAAGTCTCTGCTGTTCTTAGATGTAATAAATGACTGCAACAACTTCTCGTCTTAAGAAATTTCCACTTTGGTGGCTCAGGTACCGCCTATCCTCAGAGGTTAGCAGAAAATTCATGATAACTCTCATAAATTCTGACATGTGTAAGCACTTTCCTGAACACTGAATTCCTCAGACAAAATACAATTTTTTACACTTTACTTCTTTTCTATAAACAAATCAGTCAAACTCAGACTCATTTACAACAACTCATTCCCTTTTTATAATTTTAGGGCTGATTGTGCTACAGAAAATTCAAGTAAAGTTTGAATCTTGCTGAACTGCTATCAATAAGACTTGCTTGCTAATAGTCCAAGATAACTCATTTAGAGAAAAAAAAAATTCACTCCCTTTCAAATGTGAAAACTTCAGTGCACCAATACACTCAAATAAAAATCTACAAACCAGCAGAATATTTGTACTTTAAATGAACACATAAAAATTTCTACAGTACATTGTGCTTCCTTGGCAATGGGCATTATCTTGTGTCCCTTACGTGTATCATCTCAGTCACATGTACGATCTCCTAATAACCCTTTTTCTTTTTTTGTTACCAGGAATTGAACTCATGACCTCACATTTGTCAGGTAGGTGCTGTGCTGCTGAGCTATATCCCTAGCCCCAGGCAGTGCAACTCTTTAAAATAGGTCCACGCTATTTTAATCTTTATTTTATAGTGAAGCAGCTACAGAATGTTAAGGACTGAATGTTCATGTCTCTTAAAATTTATGTTAAAATGCTAATTCCCAACACAGTTGGGAAGTGGGGTCCTTGAGAGGTACTTAGGTGGTGAGCGTAGGCCCTGTGAGTGGGATTAGTGCTCTTCGATGATGACCACAGAGAGAAGTGGCAATTCTCTCTACCACATGTGCTGACAGTCAGCAGGCCGCAAACCTCCAGAAGCCTTCAGGAGATACCAAGCTCGCTCAGGCCTTGGCCTTGGAGTTCCCAGCCTCCAGAGCTGTGAGGAACCAATGAGCACTGCTTAAGCCACCAAGTGTGTGGTGATT
Source organism: Octodon degus (assembly GCF_000260255.1). Lineage (NCBI taxonomy): Eukaryota > Metazoa > Chordata > Mammalia > Rodentia > Octodontidae > Octodon > Octodon degus. The sequence goes on along the minus strand of NW_004524822.1, from coordinate 225,725 downwards.
TTGTGATTACTGGGCTGGACAGATGAAGACAGAAAGGTGAAATAACTTACCTCCGGGTACACCATGTGTAAGTGGAGAGCCGGATTGGAGCCCAGGAAGTCCAGACATGGAGTCCATGCTCTTGGACACTTGCTAACCACAACTGTTCTATTGCCAGCCATAAACTGAAGATCTACACACAAAGACACATGTGCGCACATGCGCACACACATGCACGCACACTCAGGTATGCATGTGCATATGGCAATTTGAAAAAAAATGCCTGAATTGATTCAGATTATATCGTTAAGATTTATATTTCTTTCACATACAGGCTAGTTAGCCCTATGGCCAACATGAAACTCAGCATTTCCCAAAACCTAATTCTTACTCCACTCCTG
>NW_004524822.1:211281-217835 GCF_000260255.1 Octodon degus | reverse complement strand
GGCGCAGGGTAGCAGGAAACTCTCCGCACACTCACCGGACCTGGGCTAGGACTGGCTGAGTCCTATTTTGTACTTCAGCTAGCAACTGCTATGGAAGACAAAGGGAAAAATAAACACACTATGGCCATTTACTGTAGAAAGCAATTCTATTTCAAGCCAAATTAGAGAAGCAATGAAAAAGAAAACCTACCATAACTGTAAGTTGTGAATAAATCAATTCATATTTAATGTAAGATCTTAATAAGACACATCACAAGTGTGTTCTGTATGTCAGAAAGAGGGCTCACATGAACTCGGAGCAAACCTAATGGCTTCGCTCTCCAGCACAGTACAATTATGATGAGGCACAAAACATTGTGCTGTGCTTGGAAACAAAAAGCCAGGCTCATATGTGACATTTTTACTCAGTGAAGGCATTAAGGGAACCCACTCCAAAATCTGTTTCTTGCAAAGAAATATTTTAATTGGAAAAAAATGGATTACTTGTGGAAGAAGAGCTAAAGAATAGAAAAGAACATTGAGAGCTAACAGCTAAATGTTTGAGACAATGATTTTTAAACGTTCTACCACATTATTAAAATATCTCCACTAAAGACAACCTGAATCCAATAGTAGAAAAATGAGAAAATGTCCACCTAGAGCCCCTCTTCTTAGAAAGCAGTCTTAAAGACCAGTAGCCTCCAGGAAGGGGCAGTCAAGGCAATTTGGTGCATTGCACACCTGCAGAACTGTAGGCTCAATCAAGCGGGTCGGGTTCCCACATTCACTAATGCGTGGACTAAACAGGGGTGAATGCTACACTTGCATAGACAGCACTATGAAATTTCACTTTTTAAAAACACCAACTACTAAATATAAGTGTGCCCTGATGTTTCTAAGAGAGAAGCTGGTATCTCCCATCTTCATCACCTTTGATGCTCTGTCCTTACTTCAGTACTGTCCAATGAACAGGGACACCAATGGTGCAGGTCTGCCCCAAATCATCTCTGACCCCTCCAGGGGCTCCCTGGAGAACCACTGCCCTCCAAACACCCAGCCCAGTGGCCAGATTTCCAGTCCAGGCAATCGGAGGTCCTCACGTCCAAATCATGCAATCTGAGGTCCTCATGTCCAGCACAGGTGCACCGCTGGGTGACGGTCCGAAATCTGGACTCACTCTTATCTGCACATCACATGGTCCTAAGGAGCGTAGAGACTGCTTTCCAGGGTCACCCACTGATGTGACCACTGAAGGTCCTCAAGGCACAGGACAACACCTCCATCAGAGAAAGCAGCAGAAGGAAAACTGAGGAGCCATGAGTCTCATCCACAGGTCCATGTGCTTCTGCGGTGTGCGATGAAATGGGAGCTACCACACCACCTCTGCCTCAAAGCGCTGGCACTGCACCCATGGGCTTCCCCAAGCCCCACCACGGGCACCTGTCACAACACCTTTTCCATGGAGGTGGAACTAACATCCCCATTTTATACCTGCAGATGCTGGGGTTCAGACAGGGAGTTTCAGTTATTTGCTCAGTCATATAGCCTGAGAAGAAGCCAGAGCTTGTCCTGTAATAGGAGGAATCCCTTGACTGCTGCCTACCTAAGACACTATGCTAAATGCGTTGTTACATGGGTCATCTCCAGTAATTCTCACAGCCCTTCGCTACCCCTAACTCCGGACATAACAGCCTTCCTAGACGAGGAAACCAAAGAACCGAGAGGATAAGGAGCTTCTCCCAGGCCACATGGTTAGTGTACGGCAGAGTTGAGACTTAAGACCTTATGGTTTTCTTACTTATTGTAAATGCAGATGTCATTCTGTGGTTTGGTCACAGCTACACTTTTTCCAAAAGTTGTTTCTTCTCACACACAGAGGAGTCATGGTAGAGACTATCCATTTTTTAACAGTCACTGAAACCAATGGCAGAGATTTAACACAAGATATCAGTAGAAATTTGGATTCTAATGAAGGGTAAAACTGCAGTTGGTTTCCATTTTAACATACCCCCTTTGCCTGGGGATTAGAGGGCTTACCTGGCCTCTCCACAAATAGGCTCCACATTGTGGCCCTGGCTGTGAGGAGGAAGCCTCCTTCCCCCTGCTCCCCGGACCTCTCTGTTCTGTCTAATCTCAGAGCAGGCAGATACCACAGGCTTCCCTTCCTGCCACTTCCCTTTAGGAAGTGGGCAAAAGGTATTTAGGGTGAAGAAGACAGCTGTGAAGGGCACCTGCACAGGGCTTCCAGCAACCCCGGGTCAAGCTGGGCACCCAAGAGTTTCACTGATCTTGTTTCTCACCTTTCCTGTACATGAAGGAATTTGTCACTTGTGATGTAAGAAAATCACCAAGCCAGAGAATACACCTGGATGCTCTCATCCACATCTCACCAACCCTGGTAGGTGAACATTTTGGAAAATCCAAATCTATCTACCTCTTCATCTTACATTAGCTTTGCCAGCCATAGTCCCAAATTAACCAGTGGCTTAAAGACTCACTTCGGTGCTTCTGCCACTGTGCTTTGTAGCTCAGGATAACCCTGAACATTAGAGAAAATTTAGGGAGTGGGTAGTACTGGGGATGGAAATCCAAGGCCTTTTCTGAGCGACATCTTCAAACTTTTGCATCTTTTATTTAGAGATAAGATCTTGCTAAATTGCCCAAATAAGATTTGAACTTGCCGTTGTCTCCCTCAATGCTGGGGTTATATGTGGGTGCAACTATGCCTGGCAAAGCTAAAAATTCTTTGGTAGCCAATGATTCAACACAAACAACAGAGGAAACAAAGCAGTGAAGGCCCTGTGTCTATTACTACACTCAGATTAAAGAGATCAATCATCCCTCTCTGACCAAGTCACTTCTAGTCTGTAAATCAACTGTACTGACTTTGCTTAGGGTGAAAACAAGAACTTCAGTGGCCAGCCCCGCAGAGCAGCAGAATACCCACTTTCCACCTGCAGCGGCCTCTTTGCGCTCCAGTTTTACCCCAGGGTCTCCTGAGAATCATGAGCTGGCCTTGCCCCTCAGCCACCTGTCAGGGCTTGTGTCTAGCTGTCTCCCCAAAGGCTCAGGAAGTCCTAGGTGGGGCTTTTTCGAGGTGGCTGGATCTAGAGTGTGTGATGCTGGGATGAACTCAAAGGGCAGTGCTAGGCTTAAGGGACCCAGGATGAATGGTATTAGCGCTGCCTTCCCTGAGGAGCCTGGGTAAGATAAAGTGGACAGAAAGATGCTGTTAAGGTCCCTTGCTTGCTTCTTTTGCTGACTTTTGCCTGCCATGAACTGGTTCTCCTCTGCAATGCCTCTCTTCCATGGCACCCTGGCACCCTTCAGCTGATTATGGACTGAAACCTCTACAAACTGTGAGCTGAAATAAACCTTTTCTTTAACTTTGAATGTCAGTATTTTATCTCAGTAACCAAAGAAAAGTAAGTCATTGCTGACACAGGCAGCTTCCACTGTCCCCTTTGTCCCTGAAAGGCTGCCCTGCCTAAACTTGGGGATTCCTATAGCCTCCTATAGGAGACAGACCAGAGGGAGTCCCAAGGGTCCTAACCTGCCACCACAGCTCCCAGGTGGGCCCAAGAAAGGTGACTGTAACCCTGCTGACCTGCTGCAGTTCCAATGTGCCAAGCAAGTGATCATAAGGTACAGAGATGGGAAGGGGAATACACAACACAAAGCTGTGCAAAGCCCTGTGGTGGATGCACATGAGCCAGAGGGCTACTCTCAGGACCAGAGAACACAAGCACAAACCCTCTAGCTCACAGCAGCCACAAGGCACAGTCAGCTGGGAAAAGCACATTCCCCATCAATGACAGCTGAAGAGCATTTACATCACAGCCAGGCCAACTGCACAGTAATGAGGAAAAAGAGATCAAACAGAGAAAAACCCATCATCAGGTCCACCTGAAGCAAGGTCACAGCAATGGGTCTGTCCCCAGCCTCGTGACTGGAGGAGTCACGAGGCAGATCTAACCCCTGGGAAACCCCTAGAAAGTTTGGCTGTAGGTCCAACTGGTCCAGCTAAAATCTCCCACCACACACATGCACACACGTTTTTCCTGCTATCTGTCCTGAGTCAAATCCAGTTCTTTCTAGGGTTCAGGGTCTCCAGGAGCAATGCAGGACTGGCAGAAGTGTGTGGTAGGGAGCAGCACGAGGAGAAAGGCAACTGCGACTTAGAGCTGCCATGCATTTGCTCTTCCTAGACTGTGTATCTGATCATACTAGGGAAGGAAAGCTGGAGAAAACCAGGAAGGGGTAAGAGAAGGGACAGCTCACAGTGACATCATGGATCCCACAGAAACTCATGGCCCCCACAAGCCAGTGCTAGGACTCTACATATGACCTTTCATCTGTTCCCCTTGCTGTTGACAGGACCCAGCCCTCAGGCATCCAGGCAAGAATTTCTACTTATCAACCAAGATAGCTCCCTTCCAATACAAATGTAGCCCTAACGCTCATTCTGAGATACAATCCATATATGGACCCAAAATTCTCATTTCCCTTTTGCCTCTCTTTTCAGTTCCTTTCACACAAACAACAGCAGGGAGAGAAAAAGTATGCCTTAGCTCTTGTGGAATCTTCAGTGTATCTTTCTTTTCAGACAAATATGCAGTGGAGGGAAGGCCGGGCCCTCTCTGTGGAGTGTGACCCCCAGCTCAGTATGCTGAGAGACATTTCAGTGTCAAGAACACCTACAACAAAATCACCCAGCAAGACATCTTGTGAGAACAGAGGCCATGTCTATAGCCTAGGCAACGTGGGCATTAGGATTTCTGGTACAAGAACAGCAGCAAACAGAATGTGGCATCAGGAACATGGGAAGTCAGATGGTGCTGAGAGACCAGGAGCCCACACACAGGTAGGGCCAGATCAAAGAGACCACTTAGCAGAAGGACCTGCCCTGCATAACTGGCTGTTCCTAGTGGTGTTTCCCACCTCCCCGTGTGGTCTTGTCTGCATAAACCCCGTCTCCTAGCCCCAAGTCTCCACAGAATGAACAAGACTCTGCCTCAAGCCTCTCGCTGTAGTACTCTACCAAACCCAGGTACGCAAGGCAAGGTGAGGGTGTGACCCTTACAGAGGCCTCATTCTTGAGGATGATTCAAAAGAAATCTCACTGCAGTGATGGGCAGGGATTTGCTGCAATGTGGATAACGTAAAGTCAATGACACAACTCTACTGGTCCCAGTGACACCAGTGATAGCAGGTTTCCACCAGTGACAACTATGTTCTCCAGCAAAATTAGTGCTAGAAGAATGTAGATCATGAATTAGATTTTAAAAATCCCCTCAAATACTAACATTTTTTTCTGTGAAAAAATTCTATTTAAATTAAAAAGTAAAAAAGGTCTTACATTTCTAGGACCCTGAACTCACTCATTTTAAATAATAGAGACAAAATGCTATTTCTGTCTTTGGTACTGAAACTGTCATTCACAAAAATCTGGTCTAATCTCAAAGACATTGCTACCCTGAACAGGACACAAGACAGGAGTAGCTACCAAGGAAGTCAGGACCAAGTGCACATGCCTCCTACCTCCAGCTTCATTCTTAGAAGCAACAGCTAGGCTATTGGTGCCTCCTGTGCAAAGAGGTAGTTGGTAGCCAAGCTAGCCAGCAAGGCCAGGCACCGGTGTTGCACGTGCTCTGCCATGCCCCACACGGTCCCTCGAGTCAGCCCAAACATAACAACCCATCCCCACTAAATGTAGCTAATCAATCGAGGTATAGTTCCACAAGAAAGAAAAATAAAACTTATATAAGGCCATGCCAGTTCAGTGTTCAAACACGTTTTGAACTCTTCGCTAGTAATCTGTCTCCTTGGTGTGACAAGTATAGAGATCTTGGTAACAGAGAATTCCTGAAAGTTCTGGATCTGCTGTAACAAATTAAGACTATCCAGCCAAATAGTCTTTGAAATACCACAGATAAACTGCCTCCCAGTGCAAACCACATTTTCCAAAATGCATGAGGTTATGGCATCTGGGTTTTATTTTAACTGTTTCTGCTGAGAAAAATACCAGCACTAACCTTAGTGCAGTCAAAAGTCATGTGTTACCCAGTAACACTGTTAGATGCTGTATGTTGATCATGCATTTGCCCAGGGAAAATACACAAAGGCAAAAGTCCTGGTAGGTTCCTCCCTTCCACATACGGGCTGATCACACCATCACTTAGGAAATGTCAAAGGGACTTTTCCTGCACTCAGAAAAGAATACCAGCTCCACCCGTACTCAGGATCTACATTTTATTAGTGCTTTTTGTTGTTGAATCAATATTTTACAAAGGAAATTACTAAAGACAATATGAACAGACTAGTTCTCAGAAATTGCACTCAATGTGTTGGAGTTCTCTAACCTTAGTAAATGACCACTGTGGCCTTATCAAAAAGAAGGAAGAGGAGGAGGAAGAGGAGGCAGAGGAGAAGAAAAAGTGGAGAAGAGGAAGAAGGGGAGGAAAAGGAGGAGGAAGTAGAGGAGGAGATGGAGGAGAGGAAGGAGGAGGAAGAGAAGAAAAAAGAGGAAGCAGAAGAGAAAGAGGAGGAGGAGGAAGGTGAAGGTGAAGGTGAAG
>NW_004524822.1:204666-211171 GCF_000260255.1 Octodon degus | reverse complement strand
AAGAGGAAGAAGAAGAAGAAGAAGAAGAAGAAGAAGAAGAAGAAGAAGAAGAAGAAGAAGAAGAAGAAGAAGAAGAAGAAGAAGAAGAAGAAGCTTTGATTCATTTGTGACCACTGTTAGTAGAGACTTTTACAAGCAGGCCCAGAAGATATAATCTACCTCCTCTATGACCATTCTCATGTTACGGAACCTCTTTCTCCCTGATTTCCATTCTTAGAATGGGATTAGTGATACAGTAGCCATCATTATCCACAGGGTACATTTCCAGATCCTGAAGAGATGCCTGATACTGCAGATAGTACTCAACCTTATACATGCTATGTTTTTTCCTATGTGTCCATCAGCTTTACCACTGTCTTAGTCACTCCCTTGTCAGTGGGACACAATATCTGACACCCACACCTCAAAGGAGGAGAGGTTCATTTGGCTCACAGTTTCCATGGGTTCTGTCTAAAGATGTTAGGCTCCAGGCTAGAACCACATGGTAGAGGTGTGTGGTGGGGAGATCTGCTCCTCTCACAGCAGCCAGGAAACAGAGGAAGAAGGGACGAGGTGGGGACAAGGACATAGGTCACATCCCCAGGGACACAGCTCCAACCTGGCCCCAGCTCCTCACAGCACAGTCAACCAGCCACTGAGCCTCCTTCCTATCAACTGAGCAAAAGCTTTTGAGTACGGCACTCCATGATCCAGTCACCTCTCAAACACATCAGACTTTTGGGACCTTTTAGATCCAAACCATAACAGACACATCGTATCCCACTTAATCTGTCCTTCCAGATTTCATGTCCTCGTTCAACCTTTGCATTGTTACTCTTTTGCTTTGGGGCCCTTGTTAGATAAAAATAAGACTTACGTGAAAATAGATAATGTAATGCTGTGACAGTCAATCCGGAAATCATGATGGCTACTAAGTGACTAATGAGATGGCAGAATGACTAGCCGGCAGGCAGCTGATCCTCTGGGGATACACTGCACACCAGGGGAGTCCCCTCCCCCGGGACAATGGGCAATCTCATCCCACTGCTCAGAATGGGGTGCAATATGAAACATACGTGTTATTCTGGAAATTTCTATTTGGTACTTCTGGATCACAGTTGACTGCAGGTAGCTGAAACTGTGAAAGATGAAACTGAGGGGTGGATGCAGTGAATTAATGTGGGCAAGACCTTATAGAATAAGCTTAGCACACGGCAAATACTGTGTGAGCTAGCGTTGCTATTGTTGCTTTAGATTCCATTATATGATCAATGGAGTGTCATTCTGGCACCTTAGATAGTGTTCTAGCCAATGGCACTACGTCCCAAATAGAATGAGATAAAAAAAATCTATTTCTCATTATGAAATGACCTTCCTTGGAGTCATACTCTTATTAAAATCATAATTATTGAACACTGACATTTGGGAGGACATGCTCATGCTTTATTTTCAAACAAATTTTTTACTTTCTGGGGACTTACAGTCACATTAAGAAGATAAGATGTACACGTGTAAGACAGCACACCATAGGGGCATATGGCAAGTACATGGCCAGCTTTCCCATCACTGAGACATGGTACCCACCAGCCACAAATTAAGAGAGAAGAGGCTTAATTTGCCTCAGCTTCAGGAGAGTCAGCCCATGTGTGGCTCGCTCCAGGGCAACCCATCGTGGTGGATGGGCAGAGCAGAACTGAAACACTTGGTTTGTGGCAGACTGGAGCCAGAGCAGGGGCTGAGCTCTAGAGGAAGGGAGGGGCCAGAGACAGTCTGTAGTACCCAGTGTCATACCTCCACAGCCCAGCCAGCTACCCCAAAAATGTGCTGTGCTAATTCTTTAGACAGCTCCTAAGCTAATCATGTTGACACAACTGAATTTCACCATCACAGCAAATACCTGCTGAATGATACTATCAGACTTCCTTCTAGTTTATTTAAAGTTACTAGAAAGTACTGCCCAAGAAGCTGGTGAGATAGCTCAATGGTCTAAAGCACCTGCTTAGACAAGCTTAGGCAGGCGCAGGGGACCATGGTTCAAACCCCAACACCACATGCCGTGTCAACCCTGCCCTCAGGGTGGGCTCAGCCAGCCAATAAATAAATAGTACTGCACAAGATAATGTTCTCGCCACACACACAAAATTGCTATGTAAGATAATGGCTATCTTTGTCACTTTGATCTAATTATTTCAGAGCCTTTAGATATATTAAAGCATCACACTGTATACCCCAATTATATATAATTTTGATAATTCAGTTACAGCTGAATAAAACTGGGGAGGTGGAGATGTGCTAAATAATCAAACTTATTTTAACCTAAAATTAAAGGCATCTTGGTTAGGGGATGTGAACTAGGCTTTGGAGGCTGGAAAGGATTGAGAGAAAGGTTTGAGGAAGGATAGTGGGAATGGCGTGAGTAGAAATCACGGGGCTGTCCTGAACTTGAGATGAGAGACTGGGAAGCACAACACCCCAAGGAAGGCAGTCAGAGGTGCTCAGTGTTGGCCTCCCACCTCTAGCTGCTGATCCTGGGCCAGTGGCTTCAACCTCCCTGGGCCTCATCCACTACCTACTGCTGTCCCGGGAGACCAGAGAAGTGGTGCATATGATGAACACACAGCAGGGACAAAACACATCTGTCCACAGAAGAAGGCTGCAGCTGGAAAGTGGCATGCTTGGAAGGTACGAAGAGGGGACATCGGGAGCTCAGATCCAATTTGGACAGATTTGAGCTACAGGAGAAGCATCATTCTGTGATGATTCACTTGGCTGCTCCGGGCAGCTCCCAGAGAGCAGGACAGCCTGGAGATAAAAGTCCAGAAAACATGTCTGGGTGTGTGTGTGGGTGTGAGGGGCTCGCCCTGGCACTGACCAGAGGAGTGAAGAGGAGGGCCAACGGAGCTGGATCAGGGCACTCAGACTCCAGGAGTCCGTGTGGTCCTGGAAGAGGAAAAGAGCATTACTGAGAAAAGGTGAGTGAGGAGTAAAGCTGAGCTACATGGGACCACCGCTGACTTCTTAGTTTTTAAATGTAGAAGGTTACACAAAATGTGAACGTGAGAGGAAGCGGGGTGAAGGGTGCATGGGAAGGCTGTGCTATTTTGGGAAATTCTCTGTCAATCTAAAATTCTTTCAAAAGCCACAGATAAAAGTCCGCAGGGGTTTTGGGGGTGATTCATCACCCTGTGGAGGAAAGGCAAAGCCAAAGCAAGCCCCAGCACAGAGCTGAGGTGATGAGTTGACTTACAAGGCAGTATGGCAGGTACTAGGGTCAGACCTGGGCCAGGAGCACTGCCTTGTAACCAGACACAGCCAAGTGACTCATTCTGATGGATCTGGCCTCTTAGCACACGGAAAGGATGACTGTTGTCTCAGACTGCCAGACTTGCGCTCTTCATCACGAGCCATCTCCCGATCCTACCCATCAGAGGACCCCCCACCCCACTCTCTCTGCTTGCTACTGCACCACTGCCCACCAGAAGGGGCAGCAAATAGCATTTCCAAAGGACTTTGTCTTCAGGGAAAGACGCTTCTACTTTGAGTCCTATAATAAACTAACAGGTCAAGGGAATGAAACATATCTGTATCTTTGGCGCTCAATAATCCAAATGAAGACTAACCACACAGCTAGCAAGTGGCAGAGCTGTGGGCTAGGCTCCACGATGCCTTGGCGCATGATGTTCCCACAGTACCCTGGGGCCTCAGACACCAGACACTGCAGGGCCTGGGCAGTACACACACACACACACACACACACACACACACACACGCTACTAAAGAGCTTCTGCCCCTGCCATGAAATAATTGACACCAGGGGTTAGAGGTTAGAGATCTTTTAGAAAGCTGTCTTGTCTGTCTGGCCAGAGGGAATCAAATATTTCCCATATGTGGTAACTTGAACCCCTAGTACTGAATGTCAAAGCACCATTTACTATACATATGTGGGGTGTGTTTTAGCAGTGTATGTGTATAGATGCTATACAAATATATACACACAATGTATATAGCACAAATATATGCTATACAAATATATATGTGAATATATGATATATTCACATCATCCAGTGAATATATGTATAGGCTACCTATAACTTATACAATGAATGATGGCTGATTAACAAGTTAAATAAATTCTTCAAGAGATAAGAAGAAAGAGCTGGGGAGATAGGTTGGTGGTCTAAGCACCTGCCTGGCAAGCACAAGGACCTGGGTTCAGTCCCCAGTACTGTATGCTGCGTCGGCCCTTGAACCCTAGGCATGCTGTGCTAGTCGTGGAAACCAGGTGTGGGGGCACATGCCTGTCATCCCAGCACTGGAGAGGCTGAGACAGAAGGATCATTATGAATCCAAGCTGCATAGAAAGACCCTGTACCAAATAAATAAATACATAAATACATAAATAAATTTAAAAAGAGATAGGGAGAAGGAGAGGTGGGGGGAGAACCTTGAACACTGACTACATGATAAGCCATGATACGCATGTGTTGGTTTTACTTAATGATATGGTTTTCTGGTCTTTAAATTAATCTCTAAATAAATAAAATATGCCTGGTACTAGGTTATAAAATCAAGTTGTTTTCATGGGAATGAAATCAGACAGGAACAAGTGAAAGAGGTTCAATTCTAGTCCTGGCTTGCATCCTGTAGAAGGCCCCTAGCATTCAAATGTGTCTGTCAATCACAGTTCTGTGCTGGAACTTGAGAAAGCTGGGCAGCAGTGGCCCTGGAAGATCCTTTCCCAGACCGTGGGTGGGATGGGTCAGGTGGAGCCAGAAGAGACTATCTCCAGGCCTCTTTTTAACTGTGAGCTCCTGGGATCCTCTTACGGAGCTTAGTTGTGAGGCTCAAACAAAATTACAAATCACTCCTCAACTCTGAGATATTAGGTGTGTGTAATGGTGTGCAGGAGCAGGCTTGTACTAACTCATGGGAGACAACTGTTAATTTTTAAAAATATTTTTATGAGTATCTATTTGTGGCACACAATAAATACAAGCATCTTGGGGAATCAGTACATTGATATACCGTGTCTTAATCACTGTTGATCTCGCTGACCCTCACTGTTTTCTCTCTCCCCCAGATCCCTCCCATTCTTCAACTCCAAAAATTCTACCTCCCTATTTCCTACTGCCTTTCACTTACTTTGCTCTTTAATTCATTCATATTTCAGATTTTTCATAGAAGAAAAACTATGTGATATTTAATCTTGTGTGTCTAATTTATTTCACTCAATACTACAGCCTGAAGAGTCTTCCATTTTCCTTGAAATAATTCAAATTCATCTTTCTTTATGACTCAGTGTTATTCTACTGTGTACATAGTCACATTTTCTTTATCCATTTATCTGTTAATGAGCATCTAGACTGTTTCCATAATTTATTTATTGTTAATTCCAGTGCTGTAAACATGAGTATGCATGAGTATAAAGTTTGCAATCCACAAAGTTTACAATCCAGTCGTTAAATACAGCAATCAAAGGATTTTCAGGGAAGTGGAACTATTCTGTGTGATGTTACAATGGTGGATGTATCTGTCCAAATCCACAGGATGTATTGGATCTGTAAAGCCAAGCGTCAACCACAATGTAAACAGTGCACTTTCAGTGACAATGACATGTCAGTGTAGGTTCCCCAATTGTACCAAACATTCCACTCAGAGAGGGGTGTTAGTAAGGCACTCAGACACACGCGTGTGTGAAAGCAGGTAGCACTGAAAACTGTACCGCTCCTTGGTTGCGTTCTGCTTCTAAAACTACTTTAAATACAAGTAAAAAGGAAAGCAGGATCTCAGGAACTAACTAATCAAGAGAGGGAAAGGAGAAGAGCTAGGAAACATGAATAACTCAAGTCATACAGTTATATATAGAAGATGGGCAAGGCAATGATCCTGAGAATCTTCACAAGATTTTTTAATCTAGCAGTTAATTGGAAAGATACTCACCTTGACTAACTATATATACTGATACCTGTGAAATAAGCTACTGCACTGCAGATGATAATTTGTAATAGTAGTTTCATGCTTGGAGAGCCTGTCATTCTGGTCTTCTGAATATGGACTGCTTGTCATGACATGCCAGGTGCTGCTATGATGTCTCTCAGGTAGATAGTTGTTCAAAAAGAAGGGGGTGGTGAATGAAAGCAAGAGATAGCAAAAAGAATATTGTGGGAGGGTCCTGCTTCAAGGTTGTATATGGTGAGATTTTTGGACTTAGGTGCAAACATGAGAAGTATATAATTCTTTATGTCTATTCTTAAAATATATTCCAATTTTTAAATGTTTTTTTATCATATTCTTAGGGACTTAAAGTTCAACATATCAATACTTGATGAAAAATACCTGTTTCATATTATGCCTAAGATGTTTGATATGCACAGATAGTGAGGTTAAGCTTAACAGCCTAAGTTGTATGGTAATAACAATAAGCTTGTCTTCTGGATGATTAACAACCTAAGTTTGCAGACCAAAATTAGAGAAAAAGGAGGGATGCAAGGAAAGCCAACATTTTGGCCCTAGCCTTCCAAGGTCA
>NW_004524822.1:180198-203386 GCF_000260255.1 Octodon degus | reverse complement strand
TAAATAATAAATTTAATTAGTTAATGATTTCAAATGTACTTTTAAAAATTATGCTAAATAAAAGCAAACATTTATAGCAATAACAAATAATATTACTTTTCTGCATAAAACATACTTGGAAATACACTTCGATGTCCTTTTCATAAAAAAAGCACTCCTTACCACGACCTGGTTCAAGGCTCTGTCCTTGTAACTTCATCTGCTGTCACTCACTTTACTAGAACATAAACTCATAAGGAAAGAAAGTGGTTTTCTCCCTTTTGCTTAGTTTTGTATCACAGGTGCGTAGATACAGACATCTAGTACACAACAGAAATGCAATGAATTTTTGTTGAATTCAATTCTCATCATCTGTATTTTCTTATGTCTTCTTTGGTGGCTGATTATATTTCCCAAATCTGACTCCAATGCTCTTTCCCATTCCACCTCCCTTTCTTTTTTCTCTCTTTTTGCAGTACCGGGGATTGAACTCAGGACCCTGTGCTTGCCAGGCAAGCGCTTATTCTGAGCTATCTTCCCAGCCCTCCACCTCCCTTTCTAACTAGGGGGTTGACTTCCCTCCCGCTAGAATAAAACCAGGCCTAACACACAGGCGACACTGCACGACCTCCAAGGTAGAGAGGCACTAGAAAGTGTACAACTTCTCTCTGGTTTTCTTGCAGTGTTCTCTTAGAACCAGCCACCATGCTGCCAGGAAACAGAAGTAGCACAGAGGAAGCCCATGTGCGAAGCAGCGGTGCAATGGCATGCTGTGGCTCTCCGCATGAGCAAGGGATGCACTGCACAGTGCTCTAGCCCTCCACTGCCACCCAGTTCATTCCTAGGGAGGCAAAGAGGAATGCCCCTGACCCCAACCTCCACCTCAAATTCCTACCCAAACTGCAGACCTAGAAACAAAAATCTTTGTCACTAAGTTTGAGAAAGTCAGCTACATTCTACTCTCGCTCCCTTCCCACACTCAGAACTCGTCTACTGTTTTCAGTTTCTGTACCTAGAATTTTCTCCACTCCTGCTCACTTGCTCTGTGTCTTCATTCTGTGCAAGTCTCTGGTCATGAGACACTTCTGCTTTCAGAGACTGTTTAGCTGTATGTTATCAAAACCAGCTTGGGACTTAAAGTTCAACATATCAATACTTGATGAAAAATACCTGTTCCTCATTATGCCTAAGATGTTTGAAATGCAGTGAGATAGTGAGGTTAAGCTTGATAGCCTAAATCATTTGATAATAACAATAAGCTTGTCTTCTGGATGGTTAAGAACCTAAGTTTGCAGACCAAAATTAGAGAAAAAGGAGGGCTACAAGGAAAGCCAACATTTTGGCCCTAGTCTTCTAAGGTCAATTAAGACTCAGGACATATGAGAACTTGTACTGTAATGTCATGTACCTCGGTAGTGTCCCAAATTTTCTGATCAAGAAGATTATGGGGCCAAAGCGGAAAGTGATCGATGACGTAGAGTGTGCCTAAGGAAAGTCACATAGGGAGAAGACACTCTCTCAGGCTTTCACAGAGAGCACATTGGCCAAGCAATGGCCGTGACTCATCCACATGGCTGCACTGACAAAGGTTCTACAATCTAAGGTACAGGATCTCAGGATAAATCCTGAGGGCATTTCACTGACCTTCTCAGACCAAAAAGCTACAACTCTTGTTGCATAGGTCCTGCTTTACCTTGGTCTTAACCATCCAGTAGAAAAGTATGAACACGAAATATAGGAAATAAAGCCATGCTGTTAAGTTGAGCTGTGGGGGACTCAGGTCAATCATTTCTGACATTGCCAGTTAAACAGAAGACCCAATGCTATTATGGGCTACTGGACTCTTTTAGAATATTTTGCTGAGTTTACACACCTATAATATTCAATAACGGAACTTAGGAAAAATGGGGTATACCTATGAATGTCCATTTTGTATCTGTGTAGTCAAAGTGGTTGGGATAGATATATAGTTGCATTCTCTTAATGAATAGAATGATTTGTTCTAATGGTGTTTGTAAATAGGATCACAAGTCCGCATCTTGTACAGCAATTAACCACTAAGAAGAATATATGCAGTGTATTATTTGTTGAAACTGTACTTCCGATTTGATTTGAAACTGTCTCATTGCTATCTGTTTATCAATAAAACTTTGAAAAAAAACCAGCTTATTAACCACAGTTACAAGAACAAAATATGGTTTTCCCTGCCATATACAGAGAAACCCAAGACAGTCAGAAACAGACATCTGTTCAACATTTCAGAAATACCATGGTGGAATCTCTTTTTCTCATTTTTAATTGTTTTATCCCATATTCTATAACAAAGCTAGGAAAGGATGAAAGTCCCCATATCAACAGAATTAGCTACCATTAAATAAATAATTATTTTAAAACTCCATACAATGAACTCTATTTTCATTATATTAGTACAGATTTGTCATGAGGTCACCCCTAAGTATAATGAAAGATTATATTTTTAAAAACAGTATTTCTAAAAATGTATTTAATACAGGGTCTCACTACACAGATCAGATTTGTAGTGATCCTTCCTGTTTTCTTCTTTTTTTCTTTTTTCTTTTCTTTTTTTTTTTTTTTTTTTTTGTGTGTGTGTGTGTGTGTGTGTGTGGAACCAGAGATTGAACTCAGGCCCTTGCGCTTGCCAGGGAAGCATTTATTCCACTGAGCCATCTCCCCGGCCCCAGCCTTTCTGTTTTTCAACCTCCCAAGTACTGGGACTACAGGTGTACACCTCCACACCCAGTTTCCACCGAAGTCTCAGAGCACCCTGTGGCAGGGTTGGCACAGCATACTGGGAATATATGGCCAGCCCTTAAAAACAGTATTAAACATTATTAAAATTTTTATATTGATTATATGTTTAAAAGATAATATTTTGGATATTCTGAATTGAATAAGGCACAATATCAAAATTTTAAAATTTAAATTATGTAAATATGCAAGGAATTAATTATATTCAAAACAAAGTTGTTAAATATGCAAAACTCATCCTATTCTGATTAGCCCATTATATTTTACAATCATCTGCGCTGCTGCGTCCCATGTGGAGAAAGCACTGCTCATGGTCCACAAGCAGCAAGTCCCAGCGGAGACCTAAAACCAACCTTGGGAGAGGGCAGTCCCCACACTGCAGAAACCATGAGGCGCTCCAAAGCCAGGGCCTTTCCTTCCAGAGAAACAGGCTGCTAAAGGTTTACCACGACCCAGTGGACATAAGCAAGCTCCACAGACTAGAGAGAATGGGAAACTGCATTGGGTGGGGAAGGGAACTTGTGGGGGAGAAGTGAGCAGAGAGAAGCGGGGAGGGAGGAGACCCAACGAGGCCAAAGGAGGAGGGAGAAAAAGAGCAAAGGGAAATTCTTTTATTTATAGAGTTAGCCTGAGGGAAACAATGGTTCCATATAAGTACAAGCAAATTATTTCAGATAACGACTATTCCAACTCTGTGCCTGAGCCTCTGTGAATGAATTACTCACATGCCCACTTCCTGCAGCAGACGACACCAAGAGAACCCTGAGTGACGAGGGCATCTGTGCTCCAGCGTCCCACTGCACAGCACTGGGGTGACTCCCTCCAGCTACTGCCATACATGGAGCTCTTTTTGCTTATATAAAATGGCTCCAGTCTTCTGAGCTTTTTATAGATCCTGTCACTTCCCTTGCTGTCAGCTGTCCTGTCTAGATGTGTTCCCAGCGCTTACATCCAGCAGTCTAGCATGCTGCTTCCAAGTCACAGGGCTAAGAAGCCAGAAAAGCAAACTTGGTAGAATTGTGTCTAAAAGAGCAGTAAACATGCCCTCCGTGCCTGCCTCTGCTCTGGACAACAAACAAAGACTAGGACAACTCTAGGATCTCTCTGGGTCCTACTCCTGCTTTCTTTTATGTTCTCTACAGTATTCTAAGGGATCAATGTTACAAAATTAGTGTCTTCTGGAGAGGTGAGCATTCACTAACTATATAAAATCATCCATGGAAACAAACTAAACAATAAAGAAAGTGGGAATTACATTAACTAAAAAAGGAACAAAAGCACTGTCCTGTCATGTAAGTCACAGTCAATGGCACCACAGATCTCGTTCCATGAGGAAGCTTTTTCCTTTCCCTGAGGATGACCCAGCTCTGTGGCTGCCTCTCCCAGTGTCAAGAGGCTGTGGAGCAGGCAGAGGTAGACAGGAACTGCTGTGGGAGGAAGCAACCTTCCAAGGAGGTCATCCACCTCTTTCCCCCTCATTCATATATCTGGAAGGAGGATGAAGCAGAGAAGTCCTGGAACATGGACATAGGGAGGGCCTGGTATAACTTAGCAAGATGGCGGACACAGGAGCAGCCTCTCTACTGCACAGTGACTAAGAGCAACACAGCATTCGGCCCCTGGCCCACTGGAAGTG
Organism: Octodon degus; assembly: GCF_000260255.1. NCBI lineage: Eukaryota > Metazoa > Chordata > Mammalia > Rodentia > Octodontidae > Octodon > Octodon degus. The sequence continues at coordinate 199,002 of NW_004524822.1, read as the reverse complement.
CAATCTGATGAGGCCACGCTAACCACAAAAATTGTAGTTGTCTATGGCACCAAATTTTGAAAAAAATGAGAAGAATATTTAACTCATTACTAAATTTATTGTATAAAACATGGTGCTTTAAAAATAAAACAACAAACTGTCTCGGGCCAGTAAGGTATTTCAGTAGCCTTAAAGTGCCTGCAGAGGCAAGCTTAGGCAGGCGCAGGGGAGCAAGTTTTGATTCCATGCACCACATGCTGTGCCAGCCCCACCCTCAAGGTGGGCTGAGCCAGACTCCCCTCACACCCCAAAAAATCTCTTTTCTTTATTTTTAAAGATCTAATAGCAAAATAAAAATCCAGTTCTTAGCCTGCTGCTTGTTTACCCAGGTTGTCACACAAAAAAATATTAAATAACTATAATAGACAAAGCTATCTCAGAAATGAAAGAATATTCTCAAAATTACTTTCCCTGTGTCAAGTGTTTTAACTTGTAAAGAAAGAAACAACAAATGTTCTAAAATTAAAAATAGAATATCTGGAAGAAGTCTCATGACTTCAATTAAACTCTGCCTGGCTCACAGTAGGACCATAATAAGTACCTATCAGATGGCAGGATGGATGGTTGATTAGGTAGAGCAAAACACAGCAACTGGAAAATCTGAGGTCAACTCACCTTCCTAGGGCTATGGTCAAGACTGGCCCCAAATTATATTCATGCCTCTCAAAGAAATATAATTGACTAGTCACATAAATTCCTCTCTCAAATGAAAGTTGTATGTATTTTCTTTCAACTTAGTCCTTCTGACAAAGGACTTATACCCTAACAAAAATTTAGACTTATCTATCAATCAGTGATATTTATTGACCATTTACAGTATATGGGCCATTGAGCCATAGACGAGAAGTTAACTGAACAGGACAGAAAAGCCCTGCCCAGTATCAAAACCTGTTTGCTAGAACCTATCCAGACACACACACATAAGATCACCTATCTTAGGCAGTCCAGATTGCTGGAACAGAATATCAGAGATAAAGCACAAACTTATTATTAAGTAGCAGAAACTTATTTCTCTCATGGTTCTGAGGCCGGAAAGTCTAAGATTAAGGCACTGACAGATCCCATGTCTGCTTAGGGCCCACTCCCTGGTTTATTAACTATACCTCCTTGGAGCCTCACATGACAGAAAGCAAAGAAGCAGAAGCCTATTTTATGGCTTCTAAGCACACGAACCCCATTCATGAATGTTCCACCTTTATGACCTCATCATTCCAAAGGTCCCACCTCCAAACACCATCACACTGAGAGTGAGACTCAAGACATATAAATGTGGGAACACAAATATTCAGTCCTTCCACCTCATATGTTTAATGACATCATATGCACCACAATATCCCGATGTGTGACTACAATACAATGGCAGCAGATAACCTTTATCAATGCAAGGCACTCAATCAACTGGATGATCAAGAGGAAACAGCAGACTCCAATTCACATATTATGCCATACACAAAAGCATTTCATATGGGTACAGACCCACATATAGGAGGCATGGTACAACAATGAGGCTTAGAAAAGACAACACAGGAGAAAGTTTTCATGACCTTGAAGTAGACAAGGATTTCTTAAGCAGGATATAAAATGAATGCACCAACTATAAAGGAAAAAAGTGATAAACTGGACAATGTTAAGAACTTCTATTCACCAAAAGTTACCACTAAAGGAATGAAAAAGTAACTCAGAAAGTCCAAGGGAATATGTACGACACGTATTTCTAGACAAAGGCCTTGTACTGGGATGTATATAAAGCAGCCCTGGATATGCAGACAGACGAGCCAAACTTGAAGTTGTCTTTTCTCTTTGTGAAATGAATAGTTCATTCAAAAGACCAATAAAAATATGAGAAGGGGGCTGAACTTTTAAGATATAGGAGAACCCCCAAAGCAGGTGGAGGAGCAGAGCTTTCACAGGAAGAGTGATCTAACTGTCCAATTTTCCTTCTGTACTATAAATGGTGACACCATCCACATCAGAGATGTTCCCCTCCAAAATGAGGACATCCTAACTTCCAAAAGTATCACCCTTATTTATCCTGAAAAGAATCTAACATGAACCAGTGTGTTGGCTTTTTTATATTAATTATTTACAATTTAAGAAATTAATGTCTGCCTTCCTCAGAGATGGCAAAAGTTCCACCTGAGTTGCTCCAAACATTGTAAAGTCCTGTGAGAGGGGAGGACCTGTGCCCTGCTATGGTTCAAGCATCCTACCAAAACTCATGTGGAAATTTAACTGCCATCCTAACAGTGTTACGACTCAGGCCCTTGAGGAGGTGACTGTCACAGAGACTCTCTCTGCTTTTATGAATGAAACAAGGCCCCTGTCCTGGAGTGAGTTAGTTATCATTAGAGGGGGTTTCTGACAAGAACAGAACATGTGTGCATCCTGCCCAGTGTTTCTTGTCCTGAGCACACTCAGGCTACCATGAAGCACTGAGGCCTCTGCCAGACGCCAACACCAAGCTCTTGGAATACTCAGTCTCTAGAATGTTGACCAAAATAAACTTCTACCATTTGTACATTACCCAGCCTTTGGTATTCTGGTACAACAACAGAAAACAGACTTAAAACTCGTGTCTTGTCCATGACACAAAAAAGAGTGGGATACGTATGCCTTCCCCTCTTGAAGAATAACTTTAGTGTTCTTCTCTTATAAAAGAAATACAGGGTAAAGGAGACAGCTCAGTGGGATAAGGCCCTGACTGGCATGTACAAGGCCCTGGGTTTGATCCCCAGTACTGCAAAAAAAGAAAAAAGAACAAGAAAAAGAAATACACATTTATTGGACAAAACAGATAAAATAAGAATTATTTGTAGTGGCACTAAAACAATACTATTTATTTATTATGTATTACTTCAGCATATTTTCTAGGCACACATAAAAGAATATTCCATGAAGAAAGATTTTTATTCAGAATGCAAGTTATATATTATTAATTAATTCAAATGTGACACAGTTCATGTTTCAAGAAGCTAGCTGCCTTGAAGCAAACCAACAAAAAAATTTTCCTTGAGGTATTCATTAGATATTTTATATCCTTAAAATCTGGTATGTGACGAAAATTTGCAAAAAGGCAGAAACCCCCAAAAATTCAAAAAGCCTCATAGACCCCTACCCTCTTTTTAATCAAAGAACATACCTTTAATTTGAATATATGCGTTCACAAGAACTAGTTATGGCAAAAGGATGGTAAATTTTGTTAATTGTTTTGGGAGATGGCTTTTAATATTATGAATCCTCAAAACATCCTTGAGCATCAGAGGTCATTTAAAGGATGAAATTAAAGTCATCCAAGGCTGGCAGTGTGAGCCACCAGAGGAATAAAAGAGGATGGGAGGCAGAGGGGCTGCTTCATCCTTCCAGGAAACCTACCTTCTCCCCCTGGGGGATAGAAGGGTTGACTGTACAAGGCTATGCCCCCTAACAGGGCATAAGGAACAGAGACAATAGTCAACAAGGATCTCTAAAACTAGGCAAGTTGTTTCCCCTCACCAGTAAGAAGCCAAGCCTAAAAACCTGCTGGTTGTGATTTTATAAAGTGGGGCCAAAGGGAAAAGATACAAGCTTAGATTGCTAAAGAAGACGTCTGCAGCTCGAGTCCAGCCTGCCGCTCCAGCGCAGAGCACTGCCTGGTGCCCTGGGAGCCCAGAGCCAGGTGGGCGGATGCCTTAGCTATGATGAGCCCCATTGTACTCAACATCCCATACATTATCTGTATATAGTTCTTTCTCTCCTCCATAGTTTATAGTGAGATGTCAGTAATAAACTAGTTCCTAATTTTGTTCTTATTTAGACAGAAGAGGTAACTCAGCTTTGGATGGTTCATGCATCACACGGAATATACCCTGCCACCATCCCTCTCAAAGTTTACCATGGGGACCTTCATATTTTTGAGGCAGGACCAGCAGCTAAATACTTCTAGAGTCTCCAGCTAGATTTGTCAATGGCCCATTTATCCATAGGCAGAAAGGCTCTCATCAGCTAACCACCTAACCATATAAAGTGCTTCTAGCAAAAGTTACTAAACACTGAGCCTCCTGAGGTTTGGTGAAGAAATGGAACATTTTAGCCCAACAAAAGGCACTTGTCTACCAGAGACAGTATATGTTGGCGGGTTTTTTTTTTAAGTTGTAATATTTGTAGGGTGTTTTCACTATAGCAAGCATGGTCATGTTTTAGCACTAAATCAATGACTCATTTTCTTTTGACTTGTTAGCTGCCACACCCTGCTGCAAACATGTGAAAAGCCAGCTGACTAATTGGAATTGTTGTGCAGAGTGTTTTAACTCCTAACGACCAGGCAAAAAGCCATCCCTGAGCACCTCACCTCCTTGGCTTGAAACAGATTCCATTCCATTAATATTAGCAGAAATGAATGTCCTTTCACTAGCGATATATAAAATATAAGAGAAAGATATCACATATTACCTGCCATCGCAGCTGAAGACGAGCAAAAACATCCTGGATCAGAAGCAAAACAAGTTAAGGGTTTCTTTTAACACAGTATTTAGAAAAATGATTACTTTGCTTCTATTATGTCAAAGGTAATAGCTGCTTTTTCAAATATGAAGAATGAAATACACTTTATTGACCAATGACTTGAAGTGAACTTCTAGAGACTAGGACTACAGTCTAGGCTAGGACACAGTTTTAATATGCTTGTGACCTTGTTTTCAATCCCAAACACTACCAAGAAAATACAGTGATCTTCTAACTTTTAACCTCAAAAGAAGTGGAGCACGGAGTCAATTTCATTAAAGGAGACAGACAAAATGCAGAAGTATCAATCAATAATTGCTCATGCAGACATGGCCATCAAAGGAAGAAAAAATAAGCGGCATGGCCTCTGTACTATATGATCAAGAGCTAACGGATGTGAATTTTCTACAGAAACTTCTGAAATTGTTCATCTAAGAAATAACAGAATTGTATCAATGAGTCAAGGTAAGAGAAAGCATAATGAAAATGTATCAAGTAGAGTAAACACAAAAGACAGGCTCTTTGGATGAGTCAAACATGTGGGAACCCATGACAGGGCTGGGCCATGAAGGTGAAGCACTGAGTCTCCAACAGCCACACCTTCTCTTTTCTCTCCCTCCTCTCCTACGTAGCTTAAATGTGAGTGTGTTCCAAAACCCCTGGGAACTTCTATTTCCACATTTTAAAAATGGAAAGGTCTCACTCAATTTTTGTGAGGGATGAATGAGATTATCTGATGGTGGTTTCTGATTCTCCCATACAAAACAAATATTATAAACTTTCTACCCTCTACTCCTTGCCCAAACTGCCCATGAAAAAAAAAAAAAACTTTAATTTTTTTCTACCCTGTCATGTTAATTCTAAAACTAACTATGAAGTGACATACCAGGAATAAATTCCCCAGTGAAAATTAATCTGTTTAATATGGATTTATTCATGCTCTTATTCAGGTTAATTTGTATATTTCACCTTTTAAAATTTTATTCCTGAAAGCTGCCATGATTTTCGCTTTTCAGTGTTCATTTTATATCTCAACTCAAACTTCCCTCAAGTTAAAATAAATGCCACCATTAGTTCATCAGGAGCTGTGCGATAAAGGACAAATAATAAAAATAGAGAAGGCCTCCTCAAACAGCCAATAGTGTAAGTTATATGCCTAAAATTTTAAAATCAAATGTTACAGTTCTTCATAAAGGCTAACCCAATTACATGCAAAAAAATAAAAAAAGATAAGATTAATCAAGTATCTGTGCTGTCAGATTTGAAATCTAATTTGAACTTCATAGGTGAAGGAGGTTTTAGAGAAGGTGATTTTCTTCAAAAGGATTCCCAATCTTGTCCTTGAATACCACTGGTCCTGTCACACTAGCCACCATGCCCAGTGAGGGACGGCCTCTCTCCCCTTGGCTAGAGGTAGATGCATCAGTTAGATGGCCTTTTGATGAACCAGTTCAATTCCTGTCTTTTGTTTGTTTGTTTATGTATTTGGTACAGGGTCTTGCTCCACAGCTTGGACTTGTAGTGATCCTCCTGTTTTCAGCTTCCCCAGTGCTGGAATTACAGACATGCAGTACAACAACTGGTCTTGTTGCCCGGCTCAGCCCACCCAGGGGCAGGGCTAGTGCAGCATGTGGTGCCAGGAATCAAACCCAGTCCCTATGGCTTGCCTAAGTCCTCTGTGCTATCTTGCCAGTCCTCAACTCCTGTCTTGAGCATGCCTTCAAAAGGAAAATACAGAGAAGATTAGCATGGCCCCTGTGCAAAAGGAAAGATACTTCTGCTTTTTTCCTTCAGTATCACCTACTCTTTAATAAAACTACATTTATTAATACATATGTTATATATAATACATTTCTCTAACACATAACTAGCTTTCTCATAACAACTCTATTGAGCTAAAGTTCAGATATCCCCTATTTTTTTAGATAAGAAAACCTGACAAAAATTCCCTGTGGTGTGAAGGACATGTCAAGGTCACCCAGCTGATAAGCAGCATCCAAGCAAGAACGAGTTCACCAGGCCAGCACCTTTCCTGCTACACTGCATGGAAAAACAGCTGGCACAATTTCATTTCACTGATGCCAACAAGGTTCCCTGTGGCTCACAGTGCTAACAGTAGGACATCTGCTCTGGCTTACTCACTCCTGAAGCTTAGCTGTTAAGGATTATTTTCTTACTTTAGACCTCATACTTCTGTTAAAATGAGAAATAAGTTGGCTTTAATCATGTAAATTATAATGTCAATGGATTTGTCATACCTTTTCCAAAAACAGGCTTTGAATAAAGGAAGTATGCAGCCATTCCTTCTAAGTGAATGCATTAATAAATATATTAACTGGCATTAGCACAGGCTCTGCATTTGTAGTGCTTTCAACCATATAGATTCCTCCCTTCTCCTATAGTTGGGAGGAATCTTTTTCTTTTTCCACTTTGTCCTTCACATGGTTTAAAAGAATTCAGTCTCTTGCTTCTTTTTCCACTTGAGTGAATGAATGAATGAATGAATGAATGAATGAATGAATGAATGCACCTGCCCTCCCCTGAGGCTTAACATTGATCATTTTTTCCATATCATAAAATGATGCTTTAGAAATCAGTTCATACCCAGGTCTCTCCTTTTCTCTAAACTTCACCCCATGGAACAGATTTCCAAAATGCCAGTGCTGACTAAGAAAAACCTGGTAAGAATTTATTGGTCTGAACTTTTGAAGCATAGGCAGAAATCTGGGCTTTCATTCCTTGTTCTAATAAGACTTGTATGAGCCTGTCACCCTAAATCTTTCTACAGATGGAAAAAAAAAAAAAAAAAAAACAGCGCTTCATAACACAAGCAAGCATTTCCACTCCCAAAGAAATGAACTGTGCCATATTCTTTTACAAGCTGAAAACTTAAAATTAGGAAGAAGAGTGGCAATAGCCTGAGACTGCTTCTTTAGAAGACTTTCATCACCCGTGTATCTGTACCGTCTTTCATGACAACTTTAGCTCTTAGTTCAAAGAGCTGCTAGTTATAATTTATAACCATCAAAGAGAAACTATAGCTTCAGGTTGACAAAGAGTGAGTTTCCATGTAGGCAGAGCACAGTGGTATTAATGCAGCTAATTTAGGGTACGTGCTTCTGGATTGTGATCACTAAATTCCAAGCCAGTGCCACTGACCTAAAGGACCAATTTCTATTTTATTCACTTAACAGTCAGATAGGGACATTCCTGCACAGCTCAGACTGCTGTAATAGAACACTACAGACTGGAGAGTTCTATTTATTTCTCATAGTACTGCAGGTTACTGGTCCAAGGTTGGGGTGGTTGTATCTATACTATAAATGGCCACCTTCTTGCTGTGTCCTCCTACATCAGGGGAAAGAGTTCTGATCCCTTTATCCCCTTGTAAGGATACAGTCCATCATGGGGAAGTCTGCACTCATGACTACATTGGTCTACATGAATCTCTTCCCCAAAGCCCCACCTCCAAATACCATCACCTGGGAGGTCAGTCTCAACCTGTGAATTTTGGGGCAACAGAAAGAGTCCATAGAAGAAATACCCAACAGTAACCAAGCTGTGAGTCACTGGGGCTGTAAAGAAGCACTAGCTTTTCTCTCAGGAGGGTGCAGAGAGGGTGTGAGACAGGCGTGCAGAAAACGAACCTAGAAGGGCTTGTCACCTAGCCTGTGGGGACACAGCCAGCCTCGCTGGAGGAGATGCCACCCAGGGCCAGCGTGGGAATCAGGAGAGAGGTAAGTGGTGAGCGGTAGAGAGAGATGTTTCCAGCCAAGTGGATACTGCTGAATCCCATTGTGATCTCAGCGAAGAACTCGAGAAGTAGATGGGGGTACAGAGAGGGAACAGATGACTCTGGACAGTGGTGGTGCACCAATGACACACGTGTTGCAGCAGGCATGCAGAGCCCTCTCGTTCAGCACACAGGCCAAGTCACCCCGGCAGCCAAGCATAGGATAATGGTTGTTGTTTTCTAAGTTAAAAGATTTCTATTCAGGTTTAGTTGCACTGTTGGCCCTTTGCGATAAATAAGCAGGTTCTGGCTTGCTGTTCTAGAGGGGTGGGCAGGGCAGACCATCGGTACTCGTGGCCTGCTAGTGGCATGCACACTCTTTCCTAAAGCCTGAAGAGATCAGTAAGATTCCATCTGCAATTTAGAAAGCATTCAGGCAGCTGCATGGGAAGGGGGCTTTCCTGGTGCACTGTGACAAGGACAAGCGAGAGATGAGGGCTGAGGAAGTCCTAGCCCAAGAACTAGGGTGTGTGGCTTCTGGACCCTGGCTTCATCAACTACTCTCCACACTTACTACGAGGATTAAATGAGAGTTTGTGAGGGTGAGGCATGCAGTCAGAACTTAGTACATGCAGTTGTCAGGAGCAACGGTAACATGGTGGCTAAGTGACCTTAGAATCAGTGTAACTTGGACAAGGACAAGCAACGACTTCTCTGGTCTCAGTTTTTCATCTACAAAATAATAGCAGTCACTACAGAGTTACTGCAAGGATTGGTGGTACAAGACAGAATGGAAAAATCCTTTGAGCTTCACCTGAGAGCTAAAGTTGGCACAGAAGTAGCAGGAGCCGCAGCAGCAATACTAGAGAGTACTAGTCACACTCACAATTTGAGGGATACCAGACTCATGTGGCCATTCCCCAATCCAGATGAGGTTACAAGGGGCTAGACCAAAGCAGTGGCTGGAAGAGATCAAGGAATCAGACTTCATAGCTCTCTGGAACGAGCTTCAACAAGATTTCACGACTCCTGGGTGTAACACATGAGGGTGAGGCACGTGATAAGAATGTCAGCTACTATTCTGCTGATGCAACTGTGGACAGCAGCCCTTGCCACCCAGAGAGGGAAGGGAGGGAGGAAAAGTTTACAGAGAAGACCCTCATTCTCAAACCAGTTGACTTGGGGCATCTTCTATTTTTCAAAGCTCTCTGCCTGTGTCTGGCACCCAGAAAAGGCACCAGGCTAAAAATACAGATTTACAAGTTGTCGGCAGATGGACATCAAATGATGCCCTGGGAGTGTCTTCATAACACCCAGAAAGAGCACTCAGAGTGAAAGAACCAGAGAAAACAGGTGAGTGGGAGCCTGAAGACAGCACCAGGGGCCCTCAGTGTTGATGAGACAGCAAACAAAGCAAAACAAATAAAATGGATGCTGTAGCAGCCAGAACAGAAAGACAAGAGCCAGAAGACAGGCCTGCTTCAGAGGTCAAGGGACAGGAACTTCAGAAGGCAACAATGAGCTGCCTCATGCTAAAGGAGATCGAGTCATAGAGTGAGAAACAAGGTCCTCGGGTCAACCACAGTGGGAGCTAACATCAAAGTACAGCTGATAAATAAAGGTGGGTGGTTGAGTGGAGAGAGATCTTCTGGTGCACTAGATGGTAAGGCCAGGAGCAAGATGGGGTGCAGCTAGGGGTGGGTGACAGAGAAGAGCAGTGTGTTTTATGGTAGGGAAAGGAGATGGTGGTAGTTGATTTTAGCAGAAGACCAAGACAGCTCACGTGTGCTACTGAGAGCTCAGTGGACTGGGGTTGAGAACACAGCCAAGAAGGGGTGCAATGATGGAAGGCAGTGCCTGGAGGGGGCCTGGGCTGGCTTGGACTGGACGAGGCTGCAGGGCTACCAGCTAAGAGGACACGAGCTGGGAGACAAGGAGACAACAGAAAAGGGCATCTCCAAGCCACCTTCTGAAAGAGCCAATGACAGGAAAACAAGGACAGAAAGAGGGTCATGGCTTGTTGATTATAGCCAGTAAACTAGGAAACATAATCTTGCCTGCAAGGCACAGGCCCCCTGGAGAATAAAACAGGCCTCATTCCTCCCACTAAAGAGAAAATGAAGACTTCTTGGAGGCGACTTGGGTTAAGAAGGTTGGGTCACCAACCTGGCAGGAAGACAGAAGACACCAGAAGCAACAGGCATCAGAGCTGAGCATGGCAGGCAGAACTGGTGCGTGGCAGAAGCACCTTAGGGCAGAGGGAAAGGGAGCGGTGGGGTGGGGGGGTTGTTGGGGATTCGATCTCCAAAAGCATTCTCTCAAACTAAACTGAAAAACCAGTTATCTACCACTCCCATTTTTATTTATTTCTTATTTTATTTATTTATTTATTTATTTATTTATTTATTTATTTATTTATTTATCTTTGCGGAACTGGGGATTGAACTCAGGCCCTTGTACTTGCCAGGGAAGCGCTTATTCCACTGAGTCATCTCTCTGGCCCTCCACTCCCATTTTTAAACTCCTATTTGGAGCAGTATAAGTATATTTCAACACTGCTGAAATGGAACATTAATGATGCAAAAGTAGGATACGGTTTATAAGAACAAAACAACAGATTGATTTTTCTCTGACCACATCTGTGGTAAAGACCAACTAATTTGGACAAGAAAACATCAATAACTTTGAAAACATTTTCTGAAGATTAATCCTTTGCCTTCATCTAGATAAGTCCCTAAAGGTTGAAGAATTGTGCTTTATTAGAGCACATGCAGTAATAATTAAAAGATTTCCTGCCTTCACAGTGTCAAATACAATGAAACATTTAAGGTGAGGCAGGCTGTAAGAAAAGAGGAAGCAATTTAGCCACATTAAGCCAGTTCAAGTTGAAACACACAGTAACACCTCTCGCTACAAAGCCAGGCACCTAATAAGTGTGACTATTTTCTTTTCTACCCTACTGCACCTTCTCAACATAATACAGAATAACCAACAGGTAATGTTAGGCATGACCCTGGTAACACTGTCCACACACCTGGATTCCAGCTACTACGGTATGAATGGTGTTTTACATTCAGTCTTTACCACAAAAGGGGATTCTAGCCTTGTCCACACACCTGACTTCTGGCCCCCACCCCTCTCTGCCACATCCTCCCTGCAGGCTCAGGAGCAATTTCTTGAGCAGTCTAAGCTTTAGTTTCCTTATCCATGAAGTGGTGGTATCAGAGGTTGCTACTAGTGTTGCATGAATTCTGTCTAAGCAACAGAAAGTGTCAATTGGTGTTCACCAATTCTAGTACTTGGGTTTAGTTTCTTCCTTTTCTGAAGAAGTATTTTCTAAATTGCATGTCACAATTCAGAAATGTGTCCAAAAATGTCGTGAAATCGACTTAAGAGGGTCACAACCAACACTTTCAGAAAATGAAACAGAATAGAATGTTACATATAAACATTAATGAAGTCATATTTTAGATGGCTCATATTTTTATCTTTGGCATAAGTGGTAACATGAAGTGAATTTTTCCTATACATGCACACATCTCTGAAAGTATCAGGCAGCAATGAAAAGGATATTTCTTTCTGTGTTGCCATCAAAAGCTCAACAACCATTGGTTTATAAGATGGAAATAGTGTGAAGTTGGGGAAGAAAGAGAAATATAGTAAACTGTTTGTTTGTTTGTCTGTTTGTTTTTAAAGCTGACATATGAAGCAAAACATAGACCTCCCAAATGGTCAGTCAGGGTAATACAGCAATTGCCCTGAATACCTGAAACTATATACAGTTAGGCCAATGCCAGGATTTCAATAATCAGAACTTAGGAAAACAAAGCAAAGCAAAGCAAAGCAAAGCAAATTGCAAAACTGAGAGTACAGATATCATCTTGATGCTGGGCAAGATTGAAAACAATTGATATGACTTATCTAATAAATTATCTTACAATACTTGTCAGAGTAGATATTATTCCAGATTGTTCTTAAGAAGCTGTAAGAGTTTAGAAGAGATATGAAAAATGTCTTAAAACAGAAATCTTCATATATGGACACAGATTTAACCTTATGATTCCTTTACAACCACTCTTGTCTAAAAAAACTATCTGTACAAGCTTTCCCATGAGACTACGCAGTGAAGAAGGACTATGAACATATATTTTAGAATTTAATAAAAAATATTTATCCATGTGTCCAAAAGGCTAAGTAAGTGATATTCAACAGCATCACCCTTAGAATAGATAAGAGGGGCCACCGCCTTGAGCTCCACTCCTTCCACATCTTGTCTTCCAGAAGATTTTCTGGGACCAAGTAGACCTGGAACCTACTGACATGGAAGCATTGTCCTCCCACCTAGTTATAAGCATACTCTGTATCCCCAGAATTCTCTCATCAGATACCAAGCAGCTTCTAAGACAGGAACACTATCCTCCCAGATCCGTGGGAGCCAGAGGGGTATGGTAAAAGAGCTCAGAAAATATGTACAAAGATTGGCCATGCCAAGTGGACACAATAGCCTCCAACAGGTGGGAATGTACCAGGGTGGAAACCAGAAGGAAAACACTTGTTCCAGGGGCAGATTCTTCCAGTTGCCTGCCAGCTCAGAACTCTGAGAATGTGGAGAACTCAAGCCTCCACACAGCCCTTCAAGGTCACCAGAAGACACAGTTACCAAGATAAGTGAATGGAACAAAATGATACAATGCTAGTGAGTCATTTCACTAAGCTTGAAGAGTTGAGACATGTGAAATATTGGTTTCCTTTGTTGTCTTACATGGGAACCTGCAAAATTACAGCCCGGCCTGGTAGTTACATGGTGGTCTCAGAGTCACATTGCACTATGACTCATGCCTCAGCTGTGTAAGCTTGGAAAAGTCTCCCATATCTCTCTAAATCTCAATCTACTCTTTTATGAAACAAAAATTAATTAATTAACTGACCTCTTGTGGACAGGAAATGAACTGTACATCGAAGTGCCAGGAACAGTACCTGACCTATAGTTCTCCCTGAATGGAATCTATTGAATTTTTCTCCAGAGAAAACTGATTGGCAATCTAAACTTCTAGATGAAATCACAGCCAGGTCTGTATATTTCTTCATTTTCATTCCTTTCTAAGTTTAAATATCTTCCTTTCCCAGACTCCTTAAAATGTTGTGTTCTATTCTGAAAGGCCAAGTCATCCAACTGCTGATCCGTCTGGTACAACTTTTTGTGACACTTAACTATGTCTTCACCTTTGGTGAATGTGAAGTCTAAAGTCCCCAAGTTGGCCTTCTGTGTCAACTTCATTCAATAGGCATTTGAAAATACTATCAGTTTAGCATATCAAAGGATATCTCTTAATCTTCATGTTCCTGTGACTCTAAGCTGTTAACCAGGGTAGAGCCCTCTCAATTCACAAACCACAGGCTGAAATACTCAGGACCCTGAGCAAAGAAAAGCAGCCAAAAGAGAGAACCCAAAGCCAAACTACTGCCCTATGGGTGGAGAAATAGTTGGGAAAGAGAATCTTTATTTGGCTGCTTACTGGCCCACAGGTTTGTTCATTGTTATTGAGGAGTACCAAGAACTAGACGCTGCACACTGCCACAAATCTCAATGATTTTTCTCCCTTTGCTCTTCAATAACTGAAAAAGCATCTTGAAGAGAAATGCTAGCCACCTCTAAACACATATAGAGCATATGCATCATTTCACCACAAACACCTAGTTGTTTGCTATGAACAACTTATTTGGCTGCTTACTGGCCCACAGGAAGAAATAAATTAAAATTAACTAGATGCTATGGAAATAGGATTGAGCACATCCATTCACCTCACCAGAATTCCATCTAAATTAGATACATTGTTTCTGTAAAGAGTTTTGCCAACTTCCCGCAAAGAGCTTCCTACTTTTGCCAGCTTTTATTCATGCAGTTAAAATGGCTCTCTGAAAAAGCTGGGCTAGAGAACCGTATCTTTCACAAGCTCATTAGTTTACAGTCAAGCTCCATTATATCATAATTATTCATCAGGAGTCAGCAGAGGGAAAGCTGTTTCCTTCTGCAATGAGACTGTAAAGAAAAGATGTCCTCACAACAGGCCGTACAATGTGGGACGCGCAGAATGCCCCAAATCAGTGGTCAGGCAATTGAGTTCATCTGGGTTACACTGTCTTGGAAAAACATTAACAGTAGGATGGACACAAACCCAGCTTTAATTTAGAAGCCCTATACTTAATTATTAATCTTCATGCTTCCACTCTTTTCCAAACGCCAATCTCCTAAGAGAAGCACAATTGCTGTTGTTAAAGACTCAGGGGAGATCATATGGCTTAGATAATTTTTTTAGGGTATGTCTTTAAGAGCTTCATTTAAATATTTATCCTATCAAGTGTAGTATAGACCTGCTTCAGGTCAGATTTTTACATCATCTTAATCCCTGAACTGTGGGAAGCCACAATGCCCTGTACAGGGAAAATGGGCCCCATGAGCTGGAGGTCTCAGGCACCCTGAAAACTACCTGCCTAAGCACCCTCAGGTGGTCCGAGGGTCTCGTCCTGCGCCCATGGATGGGTGTAATTGAGCTTGGGGAACCAAAAAAGAAAAAAAAATAATAATAAAGCTGCTTCAACAAAGCTCGTTGCGTGTGGCTTTAGGAACGCGAGCGCGGACCTGCAAGGGGGGCTGCCTAGAACAGGAAAGGCGTTTGTGTCAGGAGACTAACGTCGAATTTCAGGACCCAAGGGGGCACGGGGCTGCGAGGCCCCCGGAACCTCTCCTCGTGAAAGCAGCTTGAGGTACCCAGTCCCTCTCCACGGAAACCGAGGCTGCTCCGGCGCCGCTAGAGTGAGATCCTCAGGACCTGCTTCCTTGGGGCAGCTACAGCGGGAGTCCAGAAATGCCCGGAGTTCGGCGGCAAGCTAGGAGCTTTGCAGGACCCAACACCCCCACCTCCGACACAGAGACCATAGCTCTCCAGAGCCCGGGAGCGGATCCCAGGAGGCAGCGCCCCAACCGCTGGCGGCGCCCGGCACCTGAAGGCACCCGGTGAGAGCGCGGTCCCTGAGAGCTGCCGGTTCGCCCGGTTCGCCCGGGGAGCTGCGCCCCAGGACTGCGGCGCGGGCGTGAAGCGCAGAGGCGTCCCGACCCTTCCGGCCCTGCGCCCAGGTACCTCGCAGCCGTACAGCTGCCCCAGCTGCTCCACGATCCACTCCTCCAGCACCAGCCGCTTGCGAAGCTCCTTGCGGTCGTATTTCACTGTCACTTTCCCTTGCTGGTGGCGACGCTGTTGCTGCTGAACCTGCCCGGCCGCGGGCGCCGTGGCCACCGGCGCCGAATCCTCCCGAGAAGAGCCCGGGCTACCGCTCGCGCCGCCCCGGGGGTTCTGGAAGAAAACACGCGCTCCGTTGCCCCCGCCGGGCCCGCCGGCCGCCTCGTTGCCGCCAGTCACCACCGACATGGCCCTGCGCGCCGGAGCCCAGCGCGGCCCGGCCGCTACCAGCGCCCGCGCGGCCGCCGCATGCGAGGGGCGCGGACACCTGCTCAGCTCAGCGCTTGCCTGGCTCCAGCTCCGGGAGAGGGCGGGGGAGGGACGCTCCGAGGGCGGGGACCGCGGCCTTAAAGAAGCAGCCGCCTAGCATCGGTCGGTGGGAGGCGGGAGGCGGGATCTGGCACCTCGGGGGAGGGAGCCCCGGGCATGGGAGTCGTCCACGGAGGCGGGGAATTCAGAAGCGTGGACAGTCGCGGCCGGCTGCTTAGCCAGTGGGAGGGATTGACGCGAGTCCCGGTGCCGGGCTACGGTCCCCTGCGCGTGGGCTCAGTCTCTGGTCTTGCAGATGCTAAAGCGCGCTGCTCCAGCAGTCTGGTAGTGCGCGGAGCCCGCTGCCGGTAGCGGCCGCTTCACCCTCGCCCCAGACAGGTGACCTCAGGAAAGGGACGTGGGAAGGGACATTGGGCTCGGCAGAGGCTTTCCTCACTCCTAGGACAGCACAGGGGGTGGGGGACTCCTCCCTCCCGTCCCACCCCACGGAGGCTCCCAAGGCACATTCTTATTCTTGTCGTGATAGATGCCACTTCCTCACTCAGGGATTGTGATAAAAATTAAGTTTGTGCAATCCGGCAGTCACCACACCTCATAAGTACTTCCTCACCACTTTTTCTTTCTTCTCCTCGCATCTGTCTGATCACTGAGATGTCTTTATACCTAAATAGGCAGCAGGCCTGGTCAGCTCCAGAGCTGAGGGAATAGGGACTTCCTAACCCTAAACATTTCTGTAAAAGAGAGGGTTTGCTGGGCTTAAAAATATAGTCTTATGCTCCCTTCCCACCAAGCTCTCGCCCTCTTTTTACCTGGGAAGCCAACTGCATTAACAATGTCCCTTGAAAACCATCATGCAACTAAGTGGAATTACGAATGAATGGGCTCATTGTAACGTTTAGGGCAAAGAGGTGGGTGGGCAAGGAAGTTATAAACAGAAAACTGCATGTGTATGTGTGTAAAATTACAAGGAGACAACAACATATTTCTGTTGTACGTAACAATACATTTCTGTTCTTGCAACTGAAAGAAACCACAAAGATGTTTGGAAACGAGTAGTTTATGAGTGTTAAAAAGGGATGCTAAAAGTTTCTTGCATTTAGCAAAGAAATTCCTTACAACTAAAATAGACAACCAAATCAATTTCCTTGGAACACTGTGGGTAGAAAGAATTTTGTGGAGGATTCTAGAATTACCTGCGCCTTCTGACTCATGCACATGACTGTCTCCTTTCCCTCCTGTTGGGGTTTTCTGGGAGTAGGGATTTTCCCAAGGTGTTCCAGGCCTGTGCCTCATCTTGACAGGTCAGGCCTTGAAGAGTGAACAAGAAAGATGTAGGAAAGAATTGTGTAAAACAGGGTGGCAGATATTGTTCTTAAGACTCTTGTTATAATTAAAAGAAGTTCAAGGCTACAGGATCAGCTCTCCACCCCAAAGGCCAGCTGTCCCTTTAGAGAACTTTCCTACAAACCTATTAGGGACAAGGGAGGTGAATTCTCATGACTGGCTCCTACAGATGGGTGGCCATTTTCCATGCATCTGCCCCATCTGCCTTGAATGGATGGATCATTTTAAATCCTGAATGCAGAGCGAAGAGGGGGAAAGGCTCCATGAGAAGGGAGCATGACAATCAGAAAGTGTCCCAACTACAGGTTAAGCTTATCTCTGTCCAGACACATGGCCCCTCAGGTTGGCCAGCGCCAGCCTTAACCAACATCACTAACCAGGAGAATTTCAAACAAAACAATAATGCCTAAAACTTTAGGGGAAAAAAGGAGAAACCATATAAAATCTCTGCCTTGTGGCACTGTGATTGGTAATAAACCAACTACTTTGAAAATTCTGCTTGTGATCCTGTAGTGTGGCAAAGAGAAAGAAATTCCAACTCCTTCCTTGGTGTCCTTGGACAATGAAGTCAGTCATTCATGACTAACTTCAAAGAATTTAAGAAAATTCACATAGTGCTTTCAGAGGAATTCTTGTGTCAAGTTTCTCTCGCAGCATAGAGTGATTTTTTCCTCTGTATTTAAAACTCAGCTTTCACTTCCAACTTCAAAAATGGCAGCTATCAGAAAACCTAAGTTTAAGCTACCTGAGCTTGTAGAAAAATAGTGAGTGAGTATTCAGTCACTTGCCAGGGCTATGTTGCCTTCAAGGACCCAGATGAGTTGCCTGAACTTGCACATAGACTCCGAGTTGAACTAACCTCAAGCATCCTCTTTCTGTAGGCCCACTGGCTCCGCCAAGGGTATACATAACTCCTCACACTGGACACAAATCTGGGCCCTGTCCCTCAAATACACATGCTTCATTCCATGCTTGAAAAAGTAAAGTTCTGGTGTTCAAGTCTTGATGGACAGTAAAAGACTGATTTTGCAGATTTCCAAAATTAAAGACAAAGAACTTGGGAATGAAGGAATCATTTCCAAGCTGGTGATCCTTTGCTTAAGAGACTGTTGAGCAGGGCTGAGAGTAGAACACATTGGATTAATACTTGCTTAGCAAGCCTGAGGCCTTAGGTTCAATCCCTGGTGCTGTAAGAAGATAAAAACAGTGATGAGTTCAGCAAAACCAACAATACTTCACTTCTATAAGATATAAACACATGTTCATTGAAAGCAAGTGGTTTAAAAAATAATAGTTACTCAAAAACAATGAAGGAGGGCCAGGGTTATAGCTCAGTGGCACAGTGCCCATCTGATAACCACAAGGTCATGAGTCTGATTCCTGGCACCAAAAATAAAAAAGGTTTTAATAAATGGAACAGCTTAGAAAACTCCTACTATGCAAGGGCTGAGCTTTTTTTTATTTTTATTTTTTCAAACCAAATTGGTAGGATACTTTCAATAATTAACACATTGCATACATTCTTCTTAGAGGTTATTTGCTGTACAAGATGCAGGCATGATATCCTATTTAGAAAAACTATTAGAACAAATCCCTCTATTCATTAAGAGAATGTAACTATATATCCATCCTAACCATTTTGAATACACAGATACAAAATGGACATTCATCTGTATCCCCTTTTTTTGTTTAGTTCCATCA
>NW_004524822.1:178581-179194 GCF_000260255.1 Octodon degus | reverse complement strand
TGGCATGTCATGAGAAGCAGCCCATATTCAGAAGACCAGAATGACAGGCACTCTGAGCATGGACCTACTATTACAGATTGTCATCTTCAGTGCAATTTCTTAGTTCACAGGTGTCAGTATATATAGTTAGGGTGATAATCTTTCCAATTAACTGCTAGATTCCAAAATCTACTGAAGATTCTCAGGATCATTGCCTTGAAAGGCTGAGCTTTTACCTTAGCTTATGAGAGCAGCCTAGAGCACTATGATTTCTCAATCCCCTTTTCTTTTTTTCTTTTTTGTGCAGAACTGGGGATTGAACTCAGGCTGTTGCACTTGCCAGGGAAGTGCTTATTCTACTGAGCTATCTCTCCAACCTATTCAATCCCCATTTCTTCATAGCTTTGTGTTTTCATCCTTGGGCATTTCTCCTTTGTTCCTTGACTTGTGAGAAAGGTTTGCCATCATATGGGTCTTCTATCTCTGAAAATGACCTTTATGTCCAAAAGTTAAATAAGAGAGTTTAATCTAGGGTTCTGGGTTGAGAAAGATGTGGTATTTTTACACAATGGAATATTATTCAGCTATTAAGAATGATAAACTGCAAGCCTTTATATTAAAGTGGATGCCACTT
>NW_004524822.1:166792-171073 GCF_000260255.1 Octodon degus | reverse complement strand
CGGGGCAAAAGTTCCTACTTGGCGGGCGGGGTGGGGGAGGCACTGCGGAGTGGTGGGGGGTGGCCCAAGGGGCTGGGAGAGGGTCAGGCCCACTCTGCACCTGGGCTGGGACTGGTCCTGCTGGTGCAGGGTAGCAGGAAGCTCTCCGCACACTCACCGGACCTGTAGCCCAGCTTTTGTCTCCTTGTCTATCTCTATCTTTGCTATTCCTGCCATCATGTCTTCCCGGATCCCTACATCTCTTGGCCTCTTTACTTCTTTCTCATTCATGGAACTATTTGGAAATTTCATGTACATTTGTTTGTTGGCTCACCACCCCACCAGAATATAAATTCACAAGGACCTTGCTCTCCAACTTTGCTCCAGTGGTTATAATTGTGAGGAAAAATCTCCATGTGTTACACTTTATCCAGTCTGGGGTATTTCACTACAGCAGCATGAACTAGCTGAAAGACCCATCTCTCCAAAGTAAATGTGTTTCACTTTCTGTATTCCTTTGCTAGCACTATTACCCCATTCATTTTTTATACAACCTGCAAGCTTGACAGTCATCCACCTCTTATCTATCATGCCCAATTGATAAGAAAATTCCTACAATTTCACGTTTTGTCCAGATCTCAGATCTCTCTCCTCTCACTTAGATTTCTCCTTTAGTCTCTCAACTTGTCTCCAGACCCTTCAGGACTATTTGCCTTCCTTCTGTTATCTCTGTTGCTGCCACATACAAATGTGATCATGTCATGCTGGCTGAAATTATGCTAAAAATGCCTTCCATACTTCCCACTCCCTTCAGGCTAGAGCCCAAAACAACGTGTCCTTCCTCACAAGGTGGGCCCTGTTTCTACTCAAGTATCTCTTTGCCCGACTCCCATAAGCCCTGCATTCACTGTGCCCAGTATCATACTGAGCTGTGGTTCCCAGTAGGAATCAGAGCCAGTCTACTTTTGCATGTGCTTTCAGCCATCTTCCCTGCAGCTTTTCCTCATGCATGTTAACCTCTCCCTCTCCTTTAGAACAACTTCAGATCTCCCTTCCTGGTGAAGCTTGTCAGGACTTTCCTAGATGTAGTGAGGTATCAGCCTCATACTTTGGCCTGGCCACCATCCTGTCAAGACAGGTCTCTGCTTGGCTATTATCTCCTCAGAAAGACCTCTCTCTTCAATCTTTCTTTCTCTCTTGCCCCTTTTATGTCACTTTCTCATTCATGTGACTACTTCAGAATTACATAGGCATTTGTTTAGTGACTCACTGCACCACTAGAATGCAAATTCGTAAGGACAGGAATTTCGTGCTCATCTAGATTTTTCTACTTCCTGGAACCAGGACAAATGGACAGTAACAGAAGTGCTTTGTGTCTCATTGAAAACAGAAAGGGTTTGTTGAGTCTCCCACTAAATTGAAAATGAAGATGCAGCTAATTGTTTCATGCATCTTCAAAATCAAGAACAGTGCCTAGCGTGTGGTAGATGCTCCAAATTGGGCAAGTGGAATTGTCTTCATTTCTGGTTGCATACAGTATTTTGCTTCATTTGCCAATACCAAAACAAGAAAGTGCACATCGCTTTTATCTCTCCCAGCATAGGCCCAATAAGGTGGTGATTTTAAATCTCAGGGAGAAAAGAACCCATTATGACTGACTAGAGGCAACATGTTCATGTGACCCTTGAAAGACACACTGGCAAGCACAGGTACTCAGGGACAGGGACACAAATTTTGGAAGACAGTTTGAAGGAAAAACCCACTAGACAGATTGCAGTTGACAGGTACAGTTTTTTGAAATGGAAGCAGGGCTGCCCCTTGATCCTGGCACTACTTATACCCCAGGTGCACAAACATACCACCTTGGGAAAAGATCTAAGTTCCTGGGGAAGAACCTAAGTACAGCAGCAGTAGCCAGAAAGATGTGATAGGCACTCAGCCTGGCAACCAGTGTTTAGTGCGTACCTACCTTAACTCCCGTCTCATTGGGAGGGAGAGCTTGGTTAGCAAGGTGTTCACAGAAGCTGAAAGGCAAAGTGTCACTCAGAGGGCACTGACTGAGTTAAGACTGGCCAGGCCTTGGGAATGAGGAACACGGGTACTCTCCTGGTTAGGATTCTGGGACCGGAAACGGTGATCTGTGGCTCAGTGAGTTGCAGGGGTGGGTAGCAGTTTCAACCAGTGTGGTTAGGGAAAGCAAAAAGACACTGGAACAGTGCCAAGGTTGGCACTTTCTCACTGCTTCCAAATGCCACAGAGTTCTGTATCTGCAGCCTGTGTTACCCACTAAACACCTCAAAGCTCAGTGCCAACATAGGAACCCTCCTCCCTCCAGTCCAAAGTTGAAGAGCTCTGTGAGCACTAGACAGCACTGCATTGATGGACTAGAAAGACAATTTTTGTAGAGTGCAGACAGAGTTCAGCTCAGGCAGAGAGCCAGAGAGGACCTGCATGGCCAGGGCCAGTCACACAGCACATTTACCTAAGTGGTACAGGAAGAGTGACGTAAGCAGCTGCAGGGATCTGGAGGGAAGGGGACAGAGGTCAAGAAACCTCTGATTAGTGCACAAATCAGAGGACAGCTGTATGCCTGACCAGCCATACTGCATCCTTCCCTAGACCCTTACAAAACTGAAGATATCTCGTTGTAAGACAAAAGCAAAAACCTTTGAGCAGCTACACCCAGGGAGCACAACTGAAACCAAGCAAGCTCTGCCTGCAGTGAGAATGAGAAGCACACTCAGCAGTTCACTTAGACCCCCACAGTCCTTCACTTATTGGCAGCCAAAGGAACAAAGTTTAAGAGAGGAGTAACTCAGGCACTAGCAGACATGTCTAGTGTCCCCGACTCAGAGGCCTGGGGCTCAACCACAACTGCTACAAGGCAAAGTTTTACCATTTGTGAACACGGGGAAGAGCATTCTGGTGTTATTCTGGCTGAAGTATAAATAAGATTGAAAAAGCTTCTCTGTGTCCGGTTGTTTTGAGAGTTATTTTCTTGCTTTTCTTTTCATCATCTTTTCAGATAGATACACAGATGATAGATAGATAGATAGATAGATAGAGATAGATTCATGAGCACACTCATAGTTTTTGTGAAATGGACACCAATGTTAATTAGTGCTTTACTTTAGATAGCATAGGATTTGGGTATGTCATAGCAGAAAATTACTGGACTCTATGGAAAGAAGTTAACATCCAGGTAAGCCATGGAATATGGAAACCCAAAGAATTTCTCCATGGCACATCATAGTCACAATCCCAGAAATTCAGCACAAAGGCAGAATACTAAAGATACTTTAGTCAAACATCAAACAAATTATGAACGCAAGCCTATCAGAATAACAGAACTTGCATCATGAACCTTAGAGGCCAGGGGAGCTTGGAGAAGGTTTTTCAGTCAAAAAAAAAAAAACAAAAACAAAAAAAACTTATAAACCAGATTAGTTTGTCCTGCAAAACTATCTTTTAAAATTGATGAAAAATGAAGATTTCGTATGGCAAAGAATATCTATAGAAATTCATAGGGCCAGCCAAATAGCTCAGAGAATTAAAGCACCTGCAAGCAGGCGCAGGGGCCGGAGGTTCGATGCCTGGGCCTGCTGCACCCCCACACCAAGGGTGCACTGAGATGGCAATAAAGACTGGGAGAGGTGGTGGTGCCTATACTACCAGTTCTTGGGGGGCTATAAACAGGCAGATTACTCTGAGTCCAATCTACTAGTGAGACCCTGAACACCCTGTAGACCCTTCCTTAATATACAGAGAGAGAGAGAGAGAGAGAGAGAGAGAGACAGAGAGAGAGACAGAGAGAAATTAATGACCACAAAACCAGCACTGGAGGAAGTACTCAAGGGAATCCTAGGCAGAAAAAGTGAGGCCAGCACAAAAAAGAGTCCAAACAAAGAATACATCTAATGCCTATCTTGGAGAGTAGTTAAATAAGGGGGGGGGGAGAAGAGTGGACAATGAAAAAATAATGTGTTACAGGATTCAGTCAATACCTTTCAGTGATAATTCTCAATGTAAATCATCTTAACTCCCCAATCAAAAGACACAGACTTGAAGATTGTATCAAAAAACAAAACCCAAGTACATGTCGCCTATAAGAGACACATCTCATTCACAGGGAAACATAGACTAAAAGGAAAAAAATAGAAAGTGATACTCCATGCAACCAAAGCCTAAAAGCGATCAGGAATAAATATATTCTATTTTTAGACAAAATGGACTTCAAGCCAAAACTGATTTAAAAAGACAGAGCAGGTTACTACATACCAGTAAAGAAGAGGACAATTCAAC
>NW_004524822.1:162542-166692 GCF_000260255.1 Octodon degus | reverse complement strand
GGTTGGGATAGATATATAGTTACATTCTGTTAATGAATAGAATGATTTGTTCTAATGGTGTTTGTGAATAGGATCACAAGTCCGCATGTTGTACAGCAATTAACCACTAAGAAGAATATATGCAGTGTATTATTTGTTGAAAAATAAAAAAAATGCAAAAAAAATCTAGGGTTCTGGGCTTTCTTTAGCCCCCCACCTCACACACACTGGTAACTAATTAAATGCTGTACAAATATTTATACTCAGATGTAAATTTTCTTGTACCTTAAAGACTATATGTCCAATAATTTTGCAACATCTGGTAACCTACCTTGAGAATGTTATATTTATGGCCCATGGCTATAAACCCAAGCATAACATTCTAATCTTGAGTAATGATACCAATGATAAGATATATATATATCTGAATTCTCTCAGAGGTTTGATGAAAGAAAAAAAAAGAAAAGTAATTTTATGTGTGGTTTTCATTATAAACAGATAAAATTGAAAGTATCCTTTGGGATTCTAGCAGTTATCCACAGCATTTTTAGTTTTCAAATACAGTCTTTTATTTCATTGTCTTTTACAGAAGAAGTAGAATAATGTTCACAGCGTATGTACCTACCTTTTCTTCTAGCTGTCACTCTTGCATGGGGCTTTTTTTCCCCAGGGGGGTTCTTACTTCTTGTCCTGCTTCTGGTTTTCTTTTTAAATATATCAGACTCTCTACTTTGGAATCATAATTCTAAAATAAATTTGGCTGTTTCTTGTATAAATGATAGCAATCATTGCCCCAAATCTAAAACTTGGCCTCAGTATTTAGCAAGAATCCTTACCTGACTGTTCAGACATGATGAAAGGTAGAGGGGGAAAAATCCATAGCTTTATTTCATTCCCTTTAATGAGGATTAAAAATCCCTGCCCATTTCAGCTACCCTGGCTTGTGAAATATTTTTGTCTCCTTCTGTAAAAGTAGTATCAAGTTTGTTTCTAGAAGACCGTCACCTTCTCTTCTAGCCAAAGGCCTCTTCTCCTGTCCCTTTTCACTACGTAACACATTGGAAGAGTCGACCCTAACCCCACATCTCTGTGTTTCCCCATCAACCCTCACAGTGCATTGCCAACCCTGATTAAAGGTACCTCTCCAGGGTCACCAGCCAGCTCCATAGGACTCAAGACCCCAATACACTGCTCTCCAGTCACACTTGGCAAGCCTGAAATTCTCTCCCTGCTTTACAAACTTTCTCGTCTCATGGCCCAGAGGCCAACACACTCTTGATGCTCTTCTGCCTCTTCGTTTATTGCACTGAAGAGGTTTCCATGCACTCCTTTTCTTCTATTCTTGCTTAGTCACAGGTGGTTCCCAGCTCTACTCACGGTCCTTTCCATGCTTGTGCATGAGCATTTGTTACTTATGTGAACTCATCGAACCAATAGAGGTTCTCAAAAGATAATGCATTTATTCAAGAATAGCAGTGTAATGGATGTACATGCAGTCATATTCAAAGAGGTTGAGGCAAAGGGAAAATTGTAAAGGCAAAGTGGCAGAGATTATATAAGCTGTTATACAACAATAATCCTTAGCTACAAAAGTCAGTAACAAGAGCAGTATCAGTCCTTGGTTGGGCAGGTAGATGATGGGCAGACATTTTTGCAGAAGTATTTTTTAAAAATACAATTGCAGTGGCCTCTGTGCGGCTCATCTTGCCTGTGCTGCAGCTTCCTGCAACTTTGACAAGAGCCTACATACCGCAAGTGCCTGAATCAAGACTCCAGCAGATCTCAGGTCCACACTGAAGATCTACAGCACATCATCTCAGCGCTGGGCACTGTGCAGCTCTAGCTACAGTGCATAAACACAGATGTATGGCAATTCATTAGAGAAAAATCACAGAAAATTATTTTTCCACTGAGGTCAGCACTGTAAAAAGTACTTATTCCAGTGCTTTAAAACTACTTTTAAACCACTATAAGAACTGCATTTTTTTTTGCCACGACCCAACTATCTATACACACACACACACACACACACACACACACACACACACACACACTCTGTTCTGTTCCACTAATTTTTAGGACTGCCAGTTACAACCTTCTACATTTCCCAGCCCGCTAAGGGGTTGCAATCCACTATTTTTTGTATGAGGACTTGAACTCAGGACTGTGTGCTTGCCAGGTAAGTACCTGTACCACTGAGCTACATCCTCAACCCTGCAATCCACTATTACAGGGCTGGCCAAATAGCTCAGTGGATTAAATCACCTCGCTAGTAGTGAGACCCTGACCATCCTGTAGATCCTCCCCTAAAAATACAAACAAACAAACAAACAAACAACTCCAATTTACAAAGAGCCTAGTGTATGCAGCACTTCTTTCGGCCAGAAGCATGGCTGCCAGTGCCACTCTTGGTTCTCCTCCACCTGAATGGCACACTCTAGGCTTCTTACTGCCCCCTCTGGCATTCCCTGTCTGCCATTTTGAGTTATTAAGCATTCCAGTGAACAACTTTGACTCCAAACGGCTAACTCAGGGATGCTTGTGATTCTCTTAAAGGTGCCACAAAAGAACCAAAGAAGACGAACATCAGGACTTTCAGATCCACGCTGGCTGGCTCTCCAGCCTCCTGTGAGAAATGGCAGAGCGCCCTGGAGGTGAACATCTGAAGGTACTGACTGTAGAGCCCACAGCCGGAGACAGGCCTGCTAGGGCGTCCCCAGCACGTACTCATACCCTGGCTGCCGCCTGGATGAACCTCACCTCTGCCACTAAGGCGCTCAGCGATCCTGATAAGATTTAACCCCTCTGCATCCTAGAAATAGTGCTTGGCTCACAGGTTGCGAGAATGGAGCGAGTCACCAGGAAAAAGCACCCAGGCTGGCACCGATTCTTACCCATTGTTATGGTTTGTGTCTATTTGTCCACCAAAACCTCATGTAGTCATGGAGTGGGGACTTCTAGAGTTTAAGATTAACTCATGATCCACTGGGATTATGGTTTTAGGATTGCTGGGATTATGGGTGTGAGTGCTACACCCAGCTGGGGCAGACAGCCTGAATGTAACATAAGAGCGACAGACAGAAGACTTGCTCTCTGCTGCAGTTGTTGCTGCTGCTCCTCCATTTTGCTGTCTTGCTCTTTGCTGCACCATGAGAGGTTGTCCTCTGCCAGGTGCCGCTCTGCATTGGAGCCAGCTGAGTATAGACTTAACCTCCAGTAACTGTGAGCTACATAAACCTTTCCTTCCTTCATTTTGAATGTCAGCTGTTTGTCCCAGCAACAAGTAAAAAGTGAAAAGGAATGACACCATGCAGCGGACATTCCATCAGTGTCCAGAGGAACTATGTCCTGAAGTTAGAGCAGTGGGGGAACTCATACAGGAAGCCTTGCTCTGCCTCTCGCCATACATTGAATTTAGCTTTTGTTTCCTTCCCTCCACAGGCCCCAACAGATGGAGCGCAGGTGTGCAAGTCCAGTGCCTTGCACTGCTGGCACCTACTCCTCCATGTTCTGCCACCAAACCTAGAATAACAGAATGTGATGTCCCCAGTCCTGCAGCCTGAATGTGTCCCTTAAATTTCCATGGACAGCATCCAAAATGACAGGAATATTCAAACGTGATTACTTTAGGAGATGACGAAATTATGAGGTAGCATCCTCACAAATGGATTAGTACCCTTCCCAAAGAAGCACAAGAGAGCTGTGCTGCACCTTTTGCCTGTGTCCCAACCAGCATGTGCAGATACAAGAAAGCCCATACCAGATCCTGAATGTCAGGTCTTCTCTTTCTCTCTTTGTTGGGAGCCACAGGAATCTAGGAAATTGATCAGATGTGTGTAGGTGGGACTGGGCCTCAGTGCCTAAAACAAACAAACTGCCTCAGTCCTGAGAAAAACATCCTGTCGGACTCAGGCCAGCTATTAGTCGCTAGGCAACCTTGTATCATGTGTTCCAAACTTTGTAAAAGTATAAATAAAGGATTATTCTGTTGTGCATTGAGTTAGTCTTGCCCCTCAGGTAGACTAGCAACCACCTAGCCCAGCTTTTTTTTTTTATTGATATGTTGAACTTTATTTATTTTTTTTCAAAGTTTTATTGATAAACAGATAGCAATGAGACAGTTTCAAATCAAATCGAAAGTACAGTTTCAACAAATAATACACTGCATATA
>NW_004524822.1:156014-160247 GCF_000260255.1 Octodon degus | reverse complement strand
AAATACAAAGGATTGATTAATTAAGCAACTGGTTCTTTGAAAGGATAAATAAGATTGATAAATCCTTAGCTAGACTTACTGAAAGGCCGAATGAAGACTCATCGCTGGAATTAGACATGAAAAAGATGCAATCACAGCAGATAACTGCAGAAAGCTAGAAGACTATGAGAAACTACTTCAAGTGCTTATATTCCAATAACTTGGAGAATCTAGTAGAAACAGATAAATTCCTAAACACACAAGCATTACCAAACTAGACCAAGAAGATATAAAAACCCCAAACAGACCAACAATAGGCAACGAAATAGAGACAGTAATAAAATCCCTGACAGCTAAGCAAAGGCCCAGGACCCAGCGGGTTGACCACTGAACCTCACCAAAACTTCAAGGAAAAGCCAATACCAACATGCCTCAAACTTGTTCCTGAAATCAAAAGAGAAAGAGCACTATCAAACTCACACCCTGATGCCAAAACGAGCCAAACAATAAAAGAGAAAACTACCCACCTCCTTAATGAATACTGACGCCGAATTTCTCAACAAGATGATTGCAAACAGAATGCAGCAAATCATTAAAAAGGTGACATGTCATGACCAATGTGGCTTCAAACCAAGGATGTAAAGAGGATTCAATATATTTAAACCAACAAACAGATGTAAGGATAATAATTACATGTTCATTTCAGAAGACATAGTAAAAGCTTTTGACAAATGCAACCCTGAAGAAAATGGGAACAGAAATACCTTACCTGAAGTTGATAAAGTGCATTTATGACAAGCCGGCTGCCCACATCATACCAAATGGGGAAAAAGTGAAAGCATTCCTCCAAAATTCAGGAACATGACAAGGATGTTTATTCTTACCACTCCTGTTTAATACAGCACTGGAAACTTTATCCAGAGAATTCAGGCAAGAGAAAGAAATAAAGGGCAGCTGTGTAGGAAAAAAAAGTAAGTCGAACTATCCTTATTTGAAGATGACATGATCTTCTGTACAGATTTGAAATACATTAGAACTAATAGCCAAATTCAGCAAAGTGATAGGATACAAAATCAACACACAAAAATCAGTTTCGTACTTCTACAACAACAATGACCAGAAAAAAAAAAGGGAAAAAACCACAATATTAATAGTATCTAATTCAAATTGAATACCTAGGAACTGGAATGGCCAGATAGCTCAGTGGATTAAAGTGCCTGCTTAGGCAGACTCAGGGACCGGGGTTCTATCCCCCATACCAGCCCTGCCCACAGGGGTGCACTGAGATGGTGATTGAGACGAGGTGTGGTGGAGCATGTCTGTAATCCCAGCTCTTGGGAGGCTTAAAATAGGAGAATCACTGACTCTGATCCATGTAGTGAGACCCTGTAGACTTTGTACTAAATATAATAGTAATAATTTTTAAAAATACCTAGGAATTAACCTAACCATAGAGATGAAAGACCTCTGTAATTATACTGAGAAAGAGATTGAAGACAACATCAGAAAATGAAAAGACATATTCTATTCTATGGATAGCCAGAGCCAATATTGCCAAATGGCTATATTATCAAAAATGATATATAACTTTAATGCAATTGCAACCAAAATACAAGCAGAACTAAAAATTTCAAAAAATGTATATGTAGCCAGAAAAGTAAAGGCATTTCTGGGAAATAAGAACAAAAGAGAAGACAAACAATTGTAGATTTCAAGTTATGTTACAAGCTACAGTGATAAAAACAGCATGATATTGCCACAAAAAATAGACATGTGGATCAATGGAACAGAATAAGAAGGCAAAAAAAAAAAATTTCTAGGCACAATCAACTATCTTATCTTTGGCGAAAAGATCCCTAACACATGCTGAAGAAATAGTATTTTCTTTAGCAAATGGTTTTGGGAAGCTGTTTATCCACATATGGAAAAATGAATCTGGACCACAGCTCTTTTTTTAAAATTAAATTAAATTAAATTAATTTATTTTTTGGCAAGACCAGGGATTGAACTCAGGCCCTTGTGCTTGCCAGAGAAGAGCATATTCCACTAAAACATCTCCCTGGCCCTGGTTCCACAGTTCTTACCCTGCACTAAAGTCAGATCAAAATGGATCAAACACATCAATATAAAGATAGAAACACTGAAACTGCTAGAAGAAAAAGTTGATAAAACGCAAAGACATAGGCATTACTAAACACTTCTTGAATAAAACACCAGTTGTAGGGGTCAGGGAGATAGCTCAGCAGCTTCAGCACCTGCTTGGCAAGTGCAAGGTCCTGAGTTTGAGTCCCAGCCTCACATGCCATGCTTGTAAGCCAAACACTGAGGAGGCTGAGACAGGAAGATTACTGCAAGTTTGAGGCCAGCCTGCATCATGTCGGAAGTTCAAGGCCATCCTGAACTATATAGAAAGACCCCGTCTCAAAAATATCAAAAAGAAGGATTAATTTGTATCATTTGAAGGAAAAATTATGATTTTGAAACGATAATACTATGGGAAATAGGGGCCGGGGAGATAGCTCAGTAGAATAAGCGCTTCCCTGGCAAGTGCAAGGGCCTGAGTTCAATCCCCAGTTCCGCAAAAAAAAAAAAAATACTATGGGAAATAAATCAGACTCAGAAAGTTGAATCACATGGCTTCTCTAACATGGGAAACCCAAAATATAAATAATTTTAAAAGAAAAAGATATGATAGGACACAGGGACCTAGACTGTGAAGATAGAAATGGGGGGAGGGGTAAAAAATGATAAAAATGTAATATGCACATGTACCAATTCTCCAAGGTGAATGTCATTATTATGTATTGCAAATATATACTAATAAAAAGTACTAGTTTGGTCTCTTTTTCAACCATAGGCAGCCACGCTTTACCCTTTGGAGAGACACTCCATGGGTTTTATTATGTTTCCATAATGAAGAAAGGAAGAACTGTCACTCAGCTCCCCCAAGGTCCTACACATAGGTGCACTCTCCAGTCATCTTTGTCCCCAGCATTAGCCTCAGTGCTCAATCCCTTACTGGTTCAAAGCGCTGTTTTGAGAAAGAGGCTGAAGAGTCATGTGCAGAAATCACACTACAACTTCAAATCTTACCTGAAAGGTAGGAATGACTCTGAAAACTGTTTTCTAAAGCCACTTGTGGTTGAAAACCATTTTGTCTCCTAAGTTCATGACAGAGCAAGGTGCGTGGTCCTGCAGTGTATTACAAAAACTTAGTGTGTGCTATCGGCCACTCATCATGAGTGTAATCATCACCATGATTCTTTTGTAAAAGACCAACCTATGCTCACTGATACTGTCAAATTGCTAAAAACTTTCTGAACATCTACTTGCCATTTTTGTACTTTATTCACCATGTACATATAGCAAACAGTTCACCAGCTGGTACTAGTCCTGGAGACACTTTAAAAAAGCACTATGCTAAAAGATCTCATTTTGCAATTATAAATGGCTTATAAACTTTAATAACTATAATAATATCAATAGGAATTAGGCATTGCCCTCTAGCTTGAGATAATGAAGCATTAGTTTTAATTTCCTCTTTTCAATAGCTTTCATAAAACTAGAGCTGACCCTAGTGACCTGGAAAGGTATGTACCTTCCAACTGAGGCCATATAGGTTTTGCACTGTTTTCCTACCATGAGATATGGAGAAATGGGTAAAGATCAAATCCCTACCTGACATGGTGGCATACACCTGTAAGCCCAGAATTTAGGAGGCTGAGGAAGGAGGCTTGCTATGAGTTTGGGGCCAGGCTGGGTTACATAGTGAGGTGCTATCTCAAAACTCAGAACAAAAATCAAACAGAACCCCCTAGAAAGAATTCAATACCCTGCTCTATGCAGGTCTCGTATTATTGTTGAAATGATGCCATGTCATTGAATGCTACAATTAAGATCCAGTCCAGAGAATAGGACATTGGGTATCTACGAAGGCCTGGCATTCTCAGTGTCAGTGATCTGGAACACAGAGTTCTTTCTAGAAGCCAGAAGTTCTGCAGATGAAGCTGGAAGAACCGATTTTGCTATGATCTTGTGATTAGACTCTGAAGGTTTCCAGGCCTCGGTACATTTGTGTGGATCCACCCTGGGGGACTAGACCAATATCCAGAATGGATCGGTCCTGGACTAGATTTTATTTCTGGATTTTTGAGACAGAGTCTCACAAGAATTTCAGGTGTGCACCACTATGCCCAATTTAAGCTTGTCTTATTTAAATGAGCAGGTGACCTAGGTTTATAATGCACCAGGTCT
>NW_004524822.1:139644-155914 GCF_000260255.1 Octodon degus | reverse complement strand
TAAGAAGAATATATGCAGTGTATTATTTGTTGAAACTGTCCTTCCGATATGATTTGAAACTGTCTCATTGCTATCTGTTTGTCAATAAAACTTTGGAAAAAAAAAAAAAGCTACCGATGACCACCAATGTTATGTTCTGCCATTTTATTATAAATATTATCACATAAAATTTCCCCACAACCCTGAAAGGTAACCAGTCCATTTTCTGTTGCTATAACAAAACACCTAAGACTGGATAATTTATAAAGAATAGAAGCTTATTTCGCTCCCATTCTGGAGATCAAGAAGTCCAAAAGTATGGCACTGGTGTATTCCTGGCATCTGATGCAAGCATCTTTGGTGCATTGAACTGCGGCAGAGGGAATTAATTACATGACAAGGCAAATCAAGCAAGAGTTCACTTTATAACACTATCACTCCTACAATAACTCATTAACCAATTAATCCATAAGTGGATTAGTCCATTTATGAGAGTAAAACCTTCAGACCAATCACCTCTCAAAAGTCTGATTTCTCAACATTCCTACAGTGGGAACTAAGTTTCCAACACATAAGCTTTTGAGGATACATTTGAATGACAGCAGTAATCCACCAGCAAGGCTGATCACTATGATTTTGGAAAGAGACAGAAACCAAGCCACTAGAAGTCAAATGATCTACCTTCTACCACAAGGTTTTATATCTAGTGGATCTTGGATCTTATTTTCTATCTGGTGGCTTACTGATCTACAAGATTATACTTGTATAATCCAACCATCTCTCAGTTGTGGGACAGGGTCTTTAGGTAAGCTGTATGGTTAGAGTAGGGTCTTGGGGTTATGGGCATGTAGCAGCCTCTTTCTCTCCATTCTAACTTGGCTTGAGGGAGGCTAGAGTCCTCATGAGAAGACCTCAAAGACAGTCAGGCACAGAGAAACATATTCCTACATAACAAATACACTCACACACACACACACACACACACACATACACAAACAAACTGTTACTCAACATGAGAAATACTTCAAAGAATCAACAACTGGGATCTCATCCTTTTGAAAAATGTCTGCACTTCAAAAGAAATCACCAACAGAGTAAAGTGAAAACCAAAAAATTGGTAAAAAAAAAATTTATCCAACTGTCCCTCAGACAAAGAATTTCTATCCAGAACATATAAAGAATTTTTTGAAAATCAGGCCCCCAAAATTCAAAGACCCAATTTAAAAAATGGGCATCTGAGATGAATACACATTTCTTGGGTGAAAAAATACAAATGGCAAATTAATACATAAAAAATGTTCAGTGTCATTGGTCATTCAAGATATACAAATTAAAATGACCTGAGATTCCATTTCACCCCAGAAAGAATGGCTGTCTCCAAGAAGTCAACACATAACAAATGCTGGAGGGACTCTGGGTAAAAAGGAACCCTTCTCCAATTAGTGGGAGAGTAGACTCATGCAACTACTCTGGAAATCAGTATGGAGATTCCTCAAAAAACTAGGATTACAGGTTCCATTCAATACAGGTGTTCCCCTTCTAGGTATTTTTCTGGAAGGACTGAAAGCATCATGCTTTAGTGATATATGCGCACCCATGTTTATAGCAGCACAATTTGTCACAGCTAAATCTTAACAACAAAATGCCCACCAATTGTGGAATGGATAGAAAGATGTGGTATTTTTTATGCAATGGAGTATTACTCAGTTATAATAAAAAGATAAACTGGAGGCTTTTACAGATGAAAGGATGCAACTAGAGACCATACTCATAAGTAAAATAAATCAGACCTGCGTGAATAAACATCATATTGTTTCTCTAGTGTAAGAACTTGAAAGAGTAAACAAGATCTGAAAGATACAATAGGTATTGTGAAAGGGAAAGACACTGTCCCAAGGTAAGGAATAAATGGGATGAGGGAAAGGAGAAAAGAAAAAAGGAAGGGAAAAAGAAATATTTATGTATATACACAAGTTAGCTTGGATAATTGTACTGCTGATTTCTGCTGGTCTATTGAAAGGAGCAGTTAATGTTTAAATTTTTTTCTCCTTTTTAAATTTTATAATTTTTTATCCATCTTATAGACTTGTGTCTGGTAATCTGAACAACCAATATGAAGACAACAATATGTAATCTAGCACCAATTACTGAATTCCTATCATTTTGTTTAGTGAAATTCTATATCTTTTTTTTTTTTTTTTTTTTTTTTTGGCAGAACTGGGGATTGAACTCAGGCCCTTGCTCTTGCCAGGGAAGCGTTTATTCCACTGAGCCATCTCCCTGGCCCCTATATCATTTCTAATGTTTTACTGCTTTTAGTTTTTTTGTATTTTCTTTAAAAATAAAAAAAAATTAAGATTGCCTCTCAATTTTCACATCTGCTTTGGCCAGGTTTTGTTTTTATTAATGAAGGCAGTTTTCCACACCCCTCTCCCACCTTGAGAGCTGATCTATGCTAGAATCAGCTAGTAATTATACATGTTGTATGTGGCATCTGCTAGATGCACAGTTACTGATTCCCTGACATGTGGGACACAAACCTGACACTGGGCCCACATCAGACCTAGTAAGTCACAGTCTCTGGGGATCAGATCTGGCATTCATGTTCAAATCCTTTACAGACCAGTGTCACAGACCATTTGGGTTCAAACATATTTGTGGCAGCTGCACCGTGCTCCTTCCCTTCCTACCTATTCTCTCCTGCACATCTTTGCTCCACAAAGACTTCACAATCAATACTGTCATCATCATTTCCCAGGCACTTTTTAGCAAATTCTTGTCTATAGAAATGTCTATTCAGTCTCCACATGAATTTCATTATGCAATCTGAAATTGGGTAAGCGATTCACCAAATATTTTGAGATGTAAAGAGTGAATCTTTTAGATTCACAACAATACCTATATTATAGGATCATAAGGGTTCTGATACAGTCATACAATTGCATAAATAAGCAAATCAACCACACTGCCTAGAAAGCTAGTTATTTAATTTTTTAAACAAACTTAAGTGTATGGTCTATACAAATCATATTATATTGAAAAAAATAATGGCACGTCTTTCTAATTTGAATGTTAAGACAACAGAAAAAATATTTTACAGTACTATCAATGCATAGTATGGTGCTTGCATAGTTGAACAACAGTCAGAATTATAACATTGTATGTTGTGGTGCCCCAGTAATGTCACATCCTAGAAAATGAACTAAACCTAAGTGCACATAGCCTATTCAGTGTACACAGCAAAGCAATAGGCTGCAGTATAAGTAATAAATGACATTAACCTCCTCTGCCCTCACCACTCAACTCATGGAAAGAGAAAATTATAAAACATTCCACAGATGCCCTTTGGCTGTCTGAGCTTTTATGAACTTAGAAAGAGATTTTATTCTGAAAAAACCAGAAATGCAGTAGAGCATAATGAGAAGATAAGCCTCAAGGTACCTCCCAAGCTGTCACTGTATGCATCATGGAACTGCAATGGTAATCACAGTCATCATTTCAGAAAATAAAATTTCAAGTGAATGCGTGATTCTGGGGAGCCAAGAAACGTGGACTCTTTCTGGGAAATGTGGTAGGAGTAGCATTTACATGCTGTGCCTTAACTTCTATTCTGTCCTTCAAAATCAGTGAGGTAAAGGGCGCGCCAGCTAGCTCAGCGGACTAAAGCACCTTCTTGGGAAGAGCGCAGTGCCTGGGTTTGATCCCAGGCATGCCGTGCCGGTCCCAAACCTGGGGCGTGCTGAGACAGCGATTGAGACTGGGCATGGTGGCACGTGCCTGTGATCCCAGATCTTGGGAGGATGAAAATAGGAAAATCACTATGAGTCCAATCTACACAGTGAGACCCTGTAGATCCTGTAGATCTTATACTAAATACATAAAAGAAAAAAAAATCAGTGAGTTAGGGCAATGAACAAGCCAGATGCTAAGATGAGGAAGGTAAGCCCGGCCGGGCCACCTGCAGGTGCCCATCCTGGGATGCAGCTGCAGGTTGGTTCTCAGCCTGGAACCAAACTGTGAGTGGAAGGGCCGTGTCCCTCTTCCTCATTTCTGGGTCCTGTATTTGGAGTCTTGTTTCAGACGCTCTGTCCTCCACGGAGACTGTCCTGGCAGTTCCTTCAGGATCAAAATGGCAAATACTAACTGAAATCTTCCATTTGTGATGATGAAGGAGGAGAAAGCCACACCCCGCTTCTCGTCTTTCCTGGAGCTGCATAACACGACTATATTTAGGAGTAGGATTGTTGCACGTATGATTACTTAGGATGGGGTCACAAAGTGAGGCAGATTCAGTCCAACAGGACGATTATCCTTAAAAGGAGAGGAGGAGGGACAGAGAGACAGACATGCACAAAGAAAGACAGTGAGAACAGACACGGGGAAAACCATGTGCTTCCAGATGCAGAACACTGAGGATTGCTGGGAACCACCACAAGGTAAAAGAGACACAGGATTCCCAGCCACACTCCATGGCAGAACTACCACGGCCCCACCAACACTTTAATTTTGAACTTCTGGTCCTCCAAACTGGAAGAGCGTGAATTTCTGTTGTTCTAATCACCCAGTGTGTGGTACCTGATCACACCAGCTCTAGAAATTAAGCCAGAGCGTACAAAGGCATGTATGTACTGATATGGTCTTCCACACAATTGGAGTGGAAAATTGGTTTTATCCCCAATGACAGCTTGCACTGCTCCCCAGGGCCACTTACCTCTCTGTGGGGGAAGGGCCCAGAGGCCATGTCCAAGTTCAGCAAGGAATTGTGCGCTTGAACATCAAGTAGTGGCATCAGCCATGAGCCCATTAACAAGAGCAGCAGCCTCGTGCCTGACCCGCCATCCCCCAAGTCCCAGCCTCAGCACCCACGTGCTAGTGCACGGCCCCCAAGTCTGCTAGCCTGCCATATCAAGACGTTACCATTGTTCTTTCAGAGGGGACAAACATAATAAAATGCTTAGAATTAGGAGTAATCTTTTTCAAATGCCAGCTATTTACAAATCTAATCTTTTAAAGAATGGAATAGTTAATTCTCACCTGAATGCAATAAGCCCATTGACTCCCTAACTGTTAGAAACTGCACCCAGGACCAAGTGCGTGAGTCCAGAAATTGGAAGAGTCCTGGGGGGAAAAAGACTAGCTTTTAAAAATTGTGAAAATTCAAAATATAAATTCAACAAGGTTTCAGAACATTTATAGAAAAAAGATTATAATCAGGGTTTAGATTATAAAATCTCAGAAGAAAAGCAGAATAGATTTGGCTTTCAGCATTAAGTTGGTATCCCAGTACCTAGTATAATATCTGGCAAGCAGTTCATCTAATGAATAAATTCATGACTACATATGCTAATTTTTTAAATGCATAAAGATATTGAAACACCAAATGCCACATGGACCAAAAAAATATCATCTTGATAAGCTGTAACTTTTCATACTTTTTCTACTCAGTTTTTTTTTTAGGCATTGGAAATTGCTTCAATAGTCTGAAAGTCAGTGTTCATGGGGCATAAATTTAATTACAGTATTATTGCTATAATAATAGCAGCACTCACACAGCCCTTACTGAGTGCCAGCCACTGTCATACAGGCTTTCTTTACATCTGCTGTCTAATCTCAACTCATAACCTTGTAAGAAGGCAACAGACACTCTCACAAGGGTAAGCAATTGGCCGAAATCGCAGCCTTGGTTCTGGGCAGAGTGGGCCAGTGGGACAGGCTTTTGTTAGGATCCAGCCTTGCATCAGGGTTGTCCTTGCAGCAAATGCTTGAAGAGAACCCACTGTGTGCATGTGCGATGTCTCGCCACGCCAAAGCGAAGGGGAAGCAGCAGGCAGTGTCTACACAAAGGGCTCCTCCCCATCACAGCCCTCATGCATTCTTCAAAAATTGACCCACCCGGCCTCCTTCATAAATCTGGATTTCAGACTCAGTAATCTCTTTTTTAAAAAAACAAAAACAAAACAACAACAACGAAAACAATCCCTTTTATTTACTTGGTACAGGGTCTTGCTACACAGCTTGGACTCATAGTGATCCTCCTGTCTCAGCCTTCCTCATGCTGGGATTACAGGCATGTGCCACCATGCCTGGTTTCAGTGGCCAGCTTGCCATGTGACCAGCGCAGCATGCAGGACCAGGATTCAAACCCAGGTCCTTGTGCTTGCCATGTAGGCAAGTAAACTAACTCTCTCTCTCTCTCTCTCTCTCTCTCTCTCTCTCTCTCTCTCTCTCATCTTTGTGAAACAGTCTCACTTGGTAGTTCAGACTGACCTGGAGCCCAAGCTGGTCTTGAACTCATGATGATCCTCCTGCCTCAGTCTCCCGAGTGTTGGGATTACAGGGGTGCACCATCACACCTGGCCTAGACTCTTGCTCACTCAATTCCCTAGAGTTGAGAGGCTACAGGCAACGCTTCCAATTCAAACCGTGAACAAGGTGTGCAAATCATGGTGTACTTGGGAAGATCCCTGAGTGCAGGCTGTCTTCCTTCAGGGAAAATAAGTGTTTGCAGTAAATTAACTGAGCTTGTTTAAAAAGCCCAACTATTT
Organism: Octodon degus; assembly: GCF_000260255.1. Lineage (NCBI taxonomy): Eukaryota > Metazoa > Chordata > Mammalia > Rodentia > Octodontidae > Octodon > Octodon degus. The sequence continues at coordinate 149,390 of NW_004524822.1, read as the reverse complement.
GTTTGCCCCAATATCTAGCTTTCCAGATGTCTCCTTTCCCCTGAGCGTGTTTAGAATGGCCAGAATTGAAATGAAGTGTTAATCAAACAAACAAAAGAACGGGCTGATGGGTCTGCTTGCAGGGTAAAGACTAATGACTTCCTTCCCAGGGGTTTTAGTAAATTTTCTGAGTGTGCATGAGAAATTAGAATAGGGTGCAGGGAGTTTTGCTAATAGGGACCATTTGCTTGAGGTGTTCAAGATAACAAAAGGATCGTGTGTATTTATTTACCCTTTAAGCCACCCTGCAACGCTTCCCAAGCTGTAGTCAGTTAGCTGATCCTACCAGTTTTAGGTGACATCCTAAACTACTCGGAAAGACTTGAATCAATACATTTATTTTCCTGGAAAATAGGTAGCAGCCTCAGCAGCCCATTCCGGGTTCTGTGGGGCACTCGTCTCCATCTGGCCTGCGAGTTCTTACGCACCTGCTGCTATATTGCTAACGTGGTGTGTGTTCATTAGAGTAAGCAAACTGCTATGGCAAACACCCAAGATACATAACAGCTCCACCTCCATACTCGCATATTAGTTCTGGATAAATGAACAGCCCTCCTCCACACAGTCAGAGCAAAAGAAGCCCAAGTCACGAAGCCTGTGCCATCTTCAATTCTCCAAGTTGAAAAGCAAGTAATTCTCTTTTTCTTTTCTCTCTCTCTCTCTCTCTCTCTCTCTCTCTCTCTCTCTCTCTCTCTCTCGGTTGGTTTTCTTTTTTGTGTGTGTGCAGGGTCTCACTACACAGCCCGCATGCATAGTGATCCTCCTGATTTCTGCTTCCCAAGTGCTAGGATTGCAGGCCTGCACCACCATACCCGGACTCCATTACCGGCTCAGCACGCCTGGGTTGGGGCTGGCGCAGCATGAGGAGCCAGGGATCGAACCCTGGACCCTGAGCTTACCTAAGCAAGCACTTAGTCCTCTGAGCTATACCACTGGCTCTTTTCCTATTTTTTTTTGTGGGGGGGAGGGGAGAGGAAAGGCAGATAGCATTTTAGAGACCAGGCTGGGAGTGGCACACACACCCCTTCTGCTCATCTTTTATTGGGTAGGACTCAGTCACTTCAGCCACTTCTAATAACAGAGAAACCTAGAAAATTGAGTTCAGCTATGTGCCCAGGGAAAAAAGCCAAATCCAAGTCTAAACGACAGTGATTTATGACATTATGGATTAACCCTGAACCTTATTCCCCATGTTCAATAAAGACATGTTGTCTTGAACAATGTAAGATATAAAAGACCTATCCTGACTATCTTGAAGTTGTATCTTCAGGGCTGTACTTAACAAAAACCTGACAAATAAAAATCTGAATGGTTGCAATAAACTTTGTTGGACCATGAAGTCAGGTAGACTAGGTTTGAAATTGGGCTCTGTCACTCTGTAGCTCATGATCTGGGCAAGATATTATGGCGGCTATTAAATTCTCTTAGCCTTAGTTCGCTTCTGTGTAGAGGCAGTGTATGGGAAATGGTCATCTTCCCAGAGTGTGCCAAGGAAGTTCAAATGTTCTGCTAGAGCCCATGTAGCACCATATACTGCCAGTAAACCACTGGGGCAAAAGGTGGTCATGGATCTCCCTGAAGGGCTTTGTACATGGATCAGGATAAAGCAGCTAACAAAGTCTTTCAGGTAACAAGGATCACAGATGCATAACTGACAAGGTGTAGCAAAGACATTCCACTTACATCAAAAAGCTGTGAGAGGCCCAAAGATGAAAAATTGGTACTGCCCTGGGCAAGGGGGACTTGGCCAACCCATAAAAGGGCACAGGAGAAAAAGTCAGTCATCCAAACATGTCAAGCCCAGAAAGATGCTTTATATTTTTTGTTAAATTTATGCATCCTGGGGCTGGAGAGATAGTTCGATGGTCTAAGCAACTGCCTGGCAAGCACAAGGACCCAGGTTTAATCCCTTGTACTGCATGCTGTGCCAGCCCCAAAATTGGGCATGGTATTCCATGCCTATAATCCCAACACTATGGAGGCTGAGACAGGAGGATCACTAAGAGTCTGAGGTGCATCGCAAAACCTTGTACCAAATAAATGAAAGATTAAAAAATCATGCATACTTGCCTCAAATGTTCACTGAACACAAACTAAACACCTTCTACGAACTTAAGACACATCTGTAAACAAAATGCAACCCAGCTTTTGTACTAGGAGACAGAAAATAATGGAGTAAGTAAACTGTAAAGTATGTTAGAAGGTGATTAGTTCTAAGGAGAATAGGCAGCTGTTGTGATAGGCCAGACTGTCAGATTTATTAGCTTGAAAGCCACATGGGTGACTGTTCAAGTGACTTCTGAGAATGGCTGGGTGGGTTATGGAAGCTTGACTTTGGGCACCATGTCTGGTCCTGGGCCCTTTCCCCTCTGGAACTGTTCTTCCCCTCTATTCCCACCCACTGCGAGCTGAGCAGCTTCTCTCTGCCATACCCTTCCAGGTAGAGAGGGAATGAGCCCCAGCACAGCAAGGCCATGTGCAACAAGCCCGCAGTTAACATAGGTCTAGACAGTAAGACGTTAAGAGCTTGTCCACAGCAAGTTCAAAAAGACCAGATGCTTGTTCTTCCCAAGTCTACTCAAAATACTACTAGATGTTTGAGCCAGAGTAATTAGACAAGAGAAGAAACTACAAGATATTCAAATTAGAAAATAAGTTAAATTATCCTATTTGTAGATTTCATGATGTCGTGTATAAAAAAGCTCCATCATGAGTTCAGTGAGGCTGCAGGTTACAAAAGCAACATCTACAAAATCATTAACATTTTACACGCTATCAACAAACTACGTGGAAAATGCAGCAATATCATTGAAAATGCAACAAAAATTGAGAATAAATTTGATAAAGGAGGTAAATGACCCATATGCTGAAAACCATAAAATATTGATTAAAGAAATTCAAGCAGATACAAATAAGTGGGAAGCTATCCCATGTTTGTGAATTAAAAGTATTAAAATGTCTACACTATCAAAGATAATCTACAAGTTCAATGCACTCACTATCAAAATTCCAATGAAATTTTTCACAGAAATGGAAAAAAAGCCTAAAATCTTTATAAAACTACAGAAGCCTGAATAGCCAAATAAGTATTGAGCCTAAGCTGGAGGCATCATACTACCTGACTTCAAAATCTACTGCAAAGGTATAATAATCAAAACATTATGATTACTGGCATAAAACAGACAGATAATCTAATGGAGCAGAAAGGAGTTCTCAGAATAAATCCACCTAATTATTATCCAATGATTTTGGACCAAGAAAAACAATGGAACAGTCTCTTCAGGAAATGATACGGGGAAAACTGAATACCTACATTGTACTGAGAGGTAGGAGCTGGGACCACTTACTTAGACTCTGCACTGGTGGCTCCCCAAAGCCAGTCTTAGACCTAAATACAGAAAGCTGGAAGCAACCCTCTGGGCTGCAGTCTATAGAGCGGCCTTCACCCAAAACAGGCAAACAGCCTTGGTCTGCAGCAGGACAAGGGCATTCCCCTCCCCCAGTGACCAGCGTGTCAGAGGAGTCAGTGGGGTAGAACAGAGAAGATGCACAAGAATTCCAAGAAGAATTTAAAACATCGTGTTACAGTGATACATGTACACCCATGTTTACAGCAGCACAGTTTGTAATGCCTAAATCTTAGAAACAACCCAAACTGAGGGATGGATAAAAAAAGAGGTTTTCATATATAATGGAGTACTACTCAGCCATAAAGAAGGATTGGTGAGACATTTCTAGGTAAATGGGTGCCTTGAGAGTATGGTCTTAAGTGTAATATTTACAGACACACATCTGTAAATATTACAGTTTCTCCTTCATGGGAGAAATTTAATAAGTAAATAAAGACCAAAATGTAGAGTAGATATTATGAAATAGAAAAATTGTTCAAAATGAAAGAGGAAATAGGGAGGACAGAGGGGAAAGAAAGGAAGGAATTGAGAAGAAAAAATGATAAAAGAAGGATAAAATGAAAATAAAGCTTTGTAAATAAGGGGAGGAAGAGAGATTGGAGGGAGTGGAGGCGATTGGAAGCAGAAGAGGAATCAAGGTATGGCACACACAGGCACCAACTCGCTAGGATGCATAGCGCCATTACGTATGCATAAATTGTACCAATAAACTTAATTTTTAAAAGCCTGATCAAATAAGATCATTTAAGGTAACAGTTCCAAATATATTTTTTTTTAAATTGATTACCTAGTAAGTAGAAAATGCAAAATGTACAATTGTACTCCTCCCTTTTATTACTTGAAGGAAACTGTTTCTTACTACATTGCCTTCTGGAAAATCCCTTTAAAATCTGAGAACAAATGGATAAGACACTTTATACCTGTGTGTGATGGCATACCCCTGTCATCCCACCCCTTTGGGAAGTGGAGGCAAGAAGATCGCAAGTTTGAGCCCAGACTGAGTAACTTACTGTCTTAGCAGGAGCCTATCTCAAAATAAAATTAAATAAATAAGGGCTAGGGATGTAGTTCAGTGTGAAGGTCCTAGATTCAATCTCTAATGCTGAAAATAAAATTTTAAATATTATATATATATATATAATTTCAATTTAATAGTAAGAAATTCATAAACAATGGGCAAAGCACTGACATACAAATTTCTGAAAATAAGACATATAAATAGGCAAAAAGCACATGAAAAATTGCTCAACATCAATAATCATCAGGAAATATAAATGAAAACCACAAAAAGATATCTCCTTGTAACTATTAGAATGATTATCAAAAAGGGCCAGGGATATAGCTCAGCAGCATAAGTGCCTGCCTGGCAAGCACAAAAGCTATCAAAACGACAAATGGTACATTTGGGCAAGGGTGTGTAAGAAAAAGGAAACATTACACACTGGTGATGGAAATGTAAACTCATACAGCCATGATGGAAAATAGTGTGAGGTTCCTCAAAAAAGTTAAACGTGACCCGGGCCTGGTGGTGCACACCACTCTAGTAGATTGCCAGCGCTCTAGGAGACTGAGAAAGGAGAGTCATAAGTTATCTCATCCTGGGAAATCTAGCAATTTAGTGAAACCTTGTCAGAAAAAAATAATAAGACTGGCAAGATAGCTCAGTGGACTAAGTGCCTGCTTAGGCAAGCCCAGGGACCAGGGTTCTATCCCCAGTACCGCATGTCACATTGGCCCAGGCCCCCAGTGCACTGAGCTGGCTGCAGATTCCAGTCCTAGTAGTGCATGCCTGTAACCCCAGCACTGGGGAGACTGAAAACAGGACAACCACTGTGAGTCTGAGCTGTGCAGTGAGACCCCGTATCAAATACATAAATTAAAAAAAGGTTAAATACTGTCTGATCTCACATATGTGTGGAATCTAAAACAATTGTACTTCTTGAAACAGAGGGTCCCAAGGTGTGGGTCAGAGGGGCTATGAGGAAATGTTGGTTAAAAAATTCAAAATGTCAGTAAGATGGAAGAAGTAAGTTCAAGAGGTCTGTGTGGCTAAAGATGATAATATACACTTAAAATCACAGAGTAGCTTTTAAATATTTTCACCATAAAAGTAAGATAATGTACATATTAATTAACTTGATTTAGCCCTTTCAGAATGTATACATATAACAAGAACAACAACAAAAAAAAAATCCAACGTGCTGTGGACCATAAACATATACATGTTTTATTTATCAATTAAAAGTATTTTTAAATTCACTTTTAAAGTTCTACAAAAACCATACATAAAGAGGAAAATTTAACCAATGACTTCAATAGAATACACTTGCAGAAATGTCATTTTTTTATTTAGTCTCCCAAGCATTTCCACAGTTGAGTTCCTGCAAGGCAGCTAGATATTTATACTGTATTCATCTACCCTGATCAGCCATCTGTCTAGAGGTGTCCAGAGGGGATCAAAGGCCCCAGGGAGCTGCAGCTTCATCCCCACATGGTTCCACACATGGCCCTAGCTGGCTGTGCTCTGCCTGCCCAACAGTCTGCAAGAAGTTCTTAAGCAGCAGACATTAACTTTACTCTGTAGGAGACAGCAGTAACTTTCTGAACACCGAGTGACTGATGTGTTGACTTGTTTCCCCGTTTCCTGGCACTCCAGCATACGTTGAGAGGATTCTCTGATGTCACTGATTGTTGTTCTCTGCTCTGCTCTGGAACCCCCAGCTGCAAGGGTATTCAGCAATGCCTTAGGTCTCTCAAAACATCCAAAACTACCTACTAGTTGAGGCCAGGAGTCCTGCTTTGCTCTATGCTTCAGACAAAATACACAGCAAAATAGCACTTGCTCAAAAAGGATCAGTAAGTTACAGACAGCATCAGCACAACGCTGACCCAAGAGTAAGGACCTTGCGCACCTGGCTTTCCAATTGCAGCCCAGACTTCAGCGCCTACCACAAGGCCGGGCCTCATGTTCCCATCCACCTCTTCACTTTCCCAGCACTTATTTGTCCTTGACCTCTAAGGAACTTCCTGAGCAAAATAGCCTCTGAGTCAGGGACAAGTGTTGACACGGTTCATTGTGAAACCGTGTTTATTTTGTACAGGTGTGAGCTTTTGCTGTCTTTGGATGGCAGGCATGTGGATTGTGAGTAGAAAATTCTGGCCGTGGCTCCCTCCAGAAAGGCCTTTGACCCGGTGGCCTTCCATCTGCACCAGTGACGCCTTGCCCCATCTGTGGCTCTCAGCACCGGGCAGAGAGTGAAGCAGCCTCATTTGCATACTGAACAGAGGTACATTCTTCACTTTCACCAAGAACGTTCAGGTCCTGCTGTTCCAGGTGTTCAGTTCTGCAGGACAATTCAGATTCTAGGTGCTGGCTTCTAATTTTAAACTGTGAACGCTAAAGAGACAGCTGCCAGGAAAACAAAAGGTGTTGGTGAGTCTAATTAAGTTGTGGGCCGCTGATGTCCACTTTGCTGTTTCTGAAGGTTCCTGGTGTGGTATTGACATGGTTTAAGCATGTCTCCAAAGGTTTGTGTGTTGACATTTAAACTCCATGTATGGTGTTAAGAGGGTAGAAATTTAATCTGCCTGTGGTATTTAGAAGTGAGACCTTTATAAAATGATTAGGACTAGATAAAGTGATCAGGAGGTAAACCCATGATTGACACTCAGTGGCTTTATAAGAAGGGGAAGTGAGATTAGGACACACACACACACACACACACCAATGCTCCCCGTCACTTGCCATATGATATCCTATGTGGCCTTGAGATTTGGCCAGCAAAAGGGCTACCACCAGCCAGGTATGATGGCACATGCTTGTAATCCCAGCTAAGGTTAAGGCAGGAGGACTGTGAATTCAAGGCCAGCCAGGACTACATAGCGAACTCAAGATCAGCATTAACTGAACCACATAGCATGTAGGCCCCTTGTTCAGTGACCAAACTGCAAACCAAAATGAATCTCTTCTGTTTTTAAGTACCAGGTCTCAGGCATTTTGTTATAGTAACAGAAAGCAAAACTATATAATTCTTTTTGAAGTTTCTATACTGTTTTCAAGTATCATCCTCACCACCCTCCTGTCCTTAAGGACATGAAAGAGGAAACATTTTCTTGTGCCCACTATGGATTTCCAGCAGAGATCACATGAGATAGATTAAAGGAGAAAGCATAACATTTTTGTTTGCGTATGCATGTGGCTCTCAAGAAGAAAAATGAAGACCTGAAGAAGTGACTAGATCTAAGTGTTTATGTGTTAGGTTGAATGGAGAGTAGCAACTGTAGGAAAGTAATGAACATGTATGAGGAGACTTGGAATGAATTTCTCTCACCCTCAACTTCCTGCCTCTGGTAAGGAGAATGTCTCTTCTTCCTGATGCACTATAGATACCTTTTTCATGTGGATTTCATCTCCTGTTTTTGGGCTAGGAGCATTAGAGTGCTTTATTTGTGTCTGCTGCTTTTTACTTTTCAATGCAAAGTAGTTAATCTGCCAGAGCAACATGTGTTGGGTTGCACGGTGTGAACCCCTTCACCATATGGCTGCTCTTCCTCCCCCCATAATCACTGTTAAGGTCCACAAAGGTGTGAAAGCCTGGAGCCAATATTCGGAGGTATGCGTGTCTCTCAGAAGTGGAAAGGGCACTGGTGGTCTGTGATCTTTCTGATTTCACATTAGCGGGGAAGACCTGATCAGACACCATGTCTGGAGGAGGGGAGAAGGCGAAGTGCTGGGTGCCTCAACAGGAAGCTGGCCCTGGATGAGTCAGGCACCTGCACAGGCGGGTGTCATGGTGACAAGGGATGGCCAGTGGGACAAAGATGTTGCGAAGGGAGGATTAGAGAAGCGGGAAAGCTTCTAACAGGAGAGACAACTTGGCAGAAAGTGGCTGTCTTAGTCTGTTTTCCATTGCTCTAACAAATTATCTGTGGCTAGGTGGAAGCTGAAAGCCCATGAGTTGGCAGCCCTGTCCCTTTGGCCCTGCATGAAGGCCCGGCTGCATTGTAACATGGCTGAGGTATCGTGGTGGGAACATTGCAGCAAAGAGCGCAGTCATGGGTTGAGACAAGAAGAGAGGATTCAGGGGTCAAGCTTAATCTTTCATAATAATTTATTCTCCAGGAACTAAATCACTTCTCAAGATCATTGCTTCCAAATGCAGTTGTTGTAGTGCCCCAAGTCCTAGTTGTCTCTTACCAGGCCCAATCTCTTCTGCTGTCTCTCAGTACCACCATACTCAGGACCAAGTATTAAGCATATGAACTTGTAGGGAACAAATTATATCCAAACCATGGGAAACCAAAAAGACAAGCCTACTCCCTCATATTTTCTCCCAAGTCTTTCTTTATGTGTCTGGGCATCATCAACAAGCTGATCACAGCATGGCCTTCAGGGCTCTCCTGAAGAACAGTCGTCTCTTAGGATGCTGCAAATGGAGCAGAAAGTTGCTCATCACTGGGGTTTAGAGTTGACTTCAGAGAAAGTAACAACGAGCCATTCCTTGTCTTTGCAGCCTCCTCGGTTGGCTGCTCAACAGACCTTGCTAGATTGGTCTCCTGAGAACCCCTGAACAGAGCAAACACTTGTACAGTTTGCTCATACCTCTTTTTGTGGGTTTCTGTTTGGTGAATTCCACGTTCCCAGGAAGTTCTTGCTGCAGTTTCAACAACACAATAGCTCTTGTTGGGCTGTGGGTGGGGTGGGGGTGAAGGGACAACTTTGTAAAGCACCTGATTGACACCATGAATAGACAAGCTGTTGGACACCATTCCTTCCCAGAATTACCTAGTTACGTGGAGCAGTTCTGAGCACCAGCCCTGGGGGCCAGAGAGGAGAAGGCAGGGACAGAGGACAAAGAGCAGACCATACCCCTTAAGCCCAGAATGGCAGGCATGCTACCCTAGACCCTGGGGGGCAGAGAACTCCCTGCCTGGGCAGGCCCAGTGTTTGACTGTGATCCTCACAAGTCCTGAGCCCTGAGAAGATGAAATCTTGGGACCCCTTAGGCCTTGAGGTTCAGATAAGTTACTAGGATTTCTTTGGAACACCTAAGGCCACTGTGTTCTCTTTGCCAAGTTTAACCTGTTCAAACAAAGTGAGTATCAGTGGATTAAAATCCTTAATGACTCGATATGTACAGTGACAGGTGATGTGTGTACCCCTATAACTGGAATTACTAAAAATACCTTTTTAGGGCTGGTGAGATGGCTCAGTGGTCTAAAGCACCTACTTAGAACAAGCTTAGAAAAGCACAGGGACAGCGGTTCAATCCCCCAGCACCACATGCCAGCCAGCCC
>NW_004524822.1:130217-139317 GCF_000260255.1 Octodon degus | reverse complement strand
TTGTTTTGTTTTTTTTTTTGGCAGAACTGGGGATTGAATTATTCCACTGAGCCATCTACCCAAACCCTTGATTTAGTTTTGAATCCTGGATGCTTTATCCATGCAAATTTTAACATTCATTTTTTCCTCAAGGAATTAAATAGATTCATGGAAAATATTTTCCTTAGAGAGGACTGTGATTGTGAACACTTTACAGAAAAGATGTGTACATTCATATATTTAGGTTTTTAAAGAAAGAAAGAACTCTTTATCTAGTAAGAGAATTGATCCTTACAATTTTTGCAAGGTACTTACTCTGTGCTGACACAGAAATCCAGTATTTCCACAAACAAATTAAGGTAGGCTCTAAATGCATTCCTTGCAAGTGTAAAGAGGAATTTGGCTACTTACTGTAATTGACCAGTTTGTAAAGGTGAAAGGAGTGGAAGAAGAAGAGAGCAGGGCATGAGAGAAATCCGTGTCTCAGTCAAGTGAGATAGAGGCACCTTTGGAGGCGACAGGAGTGGTTGCAGCTACCCCGCTCAAGGCTTCACCTTGTGATTTAGTTGTGGCTGTGGCTGCCTCCAAGTACACTTGTGCTGTGCCAACAGCCGAGTCCTTGTCTCTCACCAGGTAACTGGAGATTCACCTGCACGTTCAGATCATGCCATCTGAAGCTGGTTTGTACTACTGCAGAAATAAGAGACTCGCACTGTCTCCTGCAGTATCTTACAGATGGACTCCACTGCCGCAGCCCTTTCTCTCAGACAACAGGATCTGATGCTACAAGGTCCTAAGTGATTCGGCCTCTCAGTGATTATTCAGAGTTCCTCTGTGTGCTGTGTCTCCTGACAGGACTGAGAGAGAAAATATTTCACAAAATTCTTCAAAGCCACTGCCTCCCACCACAGTAGTCAGTCATGATGATAAATATCAAAAGCACGACAGTCCCTGTTGGTCTACAATGACCAGCATTAAGCTGGGGGGGAGGTTCTGGGGGTAATTCTCGTGCTCCTGTGCAAGAGAGGCTCTTCTGGAGGGCGGCAGAAAGGAGGGAGCACAAGGAGGCTTGAGATGGAGCAAGTGAAAGAAACATTTCTTGGGACGGTTCTAGGGGCTCAAACACAAAGGAAGCTGGAAATCAAGGCAGCTCTCTATGTTGGAGCAGGTCGGAGCACTAGCCCTGGGGCTCAGAGAAGAGAAGGCAGGGACAGAGGACAAATAACACACCATCCCCCAAGACAGATCGTGTCTTGCTTACTTTTCACTCATTGCTGGGACAAAATACCTGACACCCAAAATTAGAGAAGGAAAGCTTTATTTAGCTCACAGTTTGTGGAGATTTCAGTCCCCACTTGGCTGGCTCCTGGACAGAGTGGCACAGGGCAGAGAGCAGCATTAGTGGTGGTGGAAAACAGCAAAATAGCGAGAGTAGAAAGGGAAGAGCAGTGGCAGCAGTGGCAATGGCAGAGCAGAGGCAGAGCGCGGGGCTCTCTCCACAGCACTCACTGTAGCACTCACACCATCATACCAGTACTTGATCATGAATTGAGCACAACCTCAAAGTCCACCCAGGACTGCAGGATGCTTCGGGGGAACAACTAGACACTAACCATAACACGTGACAATCTTTGCTTTTATATCATTGATTTTCACTTCTACCAGAGAAACATAGTCTTTATATAACCAAAAATATTGGTAAAACTAAAACATAACGTTAACAAAGAACCAATAAAAGCAAATTTCATGTGCCACATGTATTTGTTTCTCATTGCAACACAGCAAATTAACCTAAAACTTAAAGGTTTAAGCCAAAATAAACATTTGTCATCTCACAGATTTGTTTGGTTAGAAATTTGGCTGGGGTAATTGAGCTCCAGGTCTATGTGAACTACAGTGAGGACCACAGAACCAAGACCAGTCACTTAAGCTTGACAGGGGATGGAGAATCTATTTCCAGGATGGCCCACTTACATGACTGCCAAGCTGGTTCTTGTGGTTGGCTGCCGTGTGGACCGATTCACTGCCACGTGGACCTCTCCAGGTTCTCATAAACCTAGAGGCTGCCTTCCCCAAAAGCAAGTGAGCTAACAGAAAGAGATGAAAACCGTGGTGTCCTTTCTATCTCATCTTGGAATAAATCACACACTACCACTTCTGCAATATTTGTTATAGTTTATATCTAACATTTCCAGTGCCTCTTGTGCTCATAAATCATGGGTTTATGATACTGGATTAGTTCACTAATGAGTTTATAGCTGGGCATGAAGCCTGGAAGGTCACTGTGGGTGTATACACATACAATATATATCTCCCTTCTCCTCCCTTGAGTGCTTGCTGCTTCCTGCCTGCCATGCCATGAAGTGTTTTTCCTCTTGTCATGCTGATCTGTCTTGGAATCAGTCAACTTTGGACTGAAAACTCTATAAACTATGAATCAGGGGACAGAGCTGTAGCTCAGTAGCACAGCACATGTCTGGCAAGTGTAAGGTTGTGAGTTCAATTCCTGGTACCACCAAAAGGAAACAAACAAACAAAAAAAGGCATTACCAAATTGAGCCAAAGTAAGCCTCTTCTCCTTTCATTCGTATATTCTGTCTCAGCAGTGAGAAAAGTAACTAAGATACTATTGTTTATATAATATTGGATCCCTATCTGGTGTGGATAGGGACAATTCAAAAACATGGTATCAGAAAGCAAGGATCTTGGTAGATGACTAACACACTTCGGAAAATGAATGCCTGTATACAAACATAAGCGTCACAAAACATTCTCAGGAAAAATTACCCACAGAAATTTTCAGGGACTCTCTACTCCTGCGTCCACCAACAGTCGTTCTTCCTGTGCACCCAGCAGTGATCCAGACAAGATGGTAAAGGTTGGAGTGAACAGATTTGGCCATATTGGATGCCCTGTCACCAGGGCTTCTTTTAACTCTGTCAAGGTAGATGTTGTATCCATCAATGACCCCATCATTGGCCTCAAGTACATGGTCTACATGTTCCAGTATGATTCCATCCACGGCAAGTTCCATGGCACTGTCAAGGCTGAGAACAGGAAGCTCATCATCAACAGAAAGGCCATCACCATCTTCCAAGAGCAAGATCTTTCCAACATCAAGTGGGATGATGCTGGCATTGAGCATGTGCTGGAGTCCACTGGTGTCCTCACCACCATGCAGAAGGCCGAAGCTCACCTGAAGCATGGTGCCAAAAGGGTCATCATGTCCGCCCCTTCCGCCAATGCCCCCATGTTTGTGATGTGTGTGAATCATGAGAAGTATGACAACTCCCTCAAAATTGTCAGCAATGCTTCCTGTACCACCAATTCCTCAGCCTTACTGGTCAAGGTCATCCATGACAACTTCAGCATCGTAGAGGGACTCAGGACCACAGTTCATGCCATTACTGCCACCCACAAGACTGTGGATGGCCCCTCTGGGAAGCTGTAGTGTGTTGGCTGCAGGGCTGACCAGACCATTATGCCTGTATCCACTGGCACTGCCAAGGTCATGGGCAAGGTCATTCCAGAGCTGAACAGGAAGCTCACAGGCATGGCTTTCTGTGTGCCCAATCCCAGTGTGTCAATGGTGCATCTGAGCTACCACTTGGAGAAAGAGGCTAAATATTATGATGACATCAATAAGGTGGTGAAGCAGGAGTCAGATGATCCCCTGAAAGGCATTCTGGGATACACTGAGGATCAGATTGTGTCTTGCAACTTCAACAATGACACCTATCTTCCCTCTTTGATGTTGGGACTGGCATCACCCTGAATAACCACTTTGTCAAGCTCATCTCCAGGTATAATAGTGAGTTTGGATACAGCAACAGGGTGGTGGACATCATGGTCCACATGGCCTCCAAGAATTAAATGCCCCCCCATAGTCCAGCAAGACCAGAGGGATGGAGAGGCCATGCTGTAGAAGTCACTGCCCTACTCAGCCCCAACACTGAGAATCTCCCCTCACAGCTTCCGTCCTAGGACCCCTAGAAGGGGAGGGTCCTAGGGACACTTCGCTCACTGCCATTGCACAACATCAATAAAGCCCACTGTACACCCCCAAAAAAACTTCAAGAAGACTAATCTTGTTCAAGTTTCCAAATGTCATCCTGCATTTGAACCAGAAATACTTGTATCACAAATTACTGAATTCCATCTTCCTTCAATTTCTGCTTATCCCTGTCTCCCCAGCTCCACAGTAAACTCAAAGGTGAGACTTGCAAGGCCAAAGAGAACCAGGAGTACTATCTTTCTTTTGCCTTTCAACACACTGGAATATGTATTATGATATACTTGAAAGAAAACACCAGAATAAAGGACTACTCTTAATCAATAAATCAAAGCTAAGAGATAATTGAAATTCAGTTCTAATATAAAATAAGAATAATAACATCAAACTTAGATAAGTGAGTGCTTAAGAGCAATGCAGGACACCACTATGAAGTTAACAGGGTCATTTTCACACAGTGTGACAAGGAATTCTAAGGCACAGTGGCCAAACACAGAAGGGCTGACACTGCAATCTTATGCAAAGAAGTAAGACATACAAAGAGACTTTCCTTTTGATTAATTGCAATAACACTCATAGCACAAAGATTAGGTGCAATGGTTAGTTACAGAGGAAATCTACAAAGAAATATGTGCTCAGGAAGCTTATACTTTAGGGAAGAGAGATGGAGACATCAACCAATAAGTGACACTGAGCGCCCATAGGGAAGGATGGGAGAGCTCATGGGGGGGGGGCAAATGAAGAAGACTTCAAGGGCAGGTTCCCAAAGAGATGGCAGCTGGACTGGGCCCCGCTGGATACACAAATTTTATAGAAGGGCCAAGAAACAGAAGGCACAGAAATCTGAGCAATTCTAATGGATGAGTTTAAGACAGGTTGGAAAATGCAGGCCTTTTCTGTAGAACACACCATCTAGGGTCTAACTAGACTGAAGTGTTAGAAGAACTCAGGAGTAAAAGATTGCTGTGAGCGAGGCATGGTGGTGCATACCTGTAATCCCAGCACTTGAGAGACTGAGGCAGGAAGGATTGTTGTGAGTTCAAGGCCAGGTTGGCCCACAAAGAAAGCTCAAGGCCAGCCTGAACTACATAGTGAGACTCTATCTCAACAAGACAAAATAATAAATATAAATAAAACGTTTTTGGAAATGGCAGTGGCAACTGAGAAAGTACACGGAGATTCAGACTTGAAGAATCTTTAATGTATGAATTTACTGGCAAACAATGAAATCCATACTTCCAAGGTTCAAATCTCGGCTCCGTTGTATACCAACTGTGTAAACTTGAACAAGTTACTTAAACCTTCTGTGCCTCCCTGTCTTCACCTAAACTGGTAGTAATATCTATCTCATGAAATTCTGAAATTAAATTATACTATGTACAGATTATGCTAGACTTTTATGATAGAATAGAACCCAATGAACCCAATGTACATCAAAAATTCCAGAATTCAAAAGGTGTGCTTACTACACTTAACCTACTGAACAGCCTGGCTTAGCAACGCAGTACGTTGTACTGTTGGTTGTTCACCTTCTGATTGCAAATGCCTAGAACACTCCTCCATCACCATTATCATCATCACCACCATCATCATTGTCATTCATTCCAGGAAATAACTAACAGCTCTGGATGGAAAGTAGAGCCAGACCTGTGGAATATTGCACAAGTACCATGAAAAAGATCATCAGTCAGTCAGTGGAGTTCAAATGTTAACTAAAAATTTATACTCACAGGACAACTAAGAAGATGGAGATCTTATGATCATGATAAAATTAAGTTAAAGAAATTATACCCCCACTTCCAGGCTTAACACAGCATTGAACTATTCCTCACCAAAGGCATAGTCAGTGCTGAAGGCTGAAGCCTGGTGGCAGCATTTGGCACTCATTCTATCAGGAACCTATGCTGATGGAAACCACCTCCACCACAGTATATTTCCTCTGGAACACTGGCCTCCTTGGTCACTATGCTGGTGGACAAGATCATCGCAGGGTCACGGGCAGCTTTTGCATGTGTTACCCTGGAAGTGACTCAGGACCCTTCTGTGCACAGGGCACAGACTGGAACTAGTGCATGGCCCCAGCTGCAGTCAGGTGAATGGAGTATTTGGTGGGAATCACTGGGATAGTGAATGGGGAGCAAGCGTCTCCGCTACAGAGTGCTACAGGGAGGTAACATTTGTTATGGCTGTTACATTAGTCTGCTGTGACTGCCATAACAAAATATCACAGATTTCTTGTGAGCAATTAAAAACTTATTTTTTCCCAATTCTGGAAGCTAGAAGTCTTAGATAAAATATTGCCACTCTTTCTTAGAAAAGTTGGACTGGAAATCCCATTTAAACCAGCTATTCCTCTACTGGGAATTTTCCCAGAGGATCTGAAAACATCATATCATAGTGATATATGTGTGCCTATGTTTATAGCAGCACAATTTGTGATAGCCAAATCTTGGAAACAACCAAGATGCCCATCACCTGAGGAATGGTTGAAAAAGATGTGGTACTTTTATACAATGGAGTATTATTCAGCTATTAAGTATAATAAACTCAAAGCTTTTATATTGAAGTAGATGCCACTTGAAGATATACTCATAAGTGAAATAAACCAGACACACATGTGTAAATATCATATAGTTCCCCTAGTATAAGAACTCAAAAGAAGAAATACAAATAGAAAGGTATAATACAAGTAAAAGGAAAGCAGGAACTCGAGGACTAACCAATCAAGAGAGGGAAAGGAGAAGAGCTAGGAAACATGACAGTGACAAGCCATACAGTTATATGTAGAAGATGAGCAAGGCAATGATCCTGATAATCTCCAGAAGATTTTTGAATCTAGCAGTTAATTGGAAAGAGTCTCACCCTGACTAACTATATATACTGATACCTGTGAACTAAGCAACTGCACTGAAGATGGTAATCTGTAATAGTAGTTTCATACTTGGAGTGCCTGTCATTCTGGTCTTCGGAATACAGGCTGCTTGTCATGACATGCCAGTTGCTGCTGTGCTGCTTCTTGGGAAGATGATTGTTCAAAAAGAAGGGGGTGGTGAATGAAGGCAAGAGACAGAAAAAGGAATGTTGTGGGACCGTCCTGCTTCAAAGTTGTATATGGTGAGATATTTGGATTTATGTGCAAACATAAGAATTATGTAATTCTTTATGCCTATTTTTAAAAATATATTCTAATTTTTGAATGTTTTTTCATCATATTCTGTAGGGACTTAAAGTTCAATATATCAATACTTGATGAAAAATACCTGTTCCATGTTATGCCTAAGATGTTTGATATCAGACAGATAGTGAGGTTAACCTTAACATACTAGGTTGTATGGTAATAACAATAAGCTTGTCTTCTGGAGAGTTAACAACCTAAGTTTGCAGACCAAAATTAAAGAAAAAGGAGGGCCGCAAGAAATGCCAACATTTTGGCCCTAGCCTTCCAAGGTCACTTAAGACTCAGGACATAGGAGAACTTGTACTGTAATGTCATGTAACTCGGTAATGTCCCAAATTTTCTGATCAAGGAGATTATGGGGTCAAAGAGGAAAGTGATTGATGATGTAGAGTGTGCCTAAGGAGAGTCACATGGAGAGAAAACATTCTCTCAGGCTTTCACGTGGAACAAATTGGCCAAGCAATGTCCGTGACTCATCCACATGGCTGACACTGACAAAGGTTCTACAGTCTGAGGTACAGGACCTCAGGATAAACCTGAGGGGATTTCACTGACCTTATCAGACCCAAAAGCTACAACTCTTGTTGCATAGGTCCTGCTTTACCTTGGTCTTAACCATCCAGAAAAAAATATAAAAACAAAGTATAAGAAGTAAAGCCATGCTGCTATGTTGAGCTGTAGGGGACTCGGGTCAACAATTTCTGACATTGCCAATCAAGCAGAAGATCCAATACTATTATGGGCTACTGGACTCTTTTAGAATATTTTGCTGAGTTAACACACCTATAATATTCAGATAACGGAACTTAACAAAAAAAAGGGTATACAGATGAATGTCTATTTTGTATCTCTGTATTCAAAGGGGTTAGGATAGATATATAGTTACATTCTCTTAATTAATAGAGGGATTTGTTCTAATAATATTTGTAAATAGGGTATCATGTCATTGTACAGCAATTAACCACTAGGAAGAATGTATGCAATGTGTTAGTTATTGAAACTGTCCTACCAATTTGCTTTGCAGCTGTCTCATTGCTATTTGTTTCTCAATAAAATTATGGAAAAAATATTGCCAGTCTTGGTTTCTACTGAGGCTTCTCTCACTGACTTATGGATGATCACGTCCTCTCTGTGTCCAGTGGTCTTTCCTCTGTGCAAGTATGCATCTTGCATGTCTCCCTGCTTGTTCATATTTTCCCTTCCTTTCAGGACTCCCAGAAGACTAGGTTAGGGTTTGCCCTAATGGCTCCTTTTTAACTTTATCACTCTTTCCCATAGCATGTGCAGTCCCATACTCAGATCCTGGGGTGAGGCCTTCTAATTATGGATTTGGAGGCAGGGACATAATTTGGCCTATAACCAATGTGTTGAGCCTGACCTAACTGAAAAACTTACCTAATACTTGTCTTCAAAATAAATCATGTCTGCTCAATGCTATAAAGTTTTCCTAGGTTAAATGAGTCCATCCAACCTAAGTAGCAGTCATCAGGACTGGGAATTTAGCTCAGTGGTAGAACATTTGCCTAGCAAGCAGGAAGCCCCGGGTTTGGTCCTTAGCACCAAAACGCAAAAAATAAATGCTCACCTAAGTAACAGTCATCATATTCACAGATATTACTTCTGTTTCAGTTTTTTACAGAACCAACAAGCTAGATTTCCCCAAACTGAAACAAAAGGAAAAATTTCTCAAAGAAAAGTACAATATGTGAAAGATGCAAATGTTCACATAAATGAAACTTATCCATACCTATGAAATAAGTAATGAAATTAACCTAGCATTTGCTAAATTAGGGCAAGTATTTTAAATGTACTGGTCCTAATTAAAATAAAATTAAGAGACCCAGTCCTAGCCCAGGTCCGGTGAGTGTGCGGAGAGTTTCCTGCTACCCTGCGCCGGCGGGACCAGTCCCAGCCCAGGCGCAGTGTGGGCC
>NW_004524822.1:119069-124292 GCF_000260255.1 Octodon degus | reverse complement strand
ACTTTGGAAAATAAATAAATAAATAAATAAAAATAAATAAAAATAAATAAAAAAGAAAAAAAAATAAAAATAAAAAAAAATAAAATAAAATTAAGCTAAGTGCCATACACTAAACACTAATAGGAAGCAGTATGTTTATGATGGTTTTCTGATAACATTCATTAACCCATGATTAGAATCACTATCATTTGCCCTGGCTCAGGCTATGCTGCCAATATTTTGAAGAACAATTTAAAATTCAGTCATGCACAGTAAGCAAAAACCAAACAGCTGTGATTGAATTCTCCCTTTGTCCAACTGTTGTAGCATCCAGAAAAATTCCCAGTGACTAGAGTTATAAGAATCATATCAAATATTTCCTCGGCTTGGTTCCCCGGCCCTTGTGTGTAGAAAAAGCACACAGATGTACAAGGCACAGTGTGAATTACAGTTCTAAAATAGGAAAAGAAGTCAGGTTCCCTTTGAGGGTTGTCTTCCCACAACTAACTCTCAAGTTTGTGGTAGAAGCTTTGTTAACAACCTCCTCTCCTGACCCATACAGTTCAGCACTTCGTTCTCCAGCCTCACTCTACAGGTTTGTGTGCACAAGCTGTTTTCTCCCCATATTGGAAGGAATGTATCTGACATGATTTACATCTTTCACAGTGCCTCTCATAAGGTAAGATGTAGCTGGCCCATGAGAAATACTTATTAATATTTCAGAGAAGAGTTTCCATGTTAATAGACAGGGCTACAGTGGATCAGTAGTTTTCAAGCCTTCAAATGCTTCCTTAAGCCCCCACTACTCATGGTTTTGTTTTCCATGGTTTCAGTTACTTGCAATCAATTGTAGTCCAAGGACATTAAGTAGAAAATTCTAGAAACAAACAATGCATGAGTTTTAACCCATATAATGCTGATCAGTGTGATAAAAGTTTCAGCCATTCTCCTCTATCACAAAATCATCTTTGTCCCGTGTATCCATGCTGTATCCGTTCCCTGTCAGCCACTTAGTAGTTCTGTCAGATATCAAACTATCCAAGTAGCACAGCTTTGTGTTGAAATAACTTGTATTTTATTTAGTGATGGTTCCAAAGCACAAGCATAGTGGTGCAAAGGAGGCACTGGGGCATAAAGCAAAGAATGGATTAGCTCTGGTATCTGTCATAGCCCTTCAGGACATACAGGAAAAGATCTAGGATATAAAGGTTTAGTATTATACACAGTTTCAAGTGTTCACTGGGGGTCTTATAACATTTTTTTTCTTATAACACATTTTTGACAGATAAGTCAGAATTACTGCATTTTCCATCAGTCACTCAATTAAATTTCTGTTCCCCTCCCAATTCAAGGAAGTTTGCCCAAAATTATCTTTCTCTCCTCTTAACCACTCGTGGATGAGACAGAAAATCGAAGGCAGCTGAAGAAGCAGAAAGGCCCTGTTGAACATGCCATTTGTGTGAACTCCTTTTGGTAGAATCTGTGGAGTGTTCTCTGTTGCAGATTCAACCTTGCCTCCAGCTCCTCCAACTATCACCCAACACATAAATGGAATGACAGTTGCAGCAAACCATGAACATTTGTCTGTGGGGAATTGAGAATAGCATGGAGCACCCAAGAATTCACCTCCCTGTAGGCTGCAGGTGGTTAACCCACATATAGGAAGAAGGGACAAAATCATACCACACTGCCTGATGGACTCAGGAAACAGATGTGAACTATTTCTGGTAAACTTTATAAAAACTTTATCTTTAAAGGTGACTCCTTCTTCTTCTTGGCTGAGAATCATCATATTTGTGACGTCTTGCATCAGCACCTAATCTCTGAATACTCAGGAAAATCCCTAGTTTCTGGCAGAAGACAGGTCTGGAAGCAAGGAATAGACAGAAGGCCATTTGTGACTTCAACTCAGAAAAAAAAGAGAAGCTTCCAAGGTGAGCTAAGCCACCACAGTATACAGACAGAAAAGGGCAGTCTTGAAAACAATAAGGTCATAAAACTGACAGGATTTCACAACTGGCTGGATATGTAAGTGGTGTGAAGAGAGGAAGGGAAAGAGTCAGCAATGACCTTTGCCCAGTTTTCTTCCCTGTGGATTCCCTACTCTTAGATGTAAATCCAGAATATCTCCCAGAATTCTTGTGTGATTCGATCACAAGGGCACAATATTCATCAGTGGATTCATCTGCTAGTGACTTTGGCAGCTAATGCACTTTTAGGAGGTTGGAAGATGTAGGTAACTGGGGGCACAACCTCAGGTGGGGCATATATCCCTCCTAGGCCATTCCTTTCTCTCTCTGATTCCTGGCTGCCATGCTGTGAGCAGCTTCCCTTCCCTGGCCTTTCCACCATACTGCTTCTGTCTTGGAGCCAGTTGACCAAAGAATGAATCCACTGGAACTGTGAGCCAAAATAGCCACTCATCCTTTAAGATGTGGGTGGTGGGTACTACACAGCTCAGTGACAAGGAGAGTGACTGAGACACCTACAGTAAGACTGGGAAGCCAGGAGGAAAAAAGTTAGGTGTTGATTTTTACTTGGACAGGTTATATTGGAAGATTCATTCTTAAAGAGAATAAAGTGGAGTAAGGCTGAGTTAGACATTTGGAGCTGGAAATCTCACAGATAGTGGATAAAGTCAAGGAATTGATGTCTTGTCAAGCTCATCCTTGAATTGGCATCTAGAAGTGAGTTCTATTGGAAACTTCACACAACTAAGTCTTTGTACTCTTTATTCTACCCTTGAGCAGTTATATTAAGATAATCTTACTCTAATCACCAGTATGAAAAACAAAAACTAAAGTCAAAGGCTACCTAAATATTACCCCAAGCAATTACTGTGGTGCACTTGCTTTACCACCTGTGTCAGATGTCTCTTATGGACCACTTTGGATCCTCTCATCTATCTTTTAACTTGGTCTTCATGGGGTCACCCATGGAGCTCTGGTGAGCATTACTCAGATGTAGCCGGGCCTGTATCAAGTCAGGCCTACATCAAGCCTCTCATCACCCGAACCAGTATCTATCACTGGACACCACAGAGTGAGACATCTCAGAAACCCACTCATTACACATGTGCACCCAACCTCGAAAATGTGGAAGTTGACACCTTATAAGACACTGGTCACACTTGTGGAGGCAAGGAAAGGCAGGTCTAAGAGCAAAGAGTACCTCAGGCAAGATATGTGATTGAGCTGATGTGGTCCAGACAACGCCAAGCCCTGAGACAATCCAAGCAATCAGTTGCTAGTCAAAGCTTTGTCATGTGACATGACTCAGTTACATGTATAAATAAATGCCCCTATGGTGGTTGAGAAGATTTTTTCCTCCTATCTGGAAAGAGGGGCTCTACCTGACCTCAACTCTTATCTCTTATCTTTATTTTTCCCATCCTCTTGCCATCCTTCTCCCTGGGAACTTCAAGAGTCTCTAGGGGTGTGGCAAAGAAGCTCCATGGGTAATTCAAGAAATGCATTGCTGCTATGGGTTCTAATGCCTCCTCCTACTTCCAGCCTGTACCTTCCACCTGTCAGCCACACTTTGGTCTGCCCTGGCTGAGGCCATTCAGCACACACATGTAAGGGTGAGATGGGATTGACAGGAGTCATCCTGGTATGGATCCTGCTGATCTCATGTGTGCAAAGAGCTGCAGGTCCTCAGGCAAGCCCTCCCTGTTCTTATCTCTTAAGGGCATCACGTGGGCATGATCTGGCTATTCCTCTGCTTCCAACATCTGAGGAGAACTAGGTTTCACCCTCTGCTGTCCTTTACCCTTAAAGGCTTATTAATTAGGACCCACAGGGAGAAGTATATTTTACATTGCATTAAACTTTTTATCAAAATAATTGTGAACACATTTCAAATTTTTAAAAATCTACTACAAAAGAAAAGACCTCCAGTAGTCCAATTCAGAGATTTATTTGTAGTGGATACATTTCACAGAAAAGGAAGATAACTACTATTAGTCTATTTCCTAGTAAAGGGGATGGGGAGATAGTTCAATGGCATAAGTGCCTGCCTGGCAAGCATAAGATCCTGAGCTCAAACCCTGGTAACAACAAAAAAGCATCCTAGTAAAACCTAAATATTTGGTTAAAGATCATTACATTCTTCACTGATATTCAGCTGACAGTCAACAGAGTGAGTAGGTAACTGGTTTTTTTGACCAAGCCTTAGTCCTGTTGTCATGTATCAGAAAATTGCTTAAATGTCTTCTCATGGATGCTCATTTTTTTTCCAAGAAAATGATTGTGAATTACAATACACTAGAGCTTTTGTCTCAAACAAAATTTAGAACAATTTTCCCTTCATCACTGCAACGGAATGTGTTATCGAAATTGAAGTAATAATAAATACCTAACCCATCAAATCCAAAGGGTTTTGTTTTATTCCTCTTGTTTTCAATTTCTTTTAAATTTTTTTTTACTAAACCACACTGAAGGTTCCCAATTTACATAATAAAAGAAAAAAAACAGGCTATTCTGCTTGTGTTTCAAAGGTAAAAACAATGCCAGAGGACTGCCTTAAAATGTTGTACTTTATTAAAATAATACCATTTGAAACTAACAGTTAATTGGTAGGATTATCACCCTGACTAACTATATATGCTGATACCCGTGACCTAAATAACTGCACTGAAGATAGCAACGTGTAATGGTGGGGTCATGCTTGGAATGCCTGTCATTCTGGTCTTCTAAATAAGTACTGTTTGTCATGACATACCAATTACTGACATACTCTCTCTCAAATAAATGTTTGTTTTTTTTAAAAAAGGGTAATAAATGAAAACAAGAGACAAGAAAAAAAAGACACAGGACTGTCCTACTATAATGCTGTATATTGTTAGATTTCTAAATTTCTATGTAAAAATATGTAACTGTTTAATCTTATTTTTTAAATTGTTTTTTCTAATTTTTAAATTTTTTTCCTTCATATTCTGTAGGTACTTAAAGTTTAACATATCAATACTTGATGGAAAATACCTGTTCCATGTTATGCCTAAGATGTTTGATATTCAGACAGATAGTGAGGTTAAGTTAAACTGCCTATGTTGTAGGGTATTAATCATAAGCTTCTCTTCTGGAGGGTTAACAACCTAAGTTTGCAGACCAAAAATTAGAGAAAAAGGAGGCCTGCAAGGACAGCCAACTTTTTGGCCCTAGCCTTTAAAAGTCAGTCAAGACTCAGGATATAGGAGAACCTTTATTGTAACAACATGTAACTCAGTTGTGCCCCAAATTTTCT
>NW_004524822.1:92355-116875 GCF_000260255.1 Octodon degus | reverse complement strand
AGTTCGCAGACCAAAATTTAGAGAAAAAAGAGGGCCACAAGGAAAGCCAACATTTTGGCCCTAGCCTTCCAAGGTCAATTAAGACTCAGGACATATGAGAAATTGTACTGTAACATCATGTAACTCAGTTGTGTCCCAAATTTTCTGATCAAGGAGATTATGGGGTCAAAGAGGAAAGTGATGGATGATGTAGAGTGTGCCTAAGGAGAGTCACATGGAGAGAAAACTTTCTCTCAAGTTGTCACAAAGAGCAAATTGGCCAAGCAATGGCCATGACTCATTCACATGGCTGACACTGACAAAGGTTCTACAACCTGAGGAACAGGATCTCAGGATAAATCCTGAGGGGATTTGACTGATCTTATCAGATCAAAAAGCTACAATTCTTGTTACATAGGTCTTGCTTTATCTTGGTCTTAACAATCCAGCAGAAAAGTATAAAAGCAAAGTATAAGAAGTAATTTACATATTTGATGTTTCATATTATTTGTTAGGGTCAAAATTTTTCAATGAAAAAAAGAAGTTTCCTATGAAACATATATGAAATTTTTTAATAGAAACCATTGTTACAGGTAACATTTATAAAGTTTCATTTATAATAGTTAAAAGCCAGGAAAACTCCACATGCCCATCAACAGAACAGCTGGTGCAGACAAGAGAATTCTCATATAGTCATGCAAAAGAATAGTATTCATCATTTTTTAACAAGGCAAAATTTCAGATACACCAAGCAGGATAACTCTTACAGTAATGGCAAAAACAAAAGAAGCCAGACACCGAATGAGAAAAAAGTGTTTGATTTTATTTTCATAAAGCAAAAGAATAGGCCAAAACAAATCAGTAGTGAGGAAAGTCAGTATAGTGTTTTTCTCTGAAGCTGTTACCTACCTTCTAATGCTGACGTATCAATTTTGTTTGTTTTCAGACTTATTAAGGTTTAATTAATGATTTAAATTGTGTATATTTATGGTGTACAATGGTATTTTCCTAAGTATGTATGCACTATGAAATGACTGAATCAGGCTGATTGATATATCTATAACCTTGCTTGTTTATTATTTTTTATGGCGACAACATTCAATATCTACTCTCAGCAGTTTTCAAATATTTCATACATTATTGTTAACTGCCATCCTCATGCTGTGCCAGAGAGCTCCAGAACTTAGTCCTGCTGCCTAATGCACACTTCCTGCTTTTTGGGCAATATCTCCCCACACACCCTCCCTACAGCCCCTTCTACTCTCAGGTTCTATAAGCCCAACTCTTAGATTTCACATGTAAGTGAGACCAGGCAGTATTTTCCTTTTCGTGCCTGGCTTATTTTACTTAGAATAGCATCTTCCAGATTTAACCATGTTGTTACAAACAATAAGATTTCCTTCTTTGGGGGCATGAAATAGTACGTCATTACACGCACACATACACACACACACACACCCCACATGTGTTCATCTTTCATATCACTTCATACCACACTGTCTTTTTCTTCTACTCATAAGTATGTAGTTTGGTTCTGCATGTCAGCTTTTATGAACCATACCGCAGAGAACACTAGAGTATAGATTTCTGTTACTCATGTTGACCTCATTTTCTTTGGACATGTACCCGGCAGTGGGATTGCTGGGTCATATGGAATTCTATTTTTATTTTTTTATTTTTTTATTTTTATTTTTATTTTTATTTTTTTTTTGGATTTTTTTTTTGGAATTCTATTTTTAATCCTTTGAGGAATTTTCATACCGATACCTATAGTAACCGTACTAAGTGAAATTCCCACAAACTATATGAAAATTACTTTCGCTCTATAGCCTTGCCAATAATTGTTCTCTTTCCTTTTTTGATAACAACTCCCAAAGGTGTGAGGTCATATTTCATTATGGCTTGTTGTCCTGTGTTTGTTTGTTTAGAGACAGGGTCTCAACTCACTTGTGGCCCAAGCTGACCTTAAACACATAGCGATCCTCCTGCCTCAGCCTCCCAAGTGTTGGGATTACAGGTGTGTGCCAGCATGCCCAGTTTAATTTCAGTTCCGATTTGCATTTCCTGATGATTTCTCTTGTTGAGGAATTTTTCATATGTTTGTTGGCCATCTGTATGTCTTTTGAAGAATGTTTATTTAAATGCTCTGCTCATTGTTTAATGGGATTTTTGCTACTGAGTTGAGTTCGGCATATATTTTGAATATTATATTTGCATGGTTTGCAATACTTTCTCTATTCCTTAGAGTGTCACTTCATTTTGTTGATTGTGTCCTTTGACATACAGGCACTTTTTTGTTTGATGTAATCTTATTTACCCTTTTTTTTTTCCCTTCTGTTGCCTATACTTTTGGGATCAGATCCAAAATATCTTTACCAAAACCAATTTTCCCTGTATTTTCTTCAAGTAATTTTAGAAGTTTTGGACTTACCATCTAACTTTTCAGTCCATTTTGAGGTGATTTCTGTGTATCTGTGAGAAAAGTTCAATTTCATTTTTCTGCATATAGACACTCTGCTTTCCCAGTGTAATTTGTTGAAGAGATTGTTCTTTCCCTCCTGTGTGTTCTTGGCATCTTTATTGAATATCAATTGACAGTAAACGTGTGGATTTATTTCTGGATCTTCTGTTTTGTTCCATTCATCTGTGTATCTTTTTTATGCCAGTACAATACTGTTCTGATTACTGTAACTAGGCAATTTGGAGATTAGGTAGTATGATGTTCCTAGCTTTACTCTTTTCACTCAAGATTGCTTTGGCTATTAGGGATTATTTAGGGTTTCATAGGAATTTTAGGATCTTTTTTCTAGTCCTATAAAAAGTATTATTGCAGTTTTTACAATTGCATCCAATCTTAAAAAATATTGCTTTAAGTAGTGTAGTCACTTTAACAATATTTATGCTTCAGGTTCATGACCATGGGGTATATTTTCATTTATTTGTATCTTCTTCAATTTATTTCATCGATGTTTTATGATTTTAAATGAACAGGTCTTTTGCTTTCTTGGTCATATTAACTTCTAAATATTTTAACTCCATTTTTTAAAACAAAGGGTGGATTTTAATCTTTATTCACAGATCTGCAAAATGTGAGGTTCCACATAGAAATAAGAAACCCCTTCAAAGGCTAAACTCCACACAGTACATACGGTTTGGAACTGTTCCAGCACAGTTTCATTGTAAAAAGCACTACAACAACAAACCCCATTGAAAAAAGCATTCTTAGTAGAGAGCAGAGAAACTTACACTGAGCATCATGTCCAACAAAAACTGATGCCCCCTCAGGCGTACACCTAGAAGTTGAAGGCGTCAGGAGCCCTGTCCTGAGCTTGGAAGGTGAAGCCTTCAGAAATAGTGTCTAGCACACTATTTTGAACTTCTTATTCTTTTCCTTTTCCTTCTCCTCCTCCTTCTTCCTCTTCATCATCCTCTTTCCTTTCCCCTCCTCCTCCTCCTCCTCCTCCTCCTTCCACTGAGAAATAGTTCTCAACCAAATTTAACGAGGCCCTATACACAAGCTCATTTTCATGGTTCCGTAGAGCTCAGTCTTGTCCAAGTCTCACATTCTTTGATCACTATACTAAGCTTCTTAATTTCACCTAGTTTCTCAGCAGCCTGAAGGATATTTGAAATGGCATCCAAAATAACAAGAAAACTATTTGTATCCTTCACAGTTAGTTAAGAGATTCAGTAGAGGCTGGGAAGACAGCTCAGAGACACAAGCACCTACCTGGCAGGTGCAAGGTTCTGAGTTTGGTCCCTTGCCCCACATGCTGTGCTGGCCCCGAAACCCTGTGTGGTGGCACATGCCTATAATCCTTGCACTTGAGAGTTTGAGACAGGAGGATCACTGCGAGTTCAAAACCAGCCTACAGCCTACAAAAGTGAACACAATGCCAGCCCAAACTGCATAGCAAGATCCTGTCTCAAAACCAAGAGGTTCTATTATACCACAATAAATAAGGTATGCAATCTGTTCCTCTGTCCCACTGCTTGTATACAGCCCATATAGCTTCCTTTTGTGTCTTAAGTCTGCTTTAGAAAGAACATTGATGAGGAATGGGACTAATCTATGATTTACAACCTGCTGTATCTGGTCCTGCTAGCCAGCTGTGATGTTTGACACTGTCCCTGTGTCTTCCTGAATATTAGTTTTGGGGTGAGTGAGCATGCTGGGAAAGACAGCAAGCGCTCCTGCCTTTGCTACAATGTGAGTCTGTTCATCTGTTCCAGTCACAACATTCCCTATGGCTCTGAGTGTGGGAGTCATAATGGTCAATTTGTCTGATCCTAGAAGTTTCACTAGATGGGACACAACTTCTGTTTTTATGACCATTTCAATGCATTCATTTGGACCAACAGTAAGGTAAGAAGTAGCCCAGAAGATATGTGCTAATACTTCAAGAGCAGGAGATGAATCAAAGAGGAAAAATTTGCTTGACAGCATCCAACAGGGGGTGAAGGATTGCTGTGTGGCAAAGGTTTGAAAGTGTCCAGGTAAGATGACATAAGTAACCACC
The DNA here is from genome assembly GCF_000260255.1 of Octodon degus. Lineage (NCBI taxonomy): Eukaryota > Metazoa > Chordata > Mammalia > Rodentia > Octodontidae > Octodon > Octodon degus. The sequence continues at coordinate 112,376 of NW_004524822.1, read as the reverse complement.
TGCTAAAGAGACATATCAGGAACTGCAAGAAGAGCCAAGAGTAGATCACTTGCGCCATATTTGATAACCAAGACTCAGGAAACTGAACTATGGCCTGCAGTGTCTCCTAGAGCCCAGATAGTTTGTTTCCTGGTGTGTGCTCTGGGAGATGTCAGAAGAGAAATGAGCGTGGAGATCGCATCTCCATCCGCCACAGCCCTGGTCTGTTCTGACAAGCTGGAGGCAATGTTAGGGGGTGTCCAAGCAGGCACAAACCAGGTGGGACTACAGTCAATTCTGCCCAAGAAGGACACAATTTTTGGGATCAAAACAGCCAGTATTATGTGGTCTATGAGGCAAGGGGCTGTTTTCCCAAAAAAGAAGTTTCCTAGATGCTTGAGTAGCTTGGAGCTGGCTTGCACATTACTGCTGTTTATGCTTTGCCGATGTCATCAACCGTCCATCTCACAGTGCCCTGGCTGTTGCAGTTTTCCTGCAGGGGTGAAACAGCATCAGCAGGAAATGGGCTTAAATTTCTCCTTCTCCACCTCTGGTCATCCTTCTTAGCTCTCCTTGGCTCCACGTTAACTCCTATTCACCACCACCTCATTTCTGTACTATCTTTTCTCTTGTTCTTGAATTTTTTCAGCTGGACAGCTGGTGACTTAGCATTTTCATCAGTAGACATGGTTATGAGTCAAAAGTGAGAGCAGGTGGTACTGAGGGGCTCACCGGTTGTGGAAGGGGTGCTCTCAAGATGCCCTTTAATGCGTTTTCTGATGAATGAGAATGCTATTTTTTGCACATAAATGTTGATGAAAAACTGTGAGTTTCCTATTAAAGAAAGCCCAACATTTTAATTTAAAAGAATGGTGTCTGCATTTACTAATTAAATACTATTTGTGTTTTCTAAAGCAGAGCTTGAAAACACCCGGCATGCTTCACACAGTAAGCATCCAGCCAGACTACAAATGATCATAGTCATCATCATCCCCTTTGTGCTGTTTTCAATGCAGCTGATGACTCACCAGCAGTATTTTGTGACGCTACCATATTAGTGGTGAGAAGAGCGCTTCTGGACCCACTTAATGATGGATTCATTAGAACATTCAGAACTGCTGAAGTCGCAGCAACGGAGGCTTCACCCAGCGGGCTGTGAGGCCCACATCTGTGCTGTAAACCTCTGCCGAGTGAGGGACACCAGAGCATCTACTTCAGCTGCAATAGACATGACCTGAGGGGTTGGCATGCCTAGTGTGGGCGTACTGGAGGCTGAACCAACAGGCAGCCACAGAACTGGTACTCTTCCCACGGAAGTAGATGCCTTTTTTAGTAAAGACCTGAGTAGTGTGAAGCTGTTAAGCAGGATCGAACAGGCTGTAATCTAGGGACTGAATAGGGCTCGATCAAGGCAAAGGAGGTTGGTTTCTCCTTCCTGCAACATCTAATTAACTATCTCTCAGAGGAGGAGAGATACCAGACTGGTCAGCTCGACCAGTCACACATCATATGTGTCGGCAGTGGCTTTCTTGGCATGGCTTGAATAAATTTCAGCGTCTAGAACTGTGGTTACATATTGGAAGCAAACTCCAGTATCTGACTGGTAACTCTCAGCTCATATTCTGTGATCCCATATCCTTCAGCATGGGTGTTCCTCGCGGCATGCCCTTGGGAGGACTAATCTTGCCAGACTCCACGATATCTGCTAATCAAACTTCTGGAGTTCCATCACCACATCATGTATTTCAGTCCTGATGCAGACACAAGTTCTTTGCCTAGAATGGTCTTAGTAAGGCTTGCCTGGTCAGGATTTTGGGAGCACCACAGTCCCAGATGCAGGGGCCTCAGCATGTCAGCTCGCTCACATTCCTTTAATACTATTTTCAATATGACTTTTTTTCTCAATGTATTCCTTGTTCTTAACTTATAGACACTCCAACAATTTTTTGTATGTTGTTTTCATATCCTGTAACTTTACTGAATTTTTGATGGAATCTGTAGAACTTCCTAAATGTAAGATCATGTCATCTATAAACAAAAACAATTAAACTTTTTCAATGGAAACATTGATTTTAATCTGTGTCCTGGAGGATCAATGTTTTAATAGGGAAACCGACATAGCACGAGATGCACAAATGTATAAGAAATTACAAGACTGATTTACAACGATTGGCCGCAGTGTGGGATGAGGAAGCTCTTGTCTCCTTCCTTCACTTCTTCTCTCCTTCCCACCTTCCTTCCTCCCTCCCTCCTCCCTCCCTGCACACTGAGACTGAAGGTTTCGCTCCAAGGTCTGGAGTCCACTTCTATGGGATGGAAGCTGAAGATTCTACTCCACAAGGCTAAAGGTGATGAGGCAGAAGGCAAAGAGTCTGTGCTGGAAGGCAGGAGGTGACACCCAGGCTGAAGGCAGAGAGTGAGATATCCCCAAACAGAAGCAAGCCCTGCCTCCCTCACTGCCCCTTTACGCTATCCCAGTGACAAGCAGTCCTAGGGTGGTTCCCTACCACCTAAGGCCTATAATTGCTGAGCCAATTAGCTAAGTTTCTGAACTGCTCACGTTGACACAATCACTCACACATTACTGTTGTTTACATGGAGAGAAGCATAGGTTAAAAACTGGCTTTTAGCATTCTATCTCCAGAAAAGAAAAATCAAACATAAGCACAAGCAAAAAGAATACTCTTTACTGATATTCTCTTTATAGATAACTTTTTAGGAGCAAATATATAATTAACTCTTAAGTTGCCTTAATACGATCTTCAATTTTATTATACTGCTCACTGTGTTTCAGATCTAAAATGTCCCCCACAAGTATCATGTCTGCTTATGAGGCCTACTTGGAAGTGGGTCCCTGGTGATGTGACTCAGAGGGGTGCATTTTCCTCCTCAGGCTTCCCTTCCTCTCCGTCCCTTCCCTTCCATCCCTTTCCTTCCCCTTCCCTTCCCTTCTCCTTCCCTTCCCTTCCCTTTTCCTCCCCCCTCCCTCCCCTCTTCCTCCCTCCCTCTGCTCTTTTCTGCCTAGCTACAGTGAATAGCTCTCCTCCACCACACCACTCTGGTGTGTCATTCTGCCTTGGAGCCAGATAACCATGAACTGAGTCCCCTGGAACTGTGAGCCTAAATGAACCGATCTCAGGTATTTTGTCCCAGGAATGGGAATGTGACTGATACAGCTCCTTTTTGCAAGATGCCTTTGCCTATGGCTCAGTCACATAACTATCTGCTGAGTGTCACTTGTTCTCACCTCATTCTCACAGTTAGCTCTGGTGGCACAGAAGGTTAGGCATCATTGTTCCAACATAAGCAGATGTAGGCTCAACTTATTAATAACCAAGTTGGGACTAGCACTCAGATCTCTCAAACCAAAATCAAATAACTCTTCCCTAACAGTCGTCCACCACTCCTTGCCTCACCATGATTCGCTGTTCCTGTTGGGGTCCTCCTGAGAGGAACTGCTAATGAATGGTGATCATCTGGTAATATCAAAGAAGGCTGTCATGTAGTATACATATACTACATGCAAGTGATATGTTTCCTCACCATTGTCATCATTACTCTTCTCAGCTGGAGAAGGTATGGAAAAGAATGTCTATTCCCCTTCCATATTTGCAATAATTGAGGCTTTGTGAGCTTGTATAACTCTCCCAAGGTGACTCAGCAAGTGAATCAGAGTCCTGGAATAGTATAAGTCCAGATCAGCATAACTTCAAATTCTGCGTGTTTAAGCAGTAATGTTTTGCTTCCTCTACCAGGCATTCACAGAAAACAATATCTTCCATAAGTATACACAACTGTGTCCTAGCCCAGTACAGCTTGTTGGGTTCCAGCCCTGTTATGCTTTGGTCTATATGAGACCCCACCTAAAGCTCCGTGCAGTCATAGGGTAGTTTTCAGAGGTGGATGAATCTAGAATGTGTGATGGATTCCTGGTGCAATGCTGGGGTTAAGGGTGGGTGTTTGCTGGATCAGTCCACTGATTGGACTAACCTAATCTCAGAAGGATGGCTGAGGAACTACATAGAACAGAGAGAGGCTTGTCCACTACTCTTGCTCCTCTACTGCTTCTGCCATTTTCCCTTGCTGTGAGCTATCGCCCCTCTGCCATGTACCACTCTGCCTTGGAGCCAGCTGATTATGGACTGAACCTCTATAAACTGCAAGATAAGTAAACCTTTCCTTCCTTAACCTTAAGTGTCATGCATTTTTTCTCAGCAACAGGACAAAAGTAAGACAAGTCTATTAATCTGAGCTCAAACTAAAACCTTCTGCATCTGCTGTCTTTGGATCTCAGGAAAGGAAATCCTTCCTGATGCACCACACAGATGTCACAGACAGGGCTGAGAGGAACAGGGAACTTAAGAACTTGAGGATCTTATCAACATCTAATTTCACCTAGATCTATTTGTGCAAAGTTATACAAAATGTTACTCTGTACTTCCATGCATGCAGAACTGATTGTTAAGCACAAACTTCACTTTCATAACAGAATATGTGTTAGGAATTGAATGTACACTTCAGGACCAAGTGTTTCAAAGTAGCCTTTTTCAATTTGCAGCTCAAATATCATTTATCTACCTCCTACAGTAGACCCAAGTCCAGGCTGAGGTCTCCCCCTCTTCTTGTGATACGCTGATGAAAAAGAGAAAACTTTTGGCAGCCCAGAGCTGGCCCAGAACTCACAGCTAAACCCTGAGATTCTGCTGGACAGAACACTCTCAACACTAAACAAAGTCATTCTGCAACTGAGACGGATCAAAACACAAACAAGACTACTTCATATTCTGTCTGAACACAGACAAAAAAATGAGCCATGCTTAAGCAGAAAGACTAACATCTTCCTTCACAGCTGATATGAATGGCTATTGTTTCTTTATAAATCATGGCTCCCATCTCATCTGTTCTTTTTGCCTTTTACATGAGAATTACCAAGCTCTCCCTTGATAGATTTTCCCCACATCCTGACAGCAGTCAGTGCAGAGCGGTGCTAGCCCTCGTCCAACTCTTCCTGAAGCAGCACACACAGCCTGTCTTTTTTACTTCCTCCTACTGAGATGTGCCATTGATCCCTGAAGTGTATGTTCTCCCTCAGTATAAGAAGGTTTTAAAAATGTGTTCAATTATAGGTGTGTGCTTGGTCACTTTTGCCTAAAGAGTAATATCACCTACTACTCGCCTTAAAGCTCCTATGACACTGAGAAGTCTGTTGAATTTGCAAAATGAGATGAAACATTTCAGTATGAAACATATTTCCTTCTTTAAAGATTGAGGATTCTATGTACCATGCAACAGTGCCAAAAGCTATCAGTGGAAAGGCAAGTGCTTTCATCTATGACCACAACTCCATGAGCACTGTTGAAGCAGGCCACACTTTGAGTTTCTATACCATTTAATGTTTAGCATAAGTTAAAGGCCAGCAGGGCTGAGGAAAAGTGTTCACGCCTGGGGGTGAAACCCCAAGGAGGAGTGTGTGAAGATCCTGACCCAACAAAAGGAAGGAAGGGAAATGTAGATACTTCTGTTCAAGACAGAAATAGAGCAGTGGAGCAGAGAAACTCCTGCCTGTTGGGGAATTACATTCTCATAAGAGGAGATAGCAAAAAATTAAACAGGATACCATTAAGCAGAACAGGAAAATGCTATTATGTGGGGGGGAGCTCATGAAAGGTGAGTTTCAAATAGCTAACATAGCTCATTTCAAAGGAAAACGAGCCACGTGGTTTTCCCTGTGATGCGTACCTGCTCCAGTTGCCACCAGACTGCTGGGAATTTCTATGCCAAATTCCAGCTCATACAGCAATACTTTCGAAAACTTAGCAGTTGGAGCTGGCTGCTGGCAAAGAGCTCAGTTAGTGACACCAGTCAGGGACAGGCTGTGCTGTATCTTGAACAAAGTTTTAAACACAGGTAGTATGGCATGCTGAGCTCGCCAAAAGTACACAAACATTCAAAATCTAGGCAATGCTTTGTGGTAGCTACAGGATCACTCACCTTGAAAAATACCTAGGTATATGGATGATGTAGTTATGATGAGCTGGTATGGATTTTTTCATTAACTTTCTTGAAATAACTTACTTGGTGTTTTTAGGATTCCACAGTATACAAGGTTAGAGTGGCTGAAGAAACAGTGCTGCCACTCCAAGAATGTAAGTATGCCTGCTCCAGGTGATTCTGAGAAATACAGAATTTAGGAAGACCCTTGCAACTTAGCAAGATCCGGTCTCAAAATAATTTTTAATGGGGGTTTGGGGATTGGTAGGATATGGCTCATTGCCAAGGCCTGTTTCCACAAGGGGTGTGTGTGGGGGGGGTGGTCATGTCCCTAGCCAAGCATGAGCCAGAAATGGCAGAATTCTGAGCGCCTGAATTGTAAACTATCCACAGGGTTGGAAGAATCCCTAACTTATCCTCAGAGTTGCCTGGAAATGTTCTTGACCTGTATAATTTTAAATTTACCAGAAAGCACCAGGAGCTGTTCTGCAGCCTGAGACACACTGAGGGACCCTGTGTGGTACTCAGCTGTATGTGACTGTAACAAACACCTGAGCTAAATAAAATTAAGAACTCTTTTAAAAAAATCTTTTACTTACTTATTTGTTACAGGGTCTTGCTATGAAGCTCAGACTCAGAGTGATCCTCCTGTCTCAGCCTTCCCAGTGCTGGGGTTACAGGGGTTCGCTACCATGCCTAGTTTCAAGGCCGGCTCAGTGTGGAGCCGAAATGGCATGTGGTACAGGGGACTGAACCCCAGTCCTTGTGCTTGCCAGGCAGGAGCTTAGATAGCTGTGCTTTCTCCCCAGCACAAAAAACTTAAAAAGAAGAAAGGTTAATCATGGCTTGTAGTGGGGCGGGGGTCACGGCCCTGACCAATTGGCCCCACCATCTCTGGGCCTGTAGTGAGACAGTGCACTGAGGAAGGGAACACGTATTAGGTCCTAATGTCAGCCAAGCAGGAAAAAATAAAGGAGCCAAAGAGACTGAGGTCCCACCATCTCCCTTGAGGGCACACTCCTAATAACCTCAGTGTCACCCCTTAAGGTTTCCACCACTTCCCAAACCCTCCATTCTGGGAAATAAGCCTTTCACACAGGGGCCTTTGGGTTCCAAAGATGTCCCTTGGTCCCAGCAACTGTTATACAAATAACAGCTCATCATTTCTGCAAGGGGAAGGACATGGACTTTTGTCCTCAGCCATGCCCCAGGACACTCCCCACAGCTGGCACACCTCTCCTCCTAGCCATGATGACAAGCAGAAGGCCTCTAGGAGTCTCCACTCTCCTGAAAATAGAGAAATTCAGCAGGCTCCGCAGGGGGCTCGGAACTGCTCCTTTTGCCCATGCTTTCTGCCTGTATTGAGCCCTCCTGTTTCTTATTCTATGCCTCTGTCCTCACTTTTTTAAAGCACTTCTTTGGTCTCACCCCTCTGTGAGGCCAGCAGGATTGAAGCCCACCTGCCACATTTTCCAGGCCCTGTTCTCAGGCTGCCTTCTTCAAAAGGCACCGGGAGCCTGCAAGCAGGCGCAGGGATACAGGTTCAATCCCTGGGCCTGCCATTCCGGCCCCACCCGGGGGCACACTGAGTCCGCAATTGAGACTAGGCATGGTGGTGCACGCCTGTAATCCCAGCTCTTGGGAGGCTGTAAACAGGTGGATCATTATGAGTTCGATCTAGTAGTGAGACCCTGAACACCTGTAGACCTTTCCCTAAAATACAAAAAAGTAAATAAAAATAAAAGCCATCTGTTCTAATAACTGTTCCCCCTTTTCCCGCTTTTGTTTATTTCCATATAAAATAGCAGTCTATAACTAGCACTGATGAAATACAATAAGAAAAGAAATCACTCCTGCCCAGAAGGGGGCGCGATTTTACAGGAACTAGGTTGATAAGGATTGTGTCTCGCAGTGACAAAGAATGAAACCCAGCGGGGCGAGGCAGGGCACAAGTGAATTTGTTTAAGAGACACAAAGGCAAGGAAGTAAAAGATATAAGAACAAAGAAGCAGCCCCCTGCCAGCGGAGAGGAGGTCCGGAGGAGGATAACCAAGATGTCTCTTTGTCCAGGAATTTTAAAGGGGTTTAGAAAGCAGCTCTACCCATTGTGTGAGCGATCCAGTCTCCTCGTACAGGACCTACATGCTTTCCTGGATTCGATCTATGCGGGGTTCACACAGCGTCTATGCAGGGCCTGTGCAGCCAGTGCGGCCTGATCATGTTCCAGAGACGTCTCAACAGGTGAAGGACAGCTGGCAGGGGTCTTTAAAGATCTTTGGAGGATGACTCAGAAGATGCCCCGTTCTGTTTCCTGACCCATTTAGGGGCCACTGTCCTCACTTCCTGATAGGATTTCACTGCCTATTTTATGAACTCCTGTCCCCAAATCAAGATGCTGTGAACTTTGGTGACAGTTTACAAGCATAAAGACAAGGCCGGGGGCCTGCCCATTAGCCCAGTTGTTTAAGTACCTGCTTAAGCAAAGTAGTCAGGCTCAGGATTCAGTGGTTCGATCCCCAGATCCTCATGCCTTAGCAGACCTGCCCTTAAGGCATCCTGAGCCAGCCCCCACCCCTCAAAAAAATCCTTCTGAACTTTGAGGGCCAGGGAGATAGCTCAGTTGAGTAAGTGCTTGCCTGACAAGCTCAAGGTTCTGAGTTCAATCCCTCGTATCCCCCCCCACAAAAAAGGGAAAAAACAAGGCCAAGATTCCTATCTACTGTATAGGCTCTCCCCACTGCTCAGTGTCAGAATTCTGTCTGAGACTCCGTGGATTAACTTCCAATCCATTCTTTTTGTCAGTCTGGCCACAATGACTCAGCCTGAGTCCTATGTTGACACACAGCCTTCTCACTGCCCCTTAGGAATTTCTCTCCTTGGTCTCTCTGGAGTCATTTCGACCTTCATCCTACTTTCTTGCTGCCCCAGAAGCAAGTGTATAGATTCGTGTGTGTGTGTGTGTGTGTGTGTGTGTGTGTGTGTGTGTGGTACTGGGGATTGTAGTGAGCTACATTCCTGACACTTTTGGTTTTTGTTTTTACTAAGTCACTTAGTTGTCCAGCATTGGTTTGAATTTGAAATCCTCCTTCCTCAGCCCTCTGAAGTACTGGGATCACAAATGTGTGCCACCATGCCAGGCTGGAACCTTCTCTCTATGTGTTCCTACAATGGGAGACAGGCATGAGGTAAGTAAACACAGCATTTCTAGAGACTCCAGAAATCCTTACGGTCCTGGCCCTTGGACAACTTGGCAGGTGTGGTGGATATGGTAAGGTGCCTTCCTCTGATGTGAATGAGAAGTGGGAGAGAAGTAAAGAAAACCTTCATTTCGTGGTAGAGGAGGGCTGCCAAAGAGAAGCAAGAGCCCTCGGGGAGGATGGAGGGAGACAGAGAATTTATCGGGCTGGTTTGGTGGTGGAGTTTGTATGGGCAGTACAGGGTCCGAACACGCACTGACTGGGGAAGGCTTTCTGCATGCAAAAAAATAAAAGAGAAGGTTGAGATTAACCAGAGAGAAGAGGATGGAAGTCAGTCTAGGAGCAGCCCCTGGTTGGTCTTGGAGCCCTGTTCCACACTGACTCACTGCTATGATGACCCTGCAGACTGTTGTATGGTGCCAACCCATCATATGTGGCCTCCACTTGTACTGGTCTCAAGCTTGGAGCTTCTCTCTGTCTCCATAAAGGCCTGGGAGTCCTTTCCTCCCCTGTAGTCTCCCTTTCCACAGCAATAACAGAATGAATGTGGCCCTCCCAAGCAGGTGAGTGATCCTTTGTCCCTTTCTACTTCAGGAACAAATGCTTAGAAGCCACCTCAAGATCACATGGTGCAGGACTTGGATTAGCTACCAGAAACGATTACCCAACTGTTCTACACTGCTTGTGAGGAGCAGCAGAATCTCCTTGTCACGGAAGCTGTTGAGCCAGTAGAATTTCATCTGTCTGGCATAGTTAGATGAGTCTCTCCACAGCCAGGAAACTAAATGGGCCTGCTGCTCAGAATCTCCCACGCCGTAGCAGCCAGCATTTGCAGCGATGGTGCTCTTTTGTTGATTTGAATAATCACCCCTTCTAGCCCAGGGAAGTGTCTGCTTCATCACTGATTTCTCATAACGTGCATCAGAGCCCTGGGGAATATCCGGGTAGCAACACTTCTAAACTATCACGACTCACAGAGTAGTGGATTTGCTGGTGGGGGCAGGCAAGGGGCTGCTGTTAGCTGAGAAACACCCTAGCATGGGAGGTGCTTGTGCATCACTGACAAGGGAATTAAAGGCTCAGTCACCCTCCGGGTGGAAAGGAGGGTGGAGGACAGATCCTAGCAAGTAGTCCTCTCCCCTGTAACCAGAAGTCTGATCGTTACTTTAGAGATATCAGCTGCTACGTGGCAGGGACAAAGGGCTTTAAGTGAGCTTCCACATGTGGCAGCCAAGAGAAACTGGCTTCAGGCATAGCCAGCCATCGCTCAGGTTCTGGTTCCCGCCCGTATACTGCCTTGTGCTAGTTACCAACTGCATCCGCCTGGCAGCCTCAGAGGCAGACACGAGAGGGATCCATGTCAAGCGCTTAGCACAGCTTGCTGCAAATGATAGGAGTAAGTGCCAGTTAGGAGGGTTTCAAATGTGAGGGTAGTTATTTTGTTATGTACATGATGTTCCTGGGAAGTTCCACATTTTAAGGGTAGGAATAGCAGAAGAATGTGTCCCTTGACTAAATTGGGAAATAGTAATGAACTAAGAAACAGCAGAGGGGCAGCAATTGGTGGGACATGATGGTGTACACCTATAATCTCAGCACACAGGAGTCTGAGGCAGGAGGATCACTGTGAATTTGAGGCCAGCCTGCGGTACATAAGCAAGTTCAAGGCCATCCTGAACTACAAAACAAGACATTGTCTTCAAATAAACAAAGTCTTCAAAAAAATGTTTAACCCTTAAAATCTCTATTTACAATAGAGATTCATTTGAAGTTGCTGCATACTCTGCCCATGTTAAACAATAAACTCAGTTTTGTCTCATTAAAAGAACAAAATAGAGGCAGCCAGATAGCTCAGCAGACTAAAGTGGCTGCTTATGCAGACACAGGGACTGGGGTTCGATACCCAGGGTGCTGTGCTGGCCCCGCCCCCAGGGCACCCTGAGAAGGCAAATGAGACTGGGTGCGCTGGCATGCGCCCATAATCCCAGCACTTGGGAGGCTGTAAACAGGAGGATCACTATGAGTCCGATTATGCAGTGAGACCCTGTAGACCCTGTACTAAATACATTTTTAAAAAAGAACAAAATAAACACAAAACAAGGAACAGGGATGGTGCAGTAGCATTAACCAGGGTATGTCTGCTCCTTTTAGGAGAAAGGTGGGGGGAGGGGGGCTGGGGTACTTGAGCGCCGTCTGCAGGGCCCTGTGAGAACTAGTTCCACTTTCTACATCTTTTCTCCTAGGAAGCCTATGGGCAGACTTCAACAGAGCCCCAAAATTGGTTTGCTTCCAAAGAAAATTACCACAAACTGGAAACTTGAATATATCTATTCATTATCTGGTCTTGGTGTATGAAAGGATCATTAATTAAGGCCAGAAAAAGAAATGGTTCTGTTTGACAGGATGGCAAGCAGGAAAACCTTCCTACCCAGGGGCCTTGGCCGAGACTAAGTCTCTGAGTCCCAGCCAGCTGCAGCCCCAGGTAGGTATCCCGCAGATGAAGACTGGCGCCCTGAAGCCTGGACTCGAAGGCCAGGGTCTGAGTCCTTCTCCACCACCAGATGGCACAAAGCTAGCAAATCCTTTCCGGACTCCACATTCGTACCTCTGTAAAACAGATTAAAAATAATGCACCCCCCAAGACCATCGTGAGACTTATATAAACTCTTTCAGATGAAAATATTTTACAAGCCACCAAAAGAATTTGCATAAGGGAGAAAGGAAATTAGCATCCTCTTAGTGTCTGCTGTTTCCTAAGCAGACAAAGCCTTTCCTTGCATGATGCTCCCATGTAACTGAATACAATGTGCATTGTCATTAAGTGTCCACTGATGAATGTTCATTAGCTTATTTTTTGAGATGATTTAGTTGCTTCTCCAAAGCCACTATCACTTTGCTGGTGAAGGGGGTGCTCTTGTGTGGACCTGCCAAACACGGGTTTTGGTTCCCACTACATGAGAAGGACAGCACCCTGTGACAGTGATTCTGGGGTGATGCTCAGAGCGGTGGGTCCTCGCAGGTCACCCACATGAATATCAGGAGCTCACAGAAGCATAACGCTCAACACAGGGGAATTATATCACAGTTCAGAGAAAATGCCTAGCACTCCTGATTTAGACCACTGTCCTTTCAATCTAGATTTCTTGCACATTATGGCTAGGAAAATGAAGAGGGTGAATTGCTCTTGACTAGCAGATCAAGTGCGTACCAGAAAACAGACAGGCAAGCTGAGATGCTAAGCACTAGCAGAATGCCTATACAGACCTGCTGGGCTTCTGCCTCCTCACTGGTCCCTCTCCCCCATGCCATTGTCCTTTAGGGGGTGATAAGAGAGTAAGCCAGCCCACGAGCCTTCTGGACTTCTTCAAGAAAAGACAAACAGGGCTGGAAGTGCAGTTCGGTAGAAGAGTGGTTTCCTAACATGCATGAAGCCCCAAATTCAACCCCAGTACCACAAAGGAGAGAGAAAAGAGCAAGAGAGAAAAAGGGAAGTGAGAGAGAGACAAGACAGCAATACAAGAAAGGACCCATCATGAGCATTATCATGGGAACTAAAGGAACAATGTAATAACTCCAACTTACTAAACACTTGCCATATAGTGAGTGGTTAGAAGCCTCGTGAAATGGAGATTCTCATCTCTGTCCCACAGATGAGGTGCAAAGATAACATCCAAGGTTCTCAGGCTTTGGCCACAGCTACCAGAAGGTTGGAGGGCAAAGTGTCTTCCTGGAGAGGCTCTGTTCCACTCACTGCAGGGCTAGAGGGTGCATCATGGGGGACAAATTATAGGTACTGCCTGGACATTGGCTTCCTCATCCCTCTTTCCCCAACACACTGATGAATGTGGCTCCTTTCATCTGTGAGACTCCATAAAATAGCCCAGCCACTGCACTGAGCTGCTCAGAGGAGGCTTCTCCTTTGCTACAGTAGCCATGAGTGTGCCTGTGTCATTTGCTTTCCAGAGTCCCTGAAAGGCTCTACACTATGGCACAAAAGATATTACTAACACTGGGGCAGAAGTTTAGTACAGCAAAGGGAACAAATCCCTGCAGGAAATATGTCTACAATTTCTTTCAGAAATCCAACGGACAACAGAGAGCATTGCATTTGACAAGAGACCTGGGCACAAATCCAACTTCTGATAGAACTAGTGCGTCCTTGGGCATGGTGGCTCACGTTCCCATGTCTGTTTCCTCTTTTAAGAAATGGGACAAATAATGTTGCCTGAGTAATCCGTCATATGGGGAAAGAGCAATACAAATGAAAGTTTGGCTTTGAGAGGGCAGAGCGGTGGCTGTGCTAGGTAAGGACAAGAACGTGAAGGGCATTGAAGCTTCACACACTCCTTCTGTGTTCAGCCCAAAGACAGACCCCACATATGTCCTGGATCAGAGGCCACCATGCCCGATTGTACGACCCTCCTGCCTACAGACAGTTGGGCCTGCACACAGCCTCGCTCCTTACAACCATACTCTGTTGCCTCTCAGCTTCCCAAAGCTTGTGCTGCCCAACATGTAAAAGGGGATGTCTTTCCCTTTGAGGCATGTTTTTCCCTCTTGCTCTGGATATATCCTACCAGGTCTCACTGTGAAACAATCACTGTAGGCGCCACTCCATAAGAGATCTTGTACTAAGTCTCAGGTGACCACTTATCACACAGGGAGGGAACAGCTCACAAAGGAGTGAATTTGTTCCACCAGCTTTTTTCCATTCTGGAAAGGAAGAGGTATGCGTGAGCATGTTTACAGAAGAAAAAGGGCACAGAAATAAGCCCTCTAGGTACCATGGCTGATTTTCCTGTTTTTGAAGCTAGAAAGTAATTTGATAAAAAGGTATATAATCATACAGTTTGATATGGTAAGGGTTAGGGAAAAACAAAGTAGTCATCCCTAAACATTCTTTTAAGATACCCTTTTAAATTGTAATAATAATTTATATACTCATCAATATTTTAAATTGTAAGATGCTAGTTCCCGCTTCTATTTTCTAAAGTCAAAAGCTTGGCGATTTCTATAGCACTATGCCAGACATGTAACCAACTTGTTAGAAGCATGGCAGAAAGGAAACACAAAGAAGATAAAGGATCCACAAGTGGGTGCTTAATATCCACTGCCACTCAAGTCACTTTTTGAAAGCACACCATTGAGTTTTCAAAACATGAGGTTTAAACATAATCAGTGATAACAATGTATCTATGAAAAATCACTCATGAACTGTAGGGATCCATCGGTCTCATTGCAATCAATTCTACCCGGGGAGAAATGGTGGCAAGAATGAGAAAAGATAGACAAGAAGACAAAAGCTGGGCTAAGTGGTCACTGGTCTGCCTGATAGGCAAGACTAATGCAACTACATAACAAAACCTCTGTTTATTTATACTTTTGCAAAGTCAGTCCCGGGACTGAAGTGGCTTGTTTGCTTTAGGCACTGAGGCCTAGTCCACCTACACGCATTTGATCAATTTTCTAGCTTACGCAGTTCCCAAAAATGAACAACTTTTACAAATTCTCTTAAAAGAAGCTTGATTATCAATCCATTATACATAGGATCATGGACTTTCAGACCAGGGCAAAACCTTGCTCCATCCCTCATTTCATATGTAGATGGGTAAACTTGACTGGGAAAGCTCAAGCCGTTTATCCAAAGGCACCTGGCAAATAGTGGCCTTGGAAAGAAACAGATGCTACTCACTTTTTTAGTTAAATACATTTTTAAGGAATTTCATGTGATTTCTTTAATACTCATCAAGGTCACTTTTGCGAGATTGTCTTCACGGTAACTCTTTGTAAAAGAACTGGGGCTTAATTCAATCCTTCTGTCAGCCCACAGTTCTTCTATCTCCACTTGAATTATGGACGATATGCCAACTTCAAAAACTATTGTGGTCTTATATCCAATTTCTTCTGGCAATTTCCATTTTTTAGAACATTTATGGTAGATGGATCTGCTTTGCTCTGACACCTTCTCTAAACATGCGTGAGCTCATTCATTTCCAGAGCTATTCAGTGTAGTACAGGCCTCTAGGATGTTCAGTTATTGCATTTAAACAAACATGGTCCAACACAGTGAGACAGAGCTTCAACTCCAGCCCCATGCTCAAACAGAAGCAGATTAACCTCATCACTTTTATTAGCAGTAAGTTATTGTTCATTGCACAGCAGGAATATTCCTTCTTGTATATGTCAAAATACACACTAAACAATGAGTTCTGAATTGCAAAAGAAGATTTTTTTTATACTTGTCCATGCCACTCACTATTGTATTTATAACTACCTTAACAATCACTATTTTAACACTTTTTGAACCTAAAAATTATTATTGTTACATCAGATTACAAACAAGTTGTATCCAGAAGTTTATTTGTGAGATCTTTGTAGAACCCAAACCTTGCTATTAGAAAGTGCTTTACGAATAGGAATTAAGCACCTAGGTAGTTCCTCCCAGGAATCCTCACCTATAGTGCCCATAAAGTCACTCAACTAACACACTGAGTATGTAGGACTGGGAGTCTGAGACCCTCTTCCTTGTGGAAAACAGTGTAATTCCAGGCCTTTCCTTTTCTAAGCTTCTCTCAGAGAGAGAGAGGGAGACAGACAGTAAGACAGACAGACCAGGAAAAAGACTGAAGCACAGAAGCGCTGTGTTCCTGAGTGGATGAATTCACTGATGAGTTCACAGATAACGTGCTGTTAGGAGCTAGGACCTGGGTGCAAGATGTAGGTCACTGGAGGCCAGACCTGGAAGGGTGTGGCTCCCTCCCAGGATCCTCCAGGCTGTTTTTCCTGGCCATCATGATGTGAGCAGCTCTCCCCAGCAGCACCCCCTTCCACCTGCCATTTCTGCACTTGGGCCTGCCAAACATGGACTGAACCTTCCAGAATTGGGAACCTATAGATCTCTCCATTTTTAAAAAAATATTTTATTTATTTAGGTCTCTCTATGCAGCTCAGACTCATAGTGATCATCCTATCTCTGGCTCCTCAGAGCTGGGATTATAGGCTTGCACCACCACGTCCAGTTTCAGTGGCCAACACAGCATGGGGCTGGCATGGCATGTGGTACTGGGGATCAAACCCAAGTCCTTGTACTTGCCAGGCAGGCACTTAGATCACCAAGTTATCTCCTAAGCCCAATCCTCTTCATTTTTTGTTATAGGTGTCAAGAATCTTATCTCAGCAATAAGGAGACCAAGACAATGCACTTCACTGAGTGTGTGCCATGCTGCCATTGTAACTACTTACAAACACCAGGGATGACCTTGTTCCACATAGGAAGATATAGATCTAATAACACACTTCTGTTTTCATGCTGGAGAATTCCTCTGATTTGTTGAGACCCATCTCAAATGGCACCGCCTCTGTGAGGCTTTCCTCACTCTCCAGTCATTCCACAAGAGTGCACTGAGCTCTGGGATGTGTTCCCTGTGCTTACCACTGGAGACATAGTACAGAGCAGGATAGATGTGGGCCCCACCGTGGTGGGGCTCTTTACCAGTACAAGGTGATGCAGAGCCTTAGGAGAGGGAGATTTGACCTCAAGGAGGGAATCAGGGCAGTGCTATGTAACCATCCTTGTAGCCCATTGGTATTTTCCTTGCCTACTGCTGCAATAACTACAAAGATTTGGACCAGGAAGTCACTGCCCATATAGATCAAAAACAGGGGCCTCACATATCAATAACACACTGACCACAGGGCCTGTCTTGTGGCAATGCCCAGTGAGGCTGTAAGTGAACCAGCTCTATGGCCCAGTCCTGCAACAGAGTGGATGCTAGTTGCAGGAAGGACAAACATGAACACACTGCTTCCTAACCAAATCTAAGAGATACCCTTGGTGATTTCTTTGGGGATATTTAGGATTGACTGTGTGTGACCTTCAGCTGACCAAGATCAAGATGCATACCAGGCAGTTAGTTATGACCATCATCCTCTTGTCCTGACATAGGTGCAGGCACGAGAGAGTGGTGAAACACCTCCTGGAAGTGGAGCAGCCCATGTTTGAGATTATAGAAGCCCATGGCTGTAGTACACAAGAGCAAGACTCCTTCCCTAGCACGCCCCTTTCTGGCCACTGTGAGAGGCCTACATCTCAGAGGCACAGCCACATTGTACTCTCCTGGCATGTGGCAGTGAGTGAGAAGCCATGTTAATAGCCGGGCTGACCTTGAAAACCAAGCTGTGTGTGGAAGGGTGTCTGCCAGCACTCTGAGGCATGGCCTCCCTTCCAGTCTCACGCATGTTATCCTGCACAAGCTAGGAACTCTTGAGGGCCATACAAATCTTCTCTGAGATCAGCACAGCTGGCAGAGAATCAGCCAACTTTCTAGAGAGTGCTCAGAATTCATTATCATGAAATTAATTATGGGAAGGCTGAAGGTTTCCCCTCAGACGGGCTGCTCCCACTCAAATGGTGTGTTTTCTTCACCGGACACAGGGCCACCAAGGAAACTCGCTGCCAGATGCTGCTGGCTTCAAAACAGCTAATTGGGCCAGAGCGAGAAGGATCGAAAGAAATACCCCTTTCTAAATACTATCCCAGGTATTGAGCCCTGACCAGCAAGAATGGAAGCAGAGTTGTGAAAAGCTGCAGAGGAGACTTGATAAGAAGTTCTAGGTAACCATAGCCAGGAAGAACTTCTGCTTTTCAATGTTTTGTTTTTCACACACACACACACACACACACACACACACACCCCTACTTGCTCTGTAGTTCACAGATTCCATAATACTCCACATACTGGACAGCATCAGGAATGACACAGGGACAATGTGAACCAGTTTTGTCTGCCCTCATGGTGCAGCCCCTCAAGGGCGTCTGTCCAGGGAGACACAGGCAAAACATTAGAGGAAAGTGAGCACCATTACAGGAAAGCCCAGGAGGTCCCCAAATTGAGTGCCCCATGGGGCAGGTGACCAAAGCTGGGTCACAGTCAGAAAGAATGAGGCAAGAGGTGTAAGGAGATACCGCAGATGGGTGGAAACAAGAGTAGAGAACCTCTAACTTTTCTAGGCACCATTGTCCTCATCTCTAAGATAGGAATAGCCATAGACTCCCCAGTCTTTTTTTTTTTTTTTTTTTTTTTCATCTCAGGGGATTGAACTCAGGCCCTTGTGCTTGCCAGGGAAGCACTTATTCTACTGAGCCATCTCCCCGGCCCCAGACTCCCAAGTCTTGACATCAATCCTAAGACCTTCCTGAGAGCATTAGGGCACAAATGGTGAACACAAGCCCAAGACTCACCCAGCATCCAAGAAGCTCCTACTGCAGCATCAGTTTCCCTACAGCTCTGGATGGGTCTGGGGAGATTTCCCCCTGCTCCAGTCCAGACCCCTAGTAACGTGGAATATATGCTTTCAAGCAGCCCTTGGCTGGAAGGAGGAAGGAGGAATGAGCAGGGCTCAGCAGTGCAAAGGCTCTGAGGAATACCTAACTGTGGGCGTGCGGATAAAGCTGCAGCCGAGTACAAAAGCTTTGAATGAGACTTGGTCACAGTAAATTCATCTCTGCCCTTGGTCACCAAGAAAGCTCAGCTCCCGGATTCTAGGCTTTGGGCCCCGTCATTACCACAGAGGTCATCCTGCCCGCCTTCTGTCCAGTTTGGCCTAACCGCTCTGAGAGGTGAGTAGGACGGGTGTTCAGATCTCCTGTCTTTGTTTTTAAATACATTTCTCTTCAGATGAGAGACTGAGACAGTTAATATCTCACTTGAGTCACACTCTGGTTAGTGATACAGCTGAAACCAGACTCTGAGGCTCTTCCCTGGCCCGCTAAACTATGCCTTCTCTGAATGTTTTAATTAGTAAAGAAACATTCAGGGCTAAATAGAAACATGAAGGTATGGAAAGCTGAAACACCATCATGTGCCCGACTGTTCTTGCTGCTCTCATTTTCTGGGCTGTGAAGTAAGATTATTAAGCAAGCTTCTGGTCTCCAAATTTTTTCAAGTGCTACAATTTAAGTGAGCATTTGTTTTACTCCTAATATTCAAGAAATCCAGCTCAGTGCATCCCTCTGCACAGGAAAAATGTCTTTAAAGTTGCTGACTCTTAATGCAAAAGAAAACTGTGAGGATTTCTGTGTTCAGTCCACAAGGTAGCTGGATCCATTTTAATTTACACATAAGTCAGGGAGCGTCTCTGTACAAATTTTTCACTCATGTACACAACCAAAGCGAAGCACCAGCCTGTCTTGTGGCTTCTTGCACTCTCCTCACTCAGCAGAGAATGAGCAAAGGTGTGCAGAGTGACACACTGAGACCTACACATCTTTCCTGTCTCCATCCTCAAACCTACAGGCTTACACCTGGGTCTCAGATACAAGGATGTGAGATCACCTATGCACGGGTTTGATAATGTGTACTGAAAAGAGAACAATTAAAAATAATGATTTTGGGGCGGGTGAGATGGCTCAGTGGAATAAGCGCTTCCCTGGCAAGGGCAAGGGCCTGAGTTCAATTCTTGTTTCCCACCCCCCCCCAAAAAATAATAATGATTTTACATTTCTATGCACTCCAGAGTTGGCAGACCACTCTCTCAAGAGCCAAGTGCTCCCTGCTCTGGGAGGGTCAGCCAGGTGCTATCAAAAGGTCCTCTGCCACAAAGGAACTCAACAGCTCCATGCTGAGCAAGCTCCTACATGTGGCTCTTCAGCATGGAAGGAATGAAACTCGCTTGAAACATGAAAATATTTCTGGCATTTACTAGTCATTCAGCAAAGCTATTGTCAACTTCTTAAGAAAAGCATCCCTGCTTCTTTTCATAGATTTTGGTGGAAAGGTTGCTGTAACTATATAAACTACTTCCTTATGTGGAAATAGCCAATGTACTATACGGATATTTGCTCAGCTTTTGGAA
>NW_004524822.1:67264-72549 GCF_000260255.1 Octodon degus | reverse complement strand
GTCCGGCCCACGGTGCACCTGGGCTGGGACTGGTCCCGCCGGCGCAGGGTAGCAGGAAGCTCTCTGCACACTCAGCTTTTGGAATTTTTGTCTTAGCTGGGATATCCACTTCTCTTTGTGCTCACACCACCTACAGTTACAGCTAGTAATAATTTCTATTTTTCTAAAAAAATTTCTATTTTTTTAAATATGCATTGGGTACTATGCAGCTTGGACTCAGTGATCCTCTTGTTTTCAGCCTCCCCAGTGGTGGGATTACAGGTGTTAGCCACCATACCTGGTCTTGTTGGACAGCTCAGTGTGCCTGGGGCTGGGGCCGGAGCAGTATGCAGCGCTGGGGATCAAACCCTAGTCCCTGAGATCTAACCCCGGTTCCTGAGCTTGCCTAAGCAGGCGCTTAGTCCACTGAGCTATCTCGCCCACCCTAAGAATGCAGTCTGGAGATCAGGATGAAGAGCAGTAAGTAGTAAAGGAAAGCTCTCTTAACTACTAGAGACTTTGTCAAGATTTTCATAACATTTGAACTATCGAGCAGGTTTGTCTTATAAAAGGTCATTTGCAAAAACCCCTGTTTTTGTTCCCTTGGAATTATGTTAACTGGCAAAAATGTGTCATAAACAGAATATAAATTCATAGCATATGAACAAATACTAGGAGATAATTCAAAAGATGTGTAGAATTTTCTGCTGTTGGCGTTATTTTTCTTCTGTAAAGTTGCTTATATTTTAAATTTTTAAAAAGTATCATCTCTGATGAGAGTTAAAATACTTCAATTGAATAATATCTCAATTCTCGTTCTTCAATCAATATTCATCTCAATACTTATTGTTTAGTCCAGATTTTCCTTCGGGACTGCACTCCCTGTGTGATACTGGTAAGAGTTTCTTTCCGGGGTGGTGTCCACTAAGTACTATACTATAAAAAGAAACTTTACACCTGACAAGTTGTAAGATGGACATTTTATCACCGACCAAACACTAGAATATCTAATATTCTAGATGCATGCTCCATTGGATAAGAGCTCACAGCAAAACATGAGGATTTCACTCTTGCTATGACCCTCAAGCTTTATGCCAACACTCCAGCTGAAGACAATGAAACTACACACAATCACTCTCCCATGCACCCACATCCAGGTAGCCCAAGTTTGAATTAAATGTTTTTTTCACTTGGTTTTCGTGAAAGACTAACATGCCACTACTGCCACCACCAGGCGTGTATGCTCAGACGTTTCTTCAGCACTGAAAAGCCTGTGTACTCTTAAACTGCCTTGTATTTCAACCTTTAACTGCAGCGCCCTCTGGTGTTGGTCTTGATTTTAGCAACCATCTCCATGTCTAGTTTCAACTGCTTCCTAGTGATAGTTTCATCTTTACTCTCTTAGGCAGAGTTTCACTTTGTGTTATAAGATGTAAAAATACTAAGAGTCTGTCTTACTAAAAACGCACGCTATCGTGTTTCAGGTGTGTATTTTCTTTGGGTTTTGAACTCTTTCCTCACCCAAGATGAAGTATCTTGGGGATGAGACCCAGGTCTATAGGCAGCATTCAGTTCGGTTTTCCATACGCTCAAGGCCCACAGGAAATTACTCACAATCAATTTACTTCATTTAATTTTGGAAGCATCCGGTTCAGCGAGATTAGGGCTTGAATTTTCTACTTGTAGCCTCCTGTCAGAACTGAAAAAGTTCCAGATTTCGGGAGATTTGGTATTTTAGAATTTTGGATTAAGTATAATCAAATGCTTCATTGCCAGGCTCTGCAAACTGCTTATCAAAAGCTCCAAGTGGAAAAACCGCTGCTGCTTCTTCACTATCGTCAGCCAGGGATTTGGAGTTGATCTGCTTAGGAAGTCACCTAATAAGCCATTTAGGATAGCTCCTTCATCTGAAAGACCAAAATAATCAAGTCCTAGAGAAATTAAACGACTTGCCATGGTGATAGAAGGAGCTGGATTTCTGATCCCGCTCTTCTGCTGCCTCATAATCATAGAAGCATCCGCTGATGGTGCCACACACTTGTACTCCCAGCCTGGAAGTACAAGTACTCCCAGGCAGGAAGATTGTTGTATGTTTGAGGTCAGCCTCAGCTGCACAGTGAGTTCAAAGCCACTATATAGTTAGACCCTGTGTCAAAATAAAAACAAAATAAGGGCTGCAAATTACCAAGTAGTAATCATGATCCAAGCACTATATAACATCATTTACATGTACTATCTTTGTGTGTGTGTGTGTGTGTGTGTGTGTGTGTGTGTGTGGTACTGAGGATTCATAGTGAGCTGTGCTCCCAGTCTTTTTTGAGACAATGCATTGCTACATTGCCCATCCTGAGCTTGAACTTGTGTTCCTTCTACCTCAGCCTCCCGGAATGCTGGGGTTGCAAGTGTTTGCCACACCCAGGTATGGAGCGTTTTCTTTTAGTCTCATGAGTTTCAAGGTAGGTGTTATCATTACATCTACGTTACAGAAAGAGAAAGAGAATTACTGAGAGAGAAGCTGAGTAAATATATGTGCCCCACATCACCCAAATGGGTTTTGAACCCCAGTGCTTGAAGTCACTGCTGATCTTATGGCCTTCATTGTACCTGAGCCTAGACATGGATGTATGGATGCAGTGGGACACATGGGTGCACGAGCATGTGCTTACGTATAAATGATAGACCAGTCAGCAGGATACAGCATTAAATTTTACCATCCTCGTTGTGTCTAGAATAGAGAGCGGAAGTCAGTGGCTGGCATCCATTTCATCTTCTAGCTACTCTACCTTCCTATGAGATTTAGAACCTGCCCATCAAATGCAGCAGAGTTGAAAGTGAGAACAAACCTCTGTTGCTCTTGTGCCACACCGCTTTGTGGAAACAGGTGGTTTTTCTGTGGAGAGACGGCAGAGGTCTTTCTGTGGAGCAGTGAGCTGGGCCGTGGTCACCGGCTTTACAGGTCTAAGGGCAGGGTCCTTGGCACACACTCTGCACTCCAAGGCTGCAGATTCCCCAGGAACAATTTGATTCTGGAACCAGGAAGAGCAAATGGGACTGCAGGCTGTAGTGACCCTTGTGTGTGGTGCCTTCCTATCCCTACTGGGTGGTTTCCTAATTGTGGCAGAAGCATCACAGCGGTAGTACAACCAGAAGTCCTTTCATCATGGAGGGAGGCCCTCTCTGTGGCTCACAGGGTTCTGAGTGGCTTCTGCAGCTCCGTAAGCAGATGGTGAAGTCCAGAGCCTGCCTGGACTGGAGCCCTGATGCACTCCCTGCCCTGCGTGGGGTCCTGCAGGACTGGAACCCCAAAGGAAAGGTCAGTTGCTGAACGAGACCTTAACCCACGCTCAGAAAGCAGCCAGCTTCAGGCAGATATCTGCATGAATCCAGATAACTAAGTTCCTTCGGTGGTAATCAAGGGATTCTGGATGCAGGGCTACCAGGTGCCCCACACAGGCAAAGTCATTTCTGAAGGAAGCAAATGTCACCCTATGCTTGGAATCCCTAAGTGGCACCTTTTAAATCATCATATCAAGCACATAGACAGTGCCAATCAGGCAAATGAGGAGACAAGAAGAACGAGAACCAAACGAAAGACAAAATACGGCACATGTGCAGCAGCTATAGATCCGTGTTCTAACAGAGTCTAATGTGAGCCACAGAAGACGGGGACATAATTCAACATATTCTAACCATGTGAAGAAGGTAAAATTTGGTAAGATAAAAATTCTAAATATTTTTCTTTACTCTCACTGATATTTGTATTTAACCCAAATTATTTTTTTCAAAATGTACCCAATACAGACTGTAGCTTCACTGCATTAATTGCTTCTAACCCCGTCTGTCCTCCTTCCCACCAGTGGCTACCAAACAAATACCGAAGGCAGGTTTTGAGAGGAAACAGGATTTACCTGAAGGACACTTTGCCTTAGCCCCAGAGCATCAGCACCTGGGACACTCAGGGCATAACCAGGAAGCTGTGCTGCTGCTGCTGCTGCTGCTGCTGCTGCTGCTGCTGCTGCTGCTGCTATTGGTCCAGAGAGTGGGGGCCAGAACAACTCCAAGAAGGAATTCTCATGAAGTGAGAATGGGGAAAGGGAGAATTCAAATAGTGTCAGGTAAGAATGTTCTGCAAACTGAAAACAGAAGGCCAGCACATTCTTTTGAGATAAGGTTTTACTGAAATAGAGATAAGAAATAGTCTGGGGCTGGGGAGATGGCTCAGTAGAGTAAGCACTTCCCTGACAAGCACAAGGGCCTGAGTTCAATCCCCAGTTCTGAAAAAAAAAAAAAAAAGAAAGAAAGAAAGACATAGTCTGACAGTAACAAAAATCATTAGGCCCTTCTAATAGCAGTTCCTTAAAGCATTCAATACTGTGAGGAGGGCAGGCCAAATAGCTCAGCAGATTAAAACATCTGCAAGCAGGTGCAGGGGATGGGGTTTCAATCCCCAGGCCTGCCATGATGGCCCTGCCCCTGGGGTGCACTGAGAGGACGAATGAGACTGGGCATGGTGATGCACACCTGTAATCTCAGCTCTTCACTCTAGGTTTCACACAGTCAGAATCATGTTGTTAATAAGCCGAGCCCTTTCTTATTTGGAAGGAATCTTCTCCCAGTACACTCAGAATCCCAGGTCCCTTGACAGGAGCAAACGAGGTTCCTGCGTCTTGTGGTTGTCAACTAGAGTCTTCCTTTCTAGGTGACTTCTGCAGACCTCCCTTGAGTCTAGTGATAACGAATACTTTAGAGAAAAGTACCCAAACTGCAACCCACTCACTGCAAAGTGCTGATACTGCAATTAAACTTGAATGCTGAGGTTTCAGCTTAAAAAAATAACTCATACATTCATATCTTTTGTCTTAACAGATAAATAACATTAACACCATAGGTTCGCCACCACTGTTCTAGTCCTTACATCTCAGAACCAGTGACAGTGCGTCAATTCTTATCCTTACATCAGTTGTCTCCTCTAGGCATATCCTTCCTCCCTGCATTCTGGGAAAGGTCCCTAGTTTTGGGAGCTCATATGGTGGCAATGGGTCAACTCAGATGATCTGTAAGTGTCTATTTTAAGAACAAATGATTAATAGCCTTAATTATAACTGAAAAGCTCCTTCAAAGCAGTACCTAGATTAGGCTTTAAATGAATAACCAAGGCACAAGACCTTGAGGGGACAACATTAGAATTGGTCTATTACAACATGTTAAAATACTTTGAACACAGAAAATCTAAAGAGACCCAGTTCTAGCCCAGGTGCGGTGAGTGCATGGGAGAGCTTCCTGCTATACTGCACCAGTGGGACCAG
>NW_004524822.1:65755-66787 GCF_000260255.1 Octodon degus | reverse complement strand
GTTAGAGTTGAACCCTTTGTGTCTCTCTGGCAAGATGTTTTGCTCCTAAATCAGCTGGGTGGGTCTTGCCTCTAGCCTCTTTGCAGAGAGTTCTGCTGAAGGGTTCCATGCTGGGCCTGCACTCTTGGTCAAAAGAGGATCCACGGGCCCCAGGTCATCTCACTCACTCACCAGGCCTGTGCTCTGGGTCTATTCAGGATCCTGCAGCCCTCCATCATCTCCACCACCTACCAGATTTAGTGGCAGATGAGCATATAAACTTCATTTCTTAGAGCTCTCATTCTAGAAATGACTAAACCCTTTTTATTTTTAATCTCATTTTCCACTTAAATGGCTTAAGATAAACATTAAATTTCTTTTGTTTCTTAGTTTTTGAAACTACACACGTAACATTTTAAATTCTAATAGGATGCATCTGTAGATTGTGTTGATTCAATGTTTTTTGGTGTGTGGCACTGGGGATTCTGCATGGCAGGCAAATGAACTACATCACCAACCCACCATCCCCTTATAAAATTTTGAGACAAGTTTTTACTAAATTGCCCAAGCTAGCCTTGAACTTCAAATCCTTCTGTGTAAGACTTCACGTTGCTGAAATTATAGGTCTCTGGCTGCACTGTTTTTGGTATAGTTTTGAAACACTGTATTAATATAATGTGGCATATTGATTACAAGTCTTGATTGTGGTTTTGTTTTTCCTATTGCTCCTGGTTTCTTTAGATCCTTCTATTTTTCTTTTTTCCTACTAAACTTTAGTAGTTTGTAAAAGGCCTTTCCTTTAACTCCACAGTAAAATGTAGATGTTTTCAGAAATAGGATTGGACTAGGTAAATTCAAAAAGTACATGTAAAAGTGATCTTCTTAGTGTACTAGTTTCACTAATAAGATATCCTCTTAGACTTTGGAAGAGTCCTCCTCAATGTTGATTTGCCTACCTTGAGTTCAAATCAGAATGCCTCTATCTCCAAATCTGGATGAGATGATGATCTTAGAATGTATCATTTCTGAAAAAAGATTATTAAAAATCTGAAT
>NW_004524822.1:54887-65655 GCF_000260255.1 Octodon degus | reverse complement strand
AAAAAAAAGAAATCCTAAAGAATCTTTGCCTCATAAAAACCTAAATTGAAAATACTGGTTACCAAAATCATTCTAGTTTTCAGAGAAATAAGGATGTAGCTAGAAATTCAAAGAAGATGAATAGCCAAATAGTTCGTTAAAGATTAAGATTATGTAAAAGGAGTGCCGAAGAGTAAAACTGAGATCTCAGAAAATAAGAATTATGCCTATAAATTACCCAGGTATAAAAATTCTAAGCAACATCAGAGACATGAGGTTGCAGGTAGTATAGAAAAGCAATATGAAATATGCTAAATACATTATTATTATGAGGAAAGCAAAAACAATAACAAATGTGAATAAATATTAATAAGGATCACAGATTAAGGGTGGCTGGCAGAACAAAAATAGAAGTGGCACAGGTAACTTTGAAACTCACAGCAGAAAATTCAGTATAATAAATGGAGCATAGAGAGGGCAAAAATAAGCCCCAGAAAGCATGATTAAAGGAAAATGTTCTACTATTGTAATAATTACAATAAATGCACTTTATTAAATTCACCAATTAACTGAAACACAGGGTTGAATTTTTTAAAACTAAACACCTTGAATTGTTTAAGAAGACATATTTACAGGAGGGATTCAACATGGCTAAATGAAGGAGGAAGGACATTGATGCTTCTCAGGGGAAGTCAACTAAAAAGATAGGGGCAACACATATCCTGATGCCAAAATTAATATGAAATATAATACTTGCAGATTAAACAAAACACAGGCATAAGACTTCATAAAATGATAAACCAGCCCACAGAGATGCCTATGCCTGTAGGTTTCTTGCTGAAGGGGTCAGAGCATGAAGCACCATTCACAAGAAGATGCCCTCCAATATGGAAAGACTGCAAAGGTGTAGCAAACTCAAGTTACACAAGATAGAACTAGTATAGAAGGCTCCTCACCACTTCTAACTTCCTGCTAACAGAGGACAATGCAGCCTGCAACAAATTTCACTGGTACACACAGGAGTGAACAACTGCTCCCTCCCTGATAGACCTCCAGTTGTTCTTTCATTTTGGTTGATTTTTTTTTAATGTATTCAGTACAGGGTCTGCAGGGTCTCACTACGCAGATCAGACTTGCAGTCATTCTCCTGTTTTCTGCTTCTCTAGTGCTGGGATTACAGGTGTGCGCCACCACACCTGGACTCCATCTCTGGCCCAGTGCCCCTGGAGGTGGCGCTGGTGCAGCATGTGGTGCCAGGGTAAGCAGGTGCTTTAATTCACTGAGCAGTCTGGCCATCCCTACTGAGGTACTCTTCATTGCCCAATGAAGTTCTAAATGTTAAGAATTTGGTAGTGTTTTTCATCTACATTATGTATGACTGCCTCATATTTTACACTGAAATGTACGTTTGGTCCAATTAGTTTTGCTTTGCACTTTTGGAATTTTGTCTTTTATTTGAACTTACCAGCATGTGTCCAGATATTTTTGCCTATAGTGTAGAGATACTCTTACAAATAATACTAACTTGGGACAGAGATAAACTATGAAATAGAGAAGGCTCTTTAATGTCTACCTGATCTGCTATAGCAAGGTCAGAACTGACAAAAATCACAATATAATGGTGCTAGTTCTTGTTCCAGACAAGAACTGTTTATTTAGCTTATGATATTTGTTGAGCTCATGAAAGTACAAACGGTCACTGGAAATTACCCAAGAGCCACACATGTGGAAATTAAATGATAGCACTGTCACTGTGAAGCCAGATCCTGAAGTAGAGATGAATTGCACACTTATTTTCTTGGTCCTTGGTTCTTTATAATCTTCACAAAAGAACTCAGTCAAGGCATATAGGTTATGCAGCAGTCTAGTATAGAATTCACTGTCAAGTATATATAGAGCTATACCTTCAAGCAAGAAAATGGGCAGTGGCACAAAGTGCAAGTTTGGATATATTTTTAGGTACCTAAGAGTGACTTTTGAGGACTAGGGAGCTAGGATAGTTATGCTACTGATTGACATTTTCCTTAAAGTTACTCAGGAGCTGAAAAATGTCTTCTCCTTTTTCGATGGTCAGTGTTTCTTCAGCAACTTTAATCATGTAAGACACTCATGAAAGATAAATTCTTATTTTTTTTTCCTTTCTGTATTTTAGGGAAGGGTCTACAGGATGTCTAGGGTCTCACTACTAGATCAAAATCCTAGTGATTCTCCTGTTTACAGCCTCCCAAGTGCTGGGATTACAGGTGCACATGCCCAGTCTAGCCCTGGGGACGGGACTAGCATGGCAGGCCTGGGGATAGAACCTCCAGTCCCTGTGCCTGCTTCAGGTGTTTTAATTTGCTGAACTATTTGGCTGGCCCTAAATTCTTAATTTAAAGCAGGTCCCATCCCAAGGTTGGAAGATCTTGAAAGAACATTTCTCTTTCTGATATTACTGGGCTGTAGGATATGACAGCCGGGAATGTGGTATTCCTTGCTCGGAGACAGCTGGATGTTGCAAGGAATATGCACAATGCATAATCTTAAAAATGTCATTATTCTTTGTGGGATCATTTTAGGTTGGAGACATAACAAGTGATTATTATGTATTATACACAGTTTTCTTTAATTAACCAGCAAGCCATGATATTTTAGGACACCACAGCTTTCTATGTTAACTAGGCCTGCTAATGCCTAAATATCTGCCTAACAGTACAGTATTACTCTCTGAGGTTCTCAGAACAAAACTCAAGCCCTCATTTTTACTTCTACTTCCTCTGATAAAACCTCACACCACAAGCAAATTCTCTTGGGTCTACCATTAAAATATAACCTAGAACCTGACACCTTTGTATCACTGACACTTTTGACCATTCTGATCCAAGCCATCAACTCCTGGGTGGCCTTTTGTGGTGGCCTCTTAACAGTAGGGCAAATTGACAGTAGACAGTTTAAGTGGCCACTACCATGTCTCTTCATTCTTTTATGTTTGGTGGCAGGTTGAGTCCAAATTTCTATTTAGATATTTGATTTAAATCCAGAAATCCACTCAAACAGGAAGAAAAAAGGGAAATACTGGTAGATTTTATGAGATGTAAGACTTTGAAGCTGGCAATTAAAGAATAGAAATCCTCCTTCTCCCAAGTCTCTGCTCTTTACTCTCACAGTGTCTGTTCTGTCCACCACACCCCATCTAAGAGTGGGCCTCTCAGCTTCAGTGTAACCAGGCAGATCATGACAACCATCCCAGAGTGATTTCTCCATGAAATATCTGTGCTCAGTTTCCACTTTATCTCAGTCAGAATCCAGCCATCCTTGCTTGTCACATGCATGTTAGACTTTTCACTAATATAGAAAAGCTTAAATCAGATAATGAGGAATGACTGATTTGGAATTTGATGGATTCCAACTCAATCGCTTCATGCTAGTCTGACTCAGCTAAATGTATTCTATTTGTCCTTAACTTATCCACGGTATTCTATTACATCTTATGTCCTGGTTCATTTTTCACAAAGCAGGTAAAAAACATTCCACTTGGGAGAACATAACTTGCCCAAAGGCAGAGAAATACAGAATTGCTCAAAATCAACATACTAATTCTCTCATTAAAATAAAGAAGAAAAAATAGAAAGAAATTTAACTGAGAGAATACTGCATGTAAAATTCTTCACTCTGTGATAACATTTAATAATATAAATTATTAAAATTTTACTTAATTTAAAATTTTTCTTAATTTTTATTTATTTATTTTTTTGAGACAGGATCTCTATGAAGTTCAGGCTAGCCTCAAACTCACCACAACCTTCCTGCCTTAACCTCCAGGCATGTGTCACTATGCCAGGCCTTTAGTTCTAATTTTAAAAACAAAATAATCAATTAAAATAATTTGCACTAAAGATCCATTCTATTATCTTTGCTTTCACAATGGCCACTACTTGGGGACAGTGGTATTTCTGAACAAATAGATATCTGGCTATGTCTCACTCTCCCTGGGCTTGCAAGGGATGGATTATAATTCACAAAGTGAATCTACAGGCCTCTTACATTTTAGGGATCTTCTAAGAACTCAAGTTTTGGGAATGTTAGGATGAGTTTATAATCTCACAACAGTGATAAACTATAGAGACAAATAACTATTGATCATTCTTAAATTAGTGTGTAGAGAAATGAGACAGAAGCCTGATGTCCCCAGAGAACAAGCTGTTTTTTCTTGTAAATTCCAGCAAGCTGGGATACAAGTTCACAGATACAGCATTTCCGGGAGGAGCCCTGTCTGTTCTTTGATCCTTTACCTGGGACATTGGCAACTAGTGTCCTGTGAACGTACAGTTTGGTGAATGCTGGAGAGCTTTACAAATAGAAGTTTGTTGACACAAAATAAGTTATGCACAGCCCTTAGCCTATTTTTAGCCCTGAATAAATGTAAGAAGTTTCAGTGACTCATGACTCACTTAGAGGACAACTAAGCTTCTGAGACCTCTGTGGCTATATTAATCAAGTCTTCTCCATTCTTCCTGCTCAAACCGATAGCGTACAACATCAGAGACCTCTTGAAATCTCTTTCATTTCTCAGATCCTGATGGGAGATCTTAGCAAACTGCTATTTTTTACTATCCATAGTTATCCTCATAAATTTTAAGAAGAAGATAATCTCATTTTGCACATGGAGAATCAGACATAGGAAAATTAAGGAATTTGTTCCAAGTTACACATCTTACTACAGCATGGAATGAAATTGATGTTTGAAAAATAAAGCCCAGGATTTTCCCACTACACCCCAAGCCTCTAGGTAAATTGTCCTTTCTCCGAAGAGTTTTATCATCCAGTGATGATAGATTGCTCAACAGAGTATTTTAAAACTAGGTAAAAAGAGAGGCTATAAATTCTAAACGAAGGCCAGGGAGATGGCTCAGTGGAATAAGTGCTTCCCTGGCAAGCGCAAGGGGCTGAGTTCAATCTCTGGTTCTGGAAAAAAAATATCTAAGGGAATATGATCATTCTCTTTTGCAATTTTGCTTATGCAGTCATTTGTATTTGAATTCTCCAGGTAATCCTGAGCCTCCCATAGACTTAGAATGTTTCTTTCCTCTGGTTCCCTGAAGGATACCTACTCCTGTGATAAGAGTTAGGCAATGTCCTTATTTCCAGGCCTTTTTCTGCCTTCCTTATAGCACGGTTGAGTGCATTACTGCTTTAAAATTACTTATTCGTGTAAGGTTCTTCCTTTTGAGACTGTGGTAAGCTTGTTGAAAGTAAGAATTGCATTGGTGTGTCCTCGATTCCTAGGCACACTGTGCCACCTGTGACAAAACGTGTGCCTGAGAATTAACTTAAAACAAAAGTTCAAAATCACTTAAAAATAGTTGCTGAAAGTCTTCAACTTTGTTTTGTTCCATTCCCCTAAGAGAAAGAACTACTTATTTCAACAAATATTCAACCACCAAATACATTTTTTAAATGGTTTTCAATGAAGCTCAGCGTCCTGAGGTTCCCTAGAGAACTACATTTCCAGAAGTCCAGCAGATCTAGTCCTCGCTGGTTTGCTAACTGTTCCTGCAATCAGTTCACTTTGGTTAATACTAACTTGACAATTTTCTTACCCAGGTAGGTGCCCACCAATCACAAAGCTGAGGGCAGGAGTTTCTGATTTGGCTTAGGAACAAATAAGTCTTTTCTAAGTCTTCTGTGGCTTTTCAGGACCCCAACCCAGGCAGGGAATCCTCAACGCCTTCCTCCATGCCTCCACCCCTCCTATTAGTATCCTCATGTGGGCACTGCCCACTTTCTTCTTTTCCACTCCTCCCTTCCTGAGTATCATCTCCATTTCTTCCCAGTGTGTGGGAAGGAGGATCCCTCCTGAAGGACTCTAAAAGTTGAGCCAGAGGTGTATTTTTCCCCCAAGCATGCCGTGTACACTGGACCAATGTAATGACCCAGAGGTGGAGCAGAAAATTCCTGCTACCCTCCTTTCCCAGCCTAAGTGTGGAGAAGCTAGCGGGGCTGGGCAGTCAGCACTGCAGAGGGAATTCTGGTTCCTGAAAACCACTCTCAGTGCACCTTCACAGCCCAGGGTCTCTGAGCCCGTGGGCCAACCAGCCTATTCTGTCCCAGCAGCAGTGATCTGCCCCTCCAGACTCACTGTACCCACAGGAACAGCTTCAGAAGAGGGGCTGGGCTTCCTTCTGCCTCTGGGTTCTTCTCCATTTCTACCACGTGTCATTGTTTTGCCACTGACATAATTTTTGCCCAGACTCTCCTGGTAAAAACCCAGAACACAAATCCATCCAAAAGGAACCTCATTAGCATAAGACAGCAGCCCTCCTATTGTAGCCAGTAGTGGGGCACGTGCCTCATGCAGATGGGAGGAGAGGAGAGGAAGCATTTCTGATACAAGTCCAGGTTTCCCGCTGCTTCTGAGTCGACAATGTTTTTACTATGCCAGCGGCAGCAGAAGCGGCGACATATACAAGTACAAAACAGTCATAAAATGTCCCATTAAAGAAGTATCATAACCTTATAACATTTCCATGTTTTAGCTTAGATTCACCAATAATTTTGACCAACACTTTAACAACTGCATAATGAATTTATCTGTGTACCAGGTAGCAGGCAGAATGCGTGGGTTCTGAGGGTTATGGTCAGGGGTCACAGCCGCTTCTCATCAGTTGGAACTGCCAGTGCAACCATGTGGAACTGGCTGGTCATCCAGGAACAGTGTCTAGAACAGCAAACCTTGAGCCATTTCAGGAGGTCATAGACAAGATCAATTCAAGCCTGAATGTAAGGGACTTGGTCAGGGTGTCCCATATTTCTGAAGATGACTCTCCAGACCTGGTGAGAGACTGAAAGATTAGAAGTGCCTTCTGGAGGCCAGGAGACCCCAAAAGAGGGCTAGTCTAGAATTTTCCTGGATAAACTGGGTCTCCAAAGCCAGCGGGCGCGAGTTCTGAAATCTTTAATGTGGTTAAAAATAAGTTGCAATGGTGACAAAGAAGCAGAAGCAGACTGACCCATATTGACACAAAACATGGTAGACTGAGACAAAGATAGACCAGGACAAAAAAACAATGACAAAGAGACAAAGACAGACCAAGACAAAAAACAATGAATACAAATTTGAAACTCAAAGTACCAAAAAGTCCCTGGTACTATTAACAAGTCCCCGGCAACATCTTTCCTGCGAGATCATCCGAGGAGGCTTAAGTCGCATCCGACACCTCACAGGGACCAAATACAAAGAGTGCACCCAGTACAAGCGCCAAATTATCTCGTGGTTGCAAATGGACTGGTCCAGGGTACCAAGTCTCTCAGATAAGTAACCAGTGGTTCCAAGAGATAGGGGTCTGGGGTTGGTTCGGAGCCTAGGAAGTCCCGTTAAAGGGATCCCAGACATGCCCCCAAATGTGGCACGACACGACAAAATAGACACCAAAACCAAAAGGAGAATTTGGAGCACTTTATTAGCTGAGCTCAGCGGCAACACTCCCTCCAACAAGCTGAGGAGAATGCGCACCGAGCTG
Source organism: Octodon degus (assembly GCF_000260255.1). Classification (NCBI taxonomy): domain Eukaryota; kingdom Metazoa; phylum Chordata; class Mammalia; order Rodentia; family Octodontidae; genus Octodon; species Octodon degus. The sequence continues at coordinate 58,177 of NW_004524822.1, read as the reverse complement.
AAACAAAGCACAACCTTTACAGTGAAAAACCTCAGGGTTGGGGGGAGGAGATGGGGATTCTTGCAAGGTTTTGTCACTGCCCTTGGTTCCCTTGCCTGGGAAGGACATTTGGTAACAGGGTAATCCACTCCTCAGAATGCTGAAGAGCTTCCTAATTTGGGCAAGCAGTACATTTTGTGGTCTGGCATGGAAAGGGGGCCTACAGAGATCAAGGCTTTCTACAGTGGGAGATAGGGAATTTGTTACAAAATGGAATTGGTTAAGCCAGCTTATAACACTCCTCTCCCCCTAACGGGGACAGTCAGTTCCAGGCTGCTTCAGGCGTGTTATCTGACCTTTAATTCCTAGGATGACACAGCTAGCAATACTATGGACTCTCTTGTAGTTAAGCGTTTTCCTAGAATTCACCAACTTCGAAATTTCCTTTGGAAACAGTATGGAGTGAGTACTGCTTATCAGAAAATCAACCTTGCTCAACCAGGTTTTAGCTTATCCATTCCCTTAAAATTCTTGACTGGCTTACAGTATCAAATCTTATGGTTCTTTCAGCCTTATGTTTGTTTCAAAACACTATAATATTTGCCTCTTAATGGAGCAATAAGTGCCACAGCTTTGTGTAAATTGGAAAGAATGATGTAGCAAATTGATTCACACACTCTTCAGTCAGAATTAAACTTGTTCTTAATACCTGTCTTCCCTACAAATAGCTCTGAGTTCATAGGTGAGGGTTTCTAAAAGTGTGTAATATACTTTTACCTTAATGCCCTCAGGTTAGAAACTTGGTGTATATTTCTACGTGCTGTGTTCATTTTCATTTGCAAAATGGTGAAATATAAGTTTGATAAATGCTTCACTAAATCCTTGACTAACTACTTAAATGTACGTCAGGTTTTTCTTAGAAGCACCTGCATTCAGTATTCAAATACTGTAGTGATAAGATGATTACTCTTGAAGCAAGAACATTTTAAAATGAACTTATAAAATTTTGGGCCGGTAGGATAAACTGACATCAATTATAGTAGTATAGAATACTACCAGGAAATTTTCTTGTGTAGAATATCAGTATTCCAGAAAAGGAGAAATCAAGGTATAAGCAGAGATACTAGATTTCTTTCAGGTTTTCTTAATACATTTGTTAAGCTCAAGTTTAGTTTAGTTTTGTTTTTTGTCTACTGTGTTGTGTGTGGTATTTGCAGCAAGGATAGTTAGTTCTAAATTCTAATTCCTCTATTGACTTTTCTATTTTTGAATCTTGCTGTTCCTTTGGTTGCTGTGGTAACACTTGACCCTAGACTGTTGGCCATGGATTTCCCAATCAGCCCTCAGCCCTGGCCTCTGAACTTGTATAGAAGATCCTGGCAGTGGGAACTCAGACTGATGCTTTAGGGCTGTATCCATTCACTTTAATTTTTAGGTTTTTCCTGCCTCATTCTATCCATCTTACCAATTAATTCAATTGTTTTTATATTTTTCCTGTTGAATTCTAAAGAAGCTTGATTAAGTATCTATTATAAGAAGTTACTTGGTGTTGACTTTTCCTTTGATTCCAGGTATATTCAAGTTGTAAGTTGCTACCCTGGTTTCCAGCCCTCAGTGTATAGAACCTAAATACGTATCAAAATACAGGTGAAAAGTTTTTGCACTGTGTTCTTTGCAAGGAGCTAGAAAGTTCTACTTCCAGGGCTTATGCCAGTGGTCTATTAAGTAGATGAGGTTTCAAGACAGTAGTATGGTGGATATTTTAATTCCCTTTAATAATAGCATGGTGGATATTACCTAGGACCTGTTTATTAGGCTAATAAATTAGAAGTTGGGTTTGAATTTGGTTTCTTACATGTCCATCTAGGAGAATCTAATGTTAGCAGAAATCAAGTATGGCAAATAAGATTTCTACAAGTAGTTATGAAGAATTGGTATTTTTGGAAGTGTTAAGAGCATTTTCTTATAAAATGCCTAGGAATAATTGTACTTTCTTGATACATTTTCCTTTATATAGTCGATATTTTATACACACACACACACACACACACACACACACACACACAACTTGTGTGTTTAACCACTTCATATAGTAGTACATTTAAATACTGGTGTGGAATTTTTTTCTTGGCTATGCTGGAATCGTAGTGGTTTTGCCAGTTTTATTTTTTTCAAACACTTCAGAAGATATTTTCCAACATCACTTTTTTTTTGCATGGAAAATGGTGAGCGCTTCCACTTTTATACTATTCTACTAGAAATAAAATTTGTATTTGCTTTTGCTATGGTATTTAACCATATTTAACTAAACTTCTCATTTTTAAACTTCAACATATGTTTTCAATTTTTTTTCCCCCCAGAACTGGGGATTGAACTCAGGCCCTTGTGCTTGCCAGAGAAGTGCTTATTCCACTGAGCCATCTCCCTGGCCCCTGTTTTCAAAATTTTTAACTCATCTGTAGGCTGCTTCCTATATATTTATTGAGGTATTATGTTGGTAATGAATAGAAAAAATTGTCAGATAATCTCAGTGTATATTGCTGTTATTAACAAAAGTGGAGAAGGAAGAGCTTTACTTATTTGCATTTTTAAATTTGTTTTCACTTGCATCTAACACATACCAGACATCTTGTGAAATTTTAAAGTCAAAGAGGTACTGCTTGGTTTCATGATGTGCCTCAAATTTCACTCGTAATTTAGTGTGCTGTTCTCACAATGCTCCATGCAGTTTTCAGATGGTCTACTGAACCTGCTAGTAAGTGCCAGCAGTACATTCCAACCTGCTAGTAAGTGCCAGCAGTACATTCCAACCTGCTAGTAAGTGCCAGCAGTACATTCCTTTGTACTTAGACTAAAATCTGACCAAGCTAGAGCTAATTCGTGATTTCTTTATTTTTATTTTTTTATATTTTTTTTAGGGCACTGGAAATTGAACTCAGGCCCCTTGTGCTTGCCAAGTGATTTCAGTTTTTAAGATTTCTTTTTTCTCAATTTGGATTTCTGAGATAGTCTAACTGCTTTTGCCCAAATATCCAGATAGTGGAAGTCTATCTTCTAGTTTAGAGCTGCTGCTTTAGTATTTTGAAGATGGAAATAAAAGTTAATTTTGTCAGTGTTCAGCAAAATTCTGCGTGATGTAAAGACTAGGGCATTTTGGGGGTAGGCCAGGTAGCTCAGCGGATGAAAGCCCCTGCTTAGTCAGAGGCAGGGACTGGAGTTCAGTCTCTGGTGTGTGGTGCTGGCCCTGCCCCCAGCACACACTGAGATGGTCACTGAGACGGGGCATGGTGACCCCCACCTGTAATTTCAGT
>NW_004524822.1:52070-54787 GCF_000260255.1 Octodon degus | reverse complement strand
TGATTTCTTGATTATCAAAGAAATAATCTAATGACCTCCCTCAAGGTCCTTTACAAAATGAGAATAATACAAAGGTAGTACAAGGAGGAAATTATAAAGATTAGAGCAGAAATCAATGAAACTGAGACAAAAATATGAAGATCTAATAAATCTAAAAGTTCATTCTGGCCTGGGGAGATAGCTGGACCATCTAAGCACCTATATGGTAAGTGCATGGACAGGGTTCAATTGCTGGCAGCACAGGTGCCACTCCAAGGGCTTACTAAGGTGACCACCAAGACTGAGCATAGTGGTGCACGGAAGCATAGGAGACTGAAACAGGAGGATCGCTAAGAGACTGAGCTGCAAACTGAGACCCTGTACCAATGACACTAAAAAAGAATAAATGAATGAATATCATCATGAACATCTTTGCAGATCAGTATGACAAAAAATTGAGAAGTCACAATAAATGGATAAGGTATTTTTGGTTTTTGTTTTGTTTTGTTCTGTTTTCTCTTTTTGAGACAGGGTCTTGCTATATGTTACAGGCTGTTCTTCAACTCACATTTTAGCCCAGGCTGGACTCACTTGCAACAATCTTTTTGCCTCAGCCTCCCTAGTGCTGAGATTACAGGTATGTGCCACTACTCATGGCAAATTTTAGACCCTCTTTTTGTGTGTCTACCCAGAACTGAGTTTAGGACCTTGCACTTGCCACGTAGGCACTGATGTCACTGAGCTGTCTCCCCAACATAGATTTTTAAATACATATAAATTACCAAAATTGAACCAGGAAGACTTAAATACCCTGAATAATCTAAGAACAAGCAATAAAACTGAAGCATTAATAAAAATCCTTCATCTAAGAAAAGTCCTGATTCATGTGGATTCACTACTCAATTCTACAAAACTTCAGAGAAGCTTTAGAATCAATACTCCCCAATGTTTTTAATAAAATTGATAGGGAAGGAGTAATTCCAAAGTCATTTCTAGAAACTATTATTTCCTTGAATCCAAAACCAGAGAATGATCCAACTAAAAAAGAGAATTATACACCAATCTCTTTGACAATTGTAGATGAAAATAACATCAGCAAGATGCTGGCAAAAGAACGCAACAAATTGTCAAAAAGATCATGTATCATGAAGAGTTCAACTTCACACCAGGTATGTTTACCATATTCAAGTCAATAAAATACATCACATAAGCAGAAACAAGAACAAAAAAATCACATTATGACCTTAATAAAAGCATAAAATCTTTGACAAAATTTAACATCTTTTCATGATAAAGACACCAAAAACAATAGATATGTATGGTCCTTCTTGCAATGTGATTAGATGTACTTTTATCATGAAAGTATTTGTGACAAACCTGTTGCCAGTATCACATTAAATGGAAATCTAAAATCTTTCTCTAAATCAGCAACAACACAAGGATGTCCAGTATCACTCCTGTTCAACATTGTACTTGAAATATTAGCAAAATCAACTACCCAAGAAAAAGAAATTAAAAGGATATGGATAGGAAAGAAATAAAATTTGATTATTTGATTGATGCAGATGATGTGATACTCTCCAAAGAAGACACAGAAAATCCACCAAAACTCAATATTAGTAACTGAACTCAGTAATACAGCAGGCTATAAAACACAAAAATCATAATATTCAATATATTCCTATAGTGCCTTTCATTTATTATTCACAGAAATGGAAGAATTGGATTTATATTTAGTATAATAATAACACAATAAACCAAAAATACCAAGAGCCTCAAAAGTATCTCCACATCATTGTAGGCCATTGAGATATTTGTGTTCTCCTTCTTTCATATTCTGCTACATGTGCTCCTAGGAATGTAGTAGAAGTTTGATTTTTCTCTGTTCCTTCACATCTGATGACACTGCTATGTCATCAGTCCAGGTCTCAAGTTCCCACGTGTTGCCTCCTGTTAAGATCCACTGACAATGGGTGTTTAATTTGAAAGCTTTTTTCCTTGGAAGACTTTGGTGTGCTATGACTTTTCCAACTTAAAAAAATAATTATTGTATATTTCTGTGTTTGTGCTTTTAAAACAGGTTGGGGTTTTTTAAGGCCAGCCAAATAGCTCAGCAGGTTAAAGTGCCTGCTTAGGGAGATGCAGCAGAAGGGGTTCGATCTTCAGCACACAGTGCCGGCCCTACCCCTGGGGTGCACTGATACAAGGATGGAGACTGGACCTAGTGGCTTGAGCCTGTAATCCCAGCATTTGGGAAGCTGAACACAGGCAGATCACTATGAGTCCAATTCTACATAGGAGACCCTGTATATCCTGTAGACCCTTACTAAAATAAAAAGAAAAAAAAGACAGAAAGGGTGAAAAAGCCCGAGGTAAATGTTTCTTTGGAGAAAAGAAGTATAAATCAGTTTTTAAAAATCAAAAACTATAAAATTTTATGTTGATGGCACTAGCAACACATTACAGAGGTTATAAAGGCTACAGCACCAGTATCCCAAAATGAGGTTTACATCCTTAGGTCCACACACAATGACAAACATTAGGAAAATACAATTTTCTTTTTTTTTTTAAATTGGGATATATCTTTGTTTTATTTTTTATTTTTTTCCCATAATTTTATTGAGAAACATAGCAATGAGATAATTTCAAATCAAATTGGTAGCACAGTTTCAATAATTAACACATTGCATACATTCTTTCTAGTGGTTAACTGCTGTACAAGATTCGGACATGATATC
>NW_004524822.1:50395-51135 GCF_000260255.1 Octodon degus | reverse complement strand
ATAGCAAAGTACTAAGAGTAAAACATAAGATAAATACTGGAACGGCAAGTAAATGACTATCACCTCTAACAGTTTGAGGATAGGATATCGCACAAAGTTCTAGTGTGTTATGGACATGCTTAATCACCGCGACAGTTGCTGGTGGCTAGGCGTCACTTGTGGAGCTGAGCTACAGCTATTTCTTTGAAATCCACCCTGTAGACTCAGGTGGAATCATGACCCATAGGGTGGAAAAGAAGTCTATTTGTAGAGTGTGCTGATGGAAATATTTTGCTGCTGAATACAAAAGGATAACTAAAAGACTACTATTGTATACCTCTTATTCTTCTCTGTTTAATTGTTTGCCCTATTTGGTGGGTTCTTTCCATTCTCATTCACGGGCTGTGATCAATTTGCTCCCTCTCTAGAACATCATTTAGTATTCTGTGTAGGCTTGGCTTTGTCATCATGAAATTCTTTAGTTGTTTTTTGTCATGGAATTATTTCACTTCTCCATTATACTTGAAAGAGAGTTTTGGAGGATATATCAGTCTGGGTTGGAATTTGTTTTCTTGCAAGACTTGAAGTACTTGGCTTCATGCTCTTCTTAACTCGATGGTTTGTGAAGAGTAATCTGCTGTTGTTCTAATGGGTTTTCCTTTAAAGGTGATCTATTTCTTTTCTTTAGCAGTTTTAGTTTACTGTTCCTATGCTGAATTTCTGGGATCTTGATTATTATATGTCTGGGTGTGGTTTTCATT
>NW_004524822.1:49654-50250 GCF_000260255.1 Octodon degus | reverse complement strand
TTACAGGAATGTCAGATTGTTGCCCCATATTTGGGAAGTTTTCTGCTATTACTTCTGCCCATATTCTTTTTATATCATTTGTCTTGACTCCTTCCTTCTCATTGATGCCTGTTAATCTCACATTGCTCATCTTTGCATCATCTTCCAGGTATTGAATTATTTTTTCCTGCATCCTAGTTGTTTTAAAGAGACCTTTTCTTACTTTTCACTAGCTGCAATGGTGTCTTTCAGGTCAGAAAGTCTATTTTCACTTTCATGCAAATGGTTTTGCCAGCTTGTGATTGAGGTTTTAATTTCCTTTATATCACTTTAAACCTGTTCCATACATTCTATTTCTTTTCTAAATTGCTTATTCAGGGGTTCCATCATTTTTACGTTCTGCTGTATTTTTTTTTATCAGTGTATTCTTTAGAAGCACTTAGTACTTCTCTGATTACAGTTATCACTAAATTTTTTAGTTCCAAAATTATTTCTGATCTGATTTTTTTCTATACCTTTCTGCAGTTGATTCTTTACTGCCAACACTATCATTTCAGAAATATCTGGCATGTGATTTCTAGTTTCCTCAGTGCTAGTGTCTTGTGCATTTGTACTGG
>NW_004524822.1:39891-49554 GCF_000260255.1 Octodon degus | reverse complement strand
AATATACTTAATGCTGTATCTTCTTGGCTTCTGGAGAGAATATTGGTTTGGAATGTATTTACTAATAAGAAACTGAAAGTAAAATTTATACATTAAGTCAAATGACAGTGATATGACTTATGCATCTTAATGCTTCCTTGGCAATGTAGGAATGAATTCAAAGTGACCAGAACTATTAGAATAAAACAATCTGTTATTTCTGCCCATGCATAATTAAAAGAGAAAAGGGGGATCCTAACTAAGGAATAAAGGTAGTTTTAGTTTGTTGTATCTAAGCTTCAAGGTCATTAATATAAATAGAAAACATTTCATAATGCAAAACAGGCTACCATGATCCACTCTAAGATGAAATGTGTCTAACAATGAGGATATTTTATATATTAACATTTCAAGGAATGAGCATAAAAGTGGAATTTCAGACTTACTGAATTTGTGTAAATATTAGAGATTAAAATAAATCATCATTAGGCAATGTCTACTTTGATTAGACACAGACTTATGAAGTACAGTCAAATATTGCAGGATACAAGCTTGTATAGTCTTTCTTATACATTGAAATTTAATGAGCACTTATCAAGTGTCAGCCAACATTCAGTCATAAAATGAGGTCTAAATTTGTCTTTGTCATTTTTCATTGAGGAATAATGTGTCCATGCATTTTTTTTCTAAGCATAAAAAATGAAGGTTCTGGGAGTGGGGCATGGAGACGCAGGCCTGTGATCCCAGCACTTGCAAGGCTGAGGATGACTGCAAGTTCAAGACCAGCCTGGGCTACAAAGTGAGCTCAAGTCCAGCCTAGGCTGCATAGCATACCCTGTCTCAAAAAGACAAAAAGAAGTACTGTATTAAATGATTTCTTCAAAAAACAATTCTGTGCTTTCAAGTAGCTACATATACTTCTAGTTGGTTAATGCAAAAAGAAATGAAAATGTGGTTCTTGCCTTTAAAAGTTTTCACTCCTAACCAGTGGACTAGCACTACATAAACATAATTGGAATTAGAAGTTTATTTAAGCATTTGAGGACATCGTACAAAGTTAGAGTACACATAAATTGTGTGTGCTTGATGAATGTTTCTACACAGTGGTAGACAAAGATTCAGAATGGCAGGAGGAAGGAATAGGGAGATTATTTTGGGCAACAAAAAATAGTATGGGCCTAAGTATGGCAAGGAGAATTGTATTCATTTGAGGAATACTACAAAACTGGTGGGACTAGTCATCCTAGTTAAATTGGAAGGAAAGATAAACCAAATTGTTGAGAGTCTTACCTGTTCACCTGAGGTATCTGCATAGTATTCAGTTAGGGAATCATTGTCAGGTGATGAGACGCTGGCAGGAAGAAAATGTGATTGTTTTCATGTGGTGAGTGGGCAGAGGTCTCCTGGCAGGAAGAAAGTGTGATTGTTTTCATGTGGTGAGTGGGCAGAGGTCTCCTGGATGAGAGCAAATCGAACCTTCCTGAGGAACTACTAAACATATGTGTAGTAAAGTAGACCCAAGGAAGAGTGTAAGTATAGAAATTGGAGGAAGACTTCCTGGCTTCTGTTTAGAAGATCTTAGGAAGTAACTAAGGAAGATATGGTTTTTGCATGCAAAGTCTTGAGGCCGTTATAAAATGAAAATAGAAGGACTGGACAGATAGCTCAGTGAATTAAAGTGCCTGCTTAGGAAGACTCAGGGGCCAGGGTCCCATCCCTGGCCTGCCATGTCAGCCTCGCCCCTGGGGCATACTGAGATGGTGATTAAGACTGGACTTGGTCGTGCTAACCTGAAATCCCAGCTCTTGGGAGGCTGGAAAATAGCAAGTATCACTACCAGTTGGATGAGTGTAGTGAGACCCTGGATTAAATACATAAAAAATAAAAAATAAAAAAGATAAAACAAGAATGGAAGATTTAGCAAAGAGATGATGGAGAAAAACTGAGTTTGAAAATGTGTCATGTTTTACTTTTGTTATAATGCCATTTGGAGATGACTGCCTACGTGTCTTTCTTTAGCATGAAAATTTGATGCAGTTTTATGTTTGATTTCCTGATGGGCTAGTTCTTGTTGATTTTCTGAGTTTTTCTACTGAATTAAATTCTAAGTCTTTACTAGCCTTTTGACTTTGGCAGTTCATTCTCTGTTAGTGTTTCTCAATAATGGTCATCATTTTGGGTAGTTTAATACTGTGAATTTGTCTAGTACGTTACAGGGTATTTAATATTCCTGGTCCCCATCTACTAAATGCCAGTGTTGCCTTTCCTGTCAGGATGACAGCCTTGCCACTCTCACACACTTCCTTGGCCTGGTTGAGACTCACTGCACTTTGCTAGAGCTCCGCCTTGGAGAAAAAGGACAAAATAAGCCCTACCCAGCTCAGGAGATTCCTGTCAGAGGAATGTCATTTTAAAAGTATATGGAATCATTTTGGCAAATATTCAAAACAGAATTGTCAATTTGAGAGTTTTTCTATGATTTTAATTTTTAGGTCTTTCATTCCATTTCATCAACTATATCATAAGTACTAAGTGCCAGGCACTGTGTAGAAAGACTCAAAATTTATTTTTGTAACTGATGTAGCTTTTGAAGAATTCTTGAAAAATACCTCTTTCTTTTTGACTTTGGCTCTGACATTGTTATTCTCAAACACTGCATACTAGCTCATAGAACATGCTTGAGCTTTACTCCCCTGGCACCTAAGGAGCACACAGCTCACAGGGAACCTCCTGTTATGACTGGGAGCTCACCTATGGCAGTGCTGGCCTTAACCAGGCTAATGCAATGGCTCAGGCGACACAGCTACTGAGCAGCAGGATGTGAACCTTTCAAACACTCAGGGATTCCAGAGCCCCAGCTCTTTAGCAGGAGGACACCCAGATGGGAGCCAGGAGGGACCAGCCAGAGAAGCAAGCAGAGGACCAGCTTGCAAAAGCCCATGTGCCCCAAGCAGGGACATCATCCCCTATCACAGGCTCTGGAGGTTAACAAAGCAGTAGCCCCAGAGTTACCTCCCAGCATCACCTGAGCCCCAGAGGAAGGGCCTGTTCCCTTGCCTCTCTGTCCTCAGGCTCCCACCCCATTCTGGTGATACGCAGCCTTCAGCTGCCAGTAGTCATCCAGGAAGGAGCCAGAGAAGCATGCATCAGTAGGCAGGCAGCTCAGGAAGAGCAATACAATAGAATGAGGTAGAATCACTTTCTAGTGGGTACCCAGCATCAGTGGGAATTTCCACAGGCAGGAGGCTCCAGACCAGGCCAAAGATTTCTCCTTGAGGCCAGAGGAGGTGCCTGTCAGACCCATGCAGGTGCACACCCAGCCCACAGGGGTAGGACTATGCCCCACCTTCCCAGGACTCTTGGGCTAACCATGACCCACTGGGTGACAGCTCCATCCTGATATTCTGCTGGCATCCACAGTGGCTGAATTGCCCTGTGTATCTTGGTGCAGCTGTACACTGCTGCCACCTTTTGTAACCTCCCCTGCATAGGACAGGGAACAGGGAGGGCTCTCCTTGTGGAGTCAGTATATTCCCTATGGAAGGGATAGGTAGTGAGCTGACCTGTGTGGCCCAAAGAGACAGCAGCACATGGGAGACCAGGGCCATGTGAGACAGCCTCTGGGTCTAACACATTGGTTAGAGTTCTGCTTTTCTCTCCTTATTGGCAGGCAGATTTGTGAGTCTGTTTCCCTTCGTGAGATCATGAAGCCTTACTGCAAAGGGGGAAACAGTAATATGGTATTCTCACAAGAAGTAAGTTAGAAAACACACATAATAGCTGATCAGCTAATACAAGGTGCCTTGCTTGGGGCAGCTGAGTGCAAGAGGCGTTGGGAGAAGCAGAAGCAGCGGGGCTATCTTCTCATCTATATGGTGGGGATTTGCCCAGAGCTTGTAATCTCGGGTATGTAAGCATTTGGCAACATTTTCATTGTTCTAGTCATGCCGCCAACTACTGACCCTGCCAATGGAAAGCCCACCTCTAAAGAAGAGATGCAGATGTTGCCCAGCTACAGGACACTGGCCAGTGAGGCCCAGAAGCTGGTCAACTGTTCAGGGCCCAAGGCCAGCACCAATAGGGCCCTCAGCAGGCCTGCAAAATCCTGGGCAGCATCCTTGTCCCAGAGCCTGCAGGAGGGGCCCCCACCTACATTGATGAGAAAACAGGAGCTGCCATCAGAATATGGAGGGAGCAGAGGAACGGAAATGGGCAGCTCTTGTGCTCCCAGCCCTGCCCTGCTGTGTTGTGCAGGACTCCAGGCAGAGGGTCCCCCACTCAGCCCAGAACTGAGTCTCAGATGTGCAGGGAGACTCTGTCCCCAGGGGAAGACAGGGAATCCCAGCTACCACCCCTCTCTGGAGCATCACACATAGATGGGGCTCAGATGAAGCCTCTTCCTGAGGCACAACAGCACTGAGCTGTCACCTGCCAGGCTGTGGGGCAGGAAGAGTTGAGGTGAGCAGCTGGAGCATGAAGGCAAATGGGCTGGCTCTGCCACTGGCTACAGGGACACCTGGGGCAGGGCATGCAACCTCTGGGAACTTAAACCAAGCAACAGGGCACAGGCCTGGGTCCTCTTGCTGAGGGAGACAGGAGGATCACAAGTTTGCATCCAGCTTGAGCAACTTAGTGACTTAGCAAAATCCTGACTCAAAAGGAAAAATAAAAAGGGCTGGAATGTAGCTCAGAGCCCAGGATTTAATGCCCAGTATCTACCTACCCTTGACTCCAACAGACTGGGGTGTTAGTAACTGGAAAATTAAAAATCAGCACCAGGCTAGCAAAATATGTTCACAGGAGAAAAGATGTTGCAGGCAGGGACCTCTGACTTTTCTCCTTTCACCTGCCTCTCCAGCCAAAAGACCTTTTGTGGGAAAAAATTTTCTAAAGAGAGAGTTTTTACACATTCGAGCCAAGGGCAGGGCAGGACCTGAGGAACTGCTCCCACTCACTGCAGAAAGACTAGGTCCTCAGTCCCTCTAGGCCTTCTCCCAGGCTCTTGTCCTCAGCCCCTTCCCCTGGTGCTTCCAGACCAGGCCAAAGCCTCCCTTCACATCTTCTTCTCCAGTCTTACTTGGGGTCCCCAACAATGCCCACCCCCTGAAGCGGGGGATTGGCATGAGCACCTTTCCTGCAGCATGTGGGTCTCCAGGGTGAGTTGAGTCAGCAGTGCCTTGGTGCCAGGCTGAGGGTCCCCATAGGGCCCTGGACCCAGGACACAGTGCCACAGGGATAGGGTCTTCAAGGTGTCTGCCTTCACTTTCCTGCTGAAGCTATTCGCTACCTGGGTTTCCTCAGGTGAAGTCTGAGAGATCCAAGGGAAGAGGTAGACCCTATGAGCCCTTCCCATTTACCCCAGGTCCCTCACTTTCCTCCAGCCCCTTTCTGAGACCACATGAGGCCCTACATGCTGGCCGTGTCCTAGGATGCTTCTGAGCTCCTACTGCTGGACGCCCTCCTTGCCCTATGGATCCTGGAGAACAGGACCAGGAACTTGGTATCTGGAATTAGGTCCTTGTAGCCAACAGGCTCCTTGGGGACTGTTGTTTCCGGACTGCAGAGGGCTGAAGTCGCAGCCAGAGGGTGCCCTGGGCCTGTCCCTAATCAGTGCTAAAGTTGCCAGGCACAGAGCCTGAGGGAACCAAACCTTCCCAGGCTGTGACCATCCTCCCCTAGGCCTGCCCCATATGCCAAGGCTCTTGTTGCCAGGCTACAGCCAGTGCTGAGGGCCCAAGGACTGAAGGGAGGAAGCAGCTACACCTTGAGCCCCACCCTGTGGGATCTGGGACCTGGAAAGAGGGGCTTGGGCAGGCTTGAGAGGACCCTGCAGGGTACCATAAGGGTGGCCACAGCATGGGTCCCAAGCTCTGTGTCCCCAGCCCTTCTTCTTCTGCCCTGCCCCCTCCTTGCTCACCACCTTTTAGACTGGGAAGCACTGGATCCCAGCTTTCCTGGCCGCCCCCTGTTCAGCCCCAGCTTTGGCTATATCCCAGGGTCCTGGGCCTGGAGTGCACCTCTTTCCCATCAGTGCTGCCTAACTAGTGCAGGGGACCTGGCTGGCACTGCCCTTGGTTGTGCTGTGGCCTGAGAGCATTCCCTCCCCAAATCTGAGCTCACTCCTCAGCCTAGGTCCCAGAAGCCCCAGCTTGGGCCTCAACCTTGCACTTGTGCTCACTTGGCTTGAGGCCAGGCTCTGGCCTGGGTGTGGTCCCTTCCAAGCCTTTGTCCCCTGCTCAGACACCTCACATGCTTACCCGTCTGGCTGGGAGCCACCACGTGGGCACCTGAGGAGTCACCATGGTGACCCTCTGAGCCCACATGTTAGGCCCTTGTCCTCACCTCCTGCAGAGGCCTAACTGGCCAGTCCACCCTCCCTCCCAGGAGGCTCTGTGGACCTCCACATTCTCTGATCCCAAGCCTCCTCCACAGGGCAGGCAGCCCTTCCTGGGACAGGATCCTCAAATGTCCCTTGCCATCTTGCCTCTCCAGGACCCGTGTTGGCAGCACAGACCCTGGGGCCCACAATAACCTTACTGATGGGCTCCATGCAGCCACCCGTGAACCCCTGGTTCCCATTCCTGTGGAGCTCCCAGGCAGGTGGCTCCTGGAGTGCTATTCCTGGGCCAAGCCTGTGGTCTCGGATGGGGACTCCTACTCAGCTGAGTCGGCCTCCAGAGTCTTGCCCAGTACCTGGGTGCTTTGCCCTTGCTCCTTGCATGACTGATCAAGAGAACAGGTGCTCTGAAACCCCTTCCTTTTCCCTTCCCAGGAGCTGACTGCCTTGGGCTCAGGCTGTGTTCACCCTGTTCTGCACTGAGAAGGAATCAAAACTGTAAAGGTGAGTGAAACCAACCAGGCCCCCAAGAGCAATGTCTCTAGGGCTTTGTTTGTCAACAGCTCCTAAACAGGCCACACAAGCTATACAGGGAGCAGTGTGTCAGCGCTTGCAGTTCCCCCAGCTGGGTGGCTGTGGCAGGCTTCCTACTCTCAGAGACCTGGCTTCATCCCCAAATATCATTTCATTTAATCCTCTCCCACATCTAGGAGTGAGATAGGATCCATTTCTCAGTGAAAAAAGTGGCTCAGAGGGATTAAGGAACTTCTGGACACATATTTTGTTAATCAAGGAATCTGAGCCAAACTTAGATCCTTAGCACCTTCATTCCCACCAGGCTACTGAGCCCAGGCTGTGGGGCTCCCCAGGGTTTCTGCTAAGACTTAGCTTGAGAAGCAGACATCCGTGTGACCCAGGGCAGTGACTGCATCCATCTTTTACTGTGTTCTGAATAACCTTCAGCTTATTTTATAGGCAAAAAAAGCATAAAAGAAACATCTAATACTGCATTAAGAGGAAGCTGATCAAAGGATCATTTGGAACACCTGTCAGTGCTTAGTCATAGAAAGACTTCTGGAGGAATCTGGTGAGATCCTGCAAGGATTTTTTTCTAAGTGAGGAAATGCTGTGGAGACAGAAGTGACTGATGCTTATGGAGAAGGACTCACTTGGAGAGTGAGAGCTCTGAGGCAGCAGCTTCTGTGTGAACAGAGCCCTCCCTACACCCATGCTCTGCTTTTTCTTCCCTGTGGGGGCTCTCAGTCCAGCATCATTCCATGTCTGTTCTGGCTTGGCCTTTGCTAAGGAGCACAGTTCAGATCTGGTGCAGCTGACCAGGAGGCCAGATTACTTTGGTGTCTACCATTCCTTCCACAGGCCTGGACACCATTGCACCAAGGGATGAATCACAGTGGTTAACTCCTCCCTTCACAGCATTCTCCATGGTGTGGGTGACCTATGTTGAGGGACCAGATGGGGCCCCTGGGGTGGGACCTCTGCTTTATAAGTGGAGGAGGGTGCTGTGCTGAGGCCTTGAAGCTAGGAGGCAGCACAACCCTATCTGTGGCTGGTCTGGGAGTCCTGCTCTCTGGTCCCTTAGGCCTGACCTTTTGGAGTAAGAAGAGGAGACAGCTGGAGATCTCCCTGGATTCCCTCGAGTCCAGCCTCCTTGTTCACTCTGGATGCTCTGAAGGTCTCTGACAGTGGCCAAGGTGACCTCTGAAACCTTAGCTAGTGCTCATTTCTAAGCTGCCATTCTTTCAGTCTTCTTCATGACAAAGCATGGAAAACATTTCTGGAAGTGAGGTAGCCATGTCCTTCCCCCTGTTATATCTTTTATTTCATGTGGCACATAGCAGACGAAGGAAATGGGAGGAAAAAGACTAGGGTGAGTCTCTCAGGTGCCTGGTACCCTCCAATGCAGTTTGCTCCTCTGTGATGGCCCCGCCCTGCCTCCTCCCTTTGTACCCTCGCACCAGGTTAGGAACTTTGCCTCCACACCAGGATCCACCTAGGTGCTTATGGGAATGCCCCTGTGATCATCTGTTTACCTGACTCCTGGTTGATTGAGCTGGAGCTCAGCCAGGCATTGGGCAGTGCCTAGGAAATAGTTCAGGAGTGGCTAGAGCAGGCAGGAGTGACACCCTGACACTAGGACATTCCTCTGGCCATGAGGGAACGGAGGCCAGCTGCCCATGGGTGGAAGCCTGATTCTCCCACCTGTTTTGGAAGGAGCCAAATCCCTGACCAGTTGGAGCTCCTCAGTGACTGACTCTACTCGGTGTGCTGACTGAAACACTATAAAGCCCTTCTGTGTCCCTCCAGTGTACCTGTGACCCTCCGTGCACTTCAACAATGTGCTCTATGTGCAAAGCTTTAAAAACAAAGGTTTCCACTAAGCTACAGTCCTCAATGCAAAAAACAAACAAAAATAAAAACATATGAAGATGAGCCAACAAAATGCCTCCCTAGAAATTTCTAACTGCCCTAAAGCAGATCTCAGAGTGGGAAGCCTAAAGACACACACTTGGATTGTTTGAATTGATATTAAAAGAGATTAAAAAAAACCCCACATAACTAAGGCATTTGGCAGGAAGATATAAACAATAACATAATAGGCCAGTTAACCAAAATTATCAGCAAGGCTAAAGAACAGATAATATAATAATTAGACAGCATAATACAAAATATACATGACTAGTATACAAAAGGGCTCCACACAAGGGCTCCAAAGAGAGGTTCAGGAGATTAAAACTTCTATAGAAAGCAGTGGCAACACAAATGATTCACATGGGGACCGAATATCAGAAGTAGGAGACAGCAGGGCTATCATTCACCAGGTACTGAGTAATACATTCAAAACAACATTACAAATTGGATCCAACACTGAACAAGAGATGCTAATAAGAGTAAAGTTACTTGGACTTAGTAAAAAATCAGAAGATAGCACAACTGGCATTAAAAGCCTATTTGCTAACTAACAGCACTTTCCAAATAGGGGAAATGAACTTAACCTATGGGTAAGCAAGGCATATAGAAACCCACAAAGCCACAATTGAAAAATGTACCTCTGTACAATGTATCATGGTTAAAAATTACAGAAATCCAATGAGAGAACAGAAGGTTAATAGTAGTTAAAGGAAAAAGAATCACTTATCAACAAGTACCCATTAGAATTAATGGGTTTAAATCATTAATCATTTAATGATTTTTTTTTTTAGTTTTTTTATATTAGGTGTTGTTTTATTTTTATTTTTTCTACAGTTTTATTGATAAACACATAGCAATGAGACAGTTTCAAATCAAATCAGAAGTACAGTTTCAACAAATAATACACTGCATATATT
>NW_004524822.1:38579-39791 GCF_000260255.1 Octodon degus | reverse complement strand
TTGAGTTAAATTAGTTTGTTAGATTTTTAAGCAGTGCAGTAAAGAGATAGGAAAGATAAAAGTAGCCTTTATTAACTCCAAAGACAGGGAGAAGTTCGAGGGCAGATGGGTAAATCCCCTAACATAAAAAAAAGAAAGGGTTTTTTTGTCAGGGTAGAGGTAGAGGATCAGTCTCAATTACATGGAACGATCTGACTGGGGTCTCTCCTGGTGTACAGGAAAGATGAGAGGAAATTGTATCTAGGCCTGGACTGGGGAAGCAGGGGGAGAGATCATTGGGAAGATAAGCTGCTGTTTTAAGGGCTTCAGCCAGGTTAGAGGACCATCATAATAATTCAGCAATTCAGACTAGGGCCAGAAGCTATCTGTCACTGTTAGTTTTAAATAGTGTACCTTTTTAATAAATTCAATATTTACTGTTGTCTTCGTGTGGCCTCAAAAGTTTCGTGGTGTCTAACTTTTTTTTTAACTACCAACCCGGCCCATTTATAAATTGTAAGTCCTACCAACAAAGTTGATTTTATAAAATGAAATATTTTTTTAGCAGTAGGTTTAACATTAATGTATTTTAACAGTTAGAAAGCAGACCCAAAAGGTATACTTAAAATGTTAGGCCTAGGGCTAATTACCAATTCAAGAAAGGATCAGGTGTCAAGAATTATTTATTACTCGTCTATGACTTTTGGTATGTGTGTTTTTATAGTCAATAATTATAGTAATGAAGGTGAATCTGTAAGTACAGTTTATAATTATAATCTATTTAGAATTCCCTTATTATATTTAGGGCCTGGAAAGTCACCAAATTTCTTTCTGCAAAAAACCATACCCATTTTGCTTGAAATGGGTATGAACATTCCAGAGTGATAAAATGGATTCCCTCCCAATAAATACCACTTACCAGATTTATTTTTTTATTTTTAATAGATTGCAAATTGAAAATGAATTATTTACAAATATAACTGAATATAACAATAAAAACTGTCCAAAATAAAAATGAAGACAGAATTTACAGATCAGTCATAATAGTTTACTGTGTCAAATCCAAGAAACTTATATTCATATAATTAGAATTCTCAAAGTGGAAAGAGTAGGCAATAACTATTTAAAATTTTAAAATTTCTGAATTTAGTTCAACTTATAATACCACATTTCCAAGAAAAATGAACCTTTTGCAAAGACATTTAAAGTGTGTAAAAAGCTAGATTAATTAAA
>NW_004524822.1:0-410 GCF_000260255.1 Octodon degus | reverse complement strand
GTGGACATTTCAGTCCACACTCATTTGGCTCCAAGGCAGACTGGAACAGGACAGAGAACAACCTTTCATGGCAGTGGCAAAGAGCAAGAGCAAAGAGGAGTAGCAGCAACAATGGCCACAGAGAAAAAGTCAGTCTCCCTTAAGTTGCTTTCAAGCTGTAGGGCCCAGGCTAGATATAGTGCTCACACCCGTAACCCTAGCAGCACTCACACTCATGATCCTAGCAGCACTTACACCCATAATACCAGCGGATTATGATCCAATCACTAACTCTAGAAGTCAGCCCCATAACCGCATGAGGCTTTCAGGGACAAGAAGACACAAACTATAACACATTTTAACAGAAAACAGAAGTATAAGACTGAATTAATTCAAAATAATAAAATAAAGACCAGGATCAAATATCTTTT